>NC_071397.1:34895274-35214198 GCF_022682495.2 Desmodus rotundus | reverse complement strand
TGATGGGCTCAATATCTCCTAGTTTATAAGAACTTATATGAAAAGATCTTATACTGGTGGTTTTCAATCTTTCTTGCACATTACAGTGACTTTGGGAACTTTTTAAAACTCCAATAACAGACCACAGCCCATGCTAAGTACATCAGGATCTTGTGGGGGGATGGGGGTGGTGCAGACAAACATCAATATTTTTTAAAGTTTTCCAAGTGATTCTAGTGTGAGAACCACTACCTTGGATTAATTTATGTCTGTTCTGCTTTCTTTGGGTAGCAGGGAAGTGGGCTGTGTCCCATTCCTGCCACCTCTACTTTCACCTTCAAACCTCCCAGAAATGTCTTTCTGTTTCCTCTCTATGCATTCTTGTTTAATTCATGTTTAATATTTCCAAGTTTAGCTGGATTCCCTCTCCCTTTTCAGGGTTCACCTTTGCCAGTTTACTTTCTATTCTGCAGAACCAGAGCTTTACATATGCTAGCTGCCTCCTTCCTGCCTTGTCCTTGGCCAGAACACTTCCCTTGCTGACCACAGCCTCGGACGCCTACCCAGCATTCCTGCTCCTACTCCCACTTGTATTCTTCACCCAGCCGCCAGAGCAAGAAGTTTAAAACTCCTGCTTAATGGTCCAAAGGAGTCCCACTGAACAAACCTTACATAATCTGGCTCTTGTCCTCCCTCTGGCCTCATCTCCTACCCTCTATTCCTCACTTGCTCTGCTGGGTAGCCAACTGGCCAGTTCCTGCCTCAGGGCCACTCGGATGACTCTGCCCCTATAGGGGTACGCGCCAACTGCTTCCCACTGAGGGCCCCCTGACCACCCTGTTTAAATTAGCATCCCTGCCCCATGCCCAGGCACTCCACCGCTTCTACCTCATTTATTTTCTTCACAGCTTTTAACACTCCCAAAATTTTTCTTGCTTATTGATTTATGTATTATCTGTCTCCTCCATTGGAATATAAATTCTATTTCTTCTATTTTCCACCATTGGACCTCAAGAAATCACCGTTTTTGTTGAAGAAATGAATCGACTGACCATGAATAAATATAACCAAAACCAAAACCTCTGGAGCATATGTAGCACAGGTAGTATCACATGTGTCTACCTCAGGAGATCCTGCCTCTTAACCAGGCCATAGAGTCATAATAAGCAGCAAGTAGGCTTTTTCTTCTTTTCCAACCTTGAAAGTCAAGAACAATACTGAGCAAATATCATATATTTAAGTACTTACTGATTATTTGGGCTATTTTAGAAGATCTTTAAAAAAGATATGTGAAATTTTTTACACTAATTTTCAGATACAGGTAATCCTCTGCCTAAACTATATGTTTACAATATCACACCGGAACAAGAAGTCTCCCATTTTAATTCACCTTCTAATTTTTTCACCTTTCAATTCCACTAACTTACATTCATCTCATTAAGAACCTTACAAGTTGTAAATCTACAATTGCACGCTTGATCTATATGTGGCCATTGAACTGCCTGATATAGAGCCAGGCACATATTTGTTCTAATGGATACACATATGTTCAAGTAAAAAAATATAGAGATCTAAATCAGAACACTACTACAGGAATGTCCCAAGATCAACTGCATTTCTAGGAATAAGGACTTCCTCTGCCTAGAACATTTTTTAAAGCCTGTCTTACAGAAGTTTTATGGTTGTGAGTTCTGGTTTCAAGATTTTATCTACCTATTTATTATTTATTTAAATCTGACATCAGGCTGTGGAATGTAGGCTTCATTTAAAAACTACCCCAAAATTGCCCTGGATGGGTGGCTCAGCTGGCTGGAGTGTTGCCCCAAATACTAAAAAAAGGTTGTGGGTTTGACACCTGGTCAAGGCACATACCTAGGTTGCAAGTTTGATCCCCGGTCAGGGCGCATATGGGAGCCAGCCAACTGATGTTTCTCACATCAATGTTTCTCTCCTCTCTGCGCCCCCCTCAACTCAATAAACATATACCTGGGTGAGGAAAAACAATAAAAAAATTACTGTGCAAAACTAGAATCAATGTTTTTCCAAAACCTTACTGATAATCACAGATAATAAGGAAACTACTTTCTATGAAACAGAAAAAACCCCACAAAACTCAGGCAAAGTTAATTTTTTACTATCACTTAAAGTATGATTTTATTTATTCCCATGGTGGGCATTACTATCTTCCAATGCCCCCCCCCTTTTTTATTGTTGTTCAAGTACAGTTTTCTGCCTTTTCCCCCCACCCCAGCCCAGCACTCCAGCCCTCCCCCCTCCCCGTTAATTGTCCATGTGTCCTTTATAATTGTTCCTGCAAACCCTTCGCCCTATTCCCCTGAAATTCCCTCCCTCTCCCCTTTGGTCACTATCAGCATGTTCTCAATTTCAGTGTCTTTGGTTATATTTTGCTTGTTTGTTTGTTTGTTTGTTTGTTTTGTTGATTAGGTTCCTGTTAAAGGTGAGATCATACGGTATTTGTCTTTCGCCACATGGCTTATTTCATTTAGCATAATGCTCTCCAGTTCCATCCATGCTGTCATGAAGGGTAGGAGCTCCTTCTTTCTTTCTGCTGCATAGAATTCCATTGTGTAAATGTACCATAGTTTTTTGATCCATTCATTTACTGATGGGTACTTAGGTTGCTTCCAGCACTTGGCTATTGTAAATTGTGCTGCTATGAACATTGAGGTGTATAGGTTCTTTCGGATTGGTGTTTCAGGGTTCTTAGAATATAATCCTAGCAGTGGAATTGCCGGGTCAAAAGGCAGATCCATTTTTAGTTTTCTGAGGAAATTCCATACTGTTTTCCACAGTGGCCGCACCAGTCTGCATTCCCACCAACAGTGCACTAGGGTTCCCTTTTCTCCACACCCTCTCTAACACTTGTTGTTTGTTGCTTTGTTTATGATGGCCATTCTGTTTATGATGACCAATGTGAGGTGGTATCTCATTGTGGTTTTAATTTGCATCTCTCTGATAGCTAGCAACACTGAGCATCTTTTCATATATCTCTGGACCCTCTGTATGTCCTCTTTGGAGAAGTGTCTGTTCAAGTCCTTTGCCCATTTTTTAATTGGGTTGCTTGTCTTCTTAGAGTGGAATCATGTGAGTTCTTTATGTATTTTGGAGATTAAACCCTTGTCTGAGGTATCACTGGCAAATGTTTTCCCATATGGTTGGTCCCTCTCCCTTTTTATTAATTTCAGAATTAGTAACAGTTCATTCTGTCCCCAGGTAATGGCTAAACATGTATCTTCAAATATCGATAACTTAGGCTTCTGCAAGGAAATAATAATGTAGTCCTAGGATACACAAAACATTCATAAATCCCCTTCTAATCTTCAGTCCCAGTGACTAAAAGTAATGAGTCTCCCAAGTATTATAATATGAGCCATAAGACACACTAGTCATTTTTCTAGTGCCTTTCACAGCCTTGATGAATTTACCTATTATCTCCCCACAGTGCCAGGAGTCCTTGTAAATTCTGTTGACTCAGGTGAAGGTACTCTGCTCCAGGACCCTCACTGACCCTGCTGGGCTCAGAAATCACTGTTCCTTTTCACATGGAGATGTCACTCTAAGAGGAGTGAGGCCATGGATTTTATAGTTGCCAAAATAGAATTATACAATATTAGTTCATTGAATATAAGTTCCTTTTCCCTCCTAAAATGCAAAATATTTTGACCTCATAATCAACGAGACCAATAAATAGCATAGAAATGCATCACTGTTATCACTGCTAACTAAAAAATTGTTTCCTCAAACTGTCAATTTTCCATTATTTTGAATTCCCTAAAGCTAGTCAATTATTCAATAAGCTGCATTATTTCTTTTTGTTTCAAAATGTACCTTTGGAACCTTTCATTCCCCTGACAGGATCCAATCCATGATCTTTTCATTTCTTGCTCGGAACACTACCATTCTTCTCCTACAGGGCTTTCCTGCCTTCAGTGTCTTCCCCTCTCTTATATGCAATGTCCTGTCGCTGGATTAACACCAGTCTTAGTCCATAACCTTTTAATGTCTCCTCATTTTTGCAATAAAGTCCAAACTTCATAAAGCAATACTATCTTCTGGGATCACACACCACACTCAAACCTCAGGATACACTTCCCTTCATGGGTTAAGCATACTCCTGCTTACTGAAGTTGTGTGTCATTCAAAGCTCTCTCACATGCTATCTCTTTCCTTGAATGCTTCCTAAACATACCCACAGTTACCTTTCCATTGATAGTCATGAAATTTATTGCCTATTACATGTGTATGGGTCTTCTATGTATATTCTGCTGTTCTCAGCAAAGTTGCCAATGAATGAATAAAACTCCTGGTCATTTGATTTAACAGACAATTCCCAGTTTCCATATTGCTTGACCTCTCATCTCATGCATTTCCTCATTCACTAAATATTCTCTTCACTTGGTTATGTGATTAGGCAAAAATCCTAATTATCATTTTTGCTCTATTCATTTTGCCAACTGCTATAGTCTGAATGTTTTTGTCCCCCTAAAATTCATATGTTGAAATCCTAATGCCCAAGGTAATGATATTAAGAGGTATGGCCTTTGGGAGGTGATTAGGGGATGAGGGTGGAATCTCCAGAATGGGGTCAGTGCCATTACTCTGGAGGCCCCGAGAGCTCTCACCCTTCCACCATGTGAGGACACAGCAGGAAGGTGCTATCTTTGTAATTGGCCAATTTTGAATCTAGGAATTACATGCCTTTCATTTCATCCTGGAATAAAACATTTGAAGAATGACATAATAGCTCATCAGATGCCAAAAGTATATGAACTAATTATAGGCTTGCTATGAAAACCAAGAATGATTCACATGTCACAGCCTGGAGATATATGCATTTCCATAGCTAACATTCTTTTTATTTTAAATTATAGCCTATCTTCCAATAAAGCCCCAATGACAACTCTTAAGTATGGCTATGGCCAAAAGTCATATACTTAATTCTATAGAGTCTGTTCTCTAGCACAGGGGACAAAGTAAAAATATCCTTCATTCCAAAAAAGAAGTATAGCCAGAGACAGCTCAATAATCAATTATTACATGTGAATTATGATTAAAATATACACATATTCTTGTGAGTAGTAAAAAGGAGAACTCAAAGCCAGTTTTCTGCAAATGTCTTATTGCTAACCAAGCACAACTCATTACCACTGATTTTACTATTGTTATATTCCTGAAAATAAAGCCCTTTCTCAGGGGTTCTGGTTTCTATAACCTTAAGGCTGAAGTATAAAGCAGTACAGCATTGCTTCAGTATTATGGTTTATTCATCCATCAGTCATTGTAAAAATCAGTGGTCTAGGAAATTAAATAAACTTGACCAAAAGAGCAGCATAATCTCTTACCATTAAAAAAATGAAATTAGCACACATTTTTCAGAGAGAAAGCCAAACAAAATATATTCTGCCTTGCCAGAATAGATGATTTTATAGATTTATACTATTCACAATGCTGCAATTTGTAAAGGCACCAGAATAAGGGCTAAAAGGACTTAAATGATAAGGTATGGTCTCCTACCATCAAAAAACTATGGAAAAGACAAGCCAATAACTAACTCTATTATAGGTCAAAAGGCATGTCAAACATAGGGCAGGTGACATGCTCTAAGAATACAAAGGAATTAGTTCAAACTGGGAAAAGAGAGAAAGATTTCATGTAGTATGAGTGTCAAGGGACCATAAAGCTTTCATTAGAAGCCTTTCATACCAGAAAAGAGCATGAATAAGAGGCGAGGGACACGGGCAATGGCTCAGAGAAGTTGTAGCTGGAACACTGGGGATGCAGAGGTATGAAGAGAGTGAGGATACGGGTCTGAAAAGAAAAGTCTGGGTTCACATTGGGGAGGGGCTTGAATGTAATCTGTCCCTAAACAACAGAAAGCTATCCACTGTGTAAAGCATGATCTTAACTGTGAGGAAAAACTGCAGAGGCAAAAAAGGGCATAATATGATCTACAGGGGATTCCTGAAACAAGAGAAATATTTTATAGAAGAGAGGAAATCATAGGGCTTTTGTGGAAGGAAAAGAACACTGTAAATTATGTAATTGAGAAGTCAGAGCAAAAGAATAGAACTCAAATTAGAACTTTTTATAACAATATAGAAGAGGAAAGAATGAAAATCAAGTTCCATTAATATAACTTCCAAAATAATTAAACAGTATAACAGCTGAATTCCTACTGAGATGGCCAGGTCTGCAACACACTGAGGACCTTCTACTTCTGCTGTTGGACCAGAACTGAGAATGTGGCAATGGCCAATCGTTCAGTTTTACTACTGGAAAGAAAAACACACCCTTAAAGCTTTGTTCTTTCTTTTCCCACTTGTATAATCTGCTCAAACAGCTAGATCCAGGACTTCACAAGATACAACTAAACAACTAAAATTCTTAGTCAAAAAAACCCCCAAACAAACAAACAGAAAAAGTAAACTAGGTTCTTCTGATATTAAGGAATCAATGACAACTCCCATCAGAGTATCAAGGCCAAGGAGGAAGGAAACTAGCATTTTTTTTTTAAGTCTATGTGTCAGGGAGCTGGGTGCCAAACATTCCCCATTAAACTTCACCATGACCTGTTATTATCCTCTTCTTCTCCATCCTCATTTTACAGAGAAAAGTGATTTTCATGGAAGGTAAGTAACTTATATAAATAACTTAGCAAATATTGGTAGATCTGAGATTCAATCCAGATTCATCTAATTCCAAAATCCACGCTCTTTCCAGTAAGCGCTCTATGTTAGCATATGCCCTCAGCAACCCTTCCTCCAATTAATAACACCTCTTCTTCCTTTCTTGGGTCTTCCTTCATATATTTATGCATGTTTATTCTTAAATTAATCATTGAACATCTACTGGGCGCTAGACCTTGATGATGACCATCCATCAGTGTGTGAAAATGTTTTACATTGAGCATGGTGCTCTAAGCATTGTCCCTTTCCTTACTCAAACATGTAATCAGAATGGATGTTACAATTACATCATGTCTATTTACATCCAAGATGCATTCTGGTAAACATACAGATTCATAACAGTCATGCCATAAAATCTGAGCATCTGCCACTTTCCAGTAAATATAGGAAATTTTAGTTAGGGGGGAAAAGCATTTACTACAGAACTGTCTAAAAGCTAATATACTAAGTAATTTAAATAGTTGAGAATTATTGATAAAGTTGTTAACAGAATTAAAATCAGAATCCATGAATTAAAATCATGCTGCCACAGTAGTTTTAGTTTAATTTTAACTCAAGTACCATTAGTGTGTATGCATATATATGTTAAGTACCCTCTTAATTAACTATTTACTTATGAACTATGCAACAGAAAATGTCTCTGCATCAAATGCTATAGGATTTTTAAATAATATCCCAAAATATTGCCAATAAGATTTCGTAGCTAGCTAACATAGGAAATCACCTGCAATATATAAATGAAACGAAGGAATGATATTTGCTCCTTTCTAAAGAAACATGTTCACTCATCACAGGCTGCTGAATAACTCAAAGACCACAAATAGTATAGCAATAATATAAAAAAGATGATTTGAAAAGCATTCCACAAATTGTTCAATAAGCTATATACTACAGTAAACAAATAAAATTGAAGGAAGAGCAGAAATACAAATATTTCCTGATTTTAAAAATGAGAATGCCTTGCTTTTGGAGGCTGGAAGAAGCTGCCTACTACTATTATTTATCCTTACAGAATAAAAAAGGGCATTAATAAAAATGCCAGTTTCATTTTATAGTTGTTCAATATTCACACAAAAGAGTTCAGGAGCCCCACTGAAGGCCCAGCTCCAAACCCCACTATGCCGCCAGCACATCCAAATGCACAGGCATGTGAGCAGCCCTCCCCGCAGCTGCCACACAGCCTACCTCCCCCACTCACAGGCGTCATCCACGGTCCCAAGTCTCACAATTAAAGTGAGTTAGTGTAGACCAAATCTACAGTCAGATGTATCCCCACAAAAGGGCCAATATCAGTGTATTCTACTCTTTCAAATAAATAACTACAGAATACTAAATACTCCAATAAATCCAATAAAATAAAGGATTAAAACTAAGTGGGATTAATAATGAAAACTGCTAATAAGGGCATTTGGGTTGGATACAGGAAATAAAAGTCTACCTTAAACCAATGTTTCTCAATCCTAGTTGTACTTTAAAATTACCTAGTGATTGTGAAAAGATACTGATGCCTTGGCCCACCCTCCTGAGATTCTGACAGAATTGGTTTGGCGTGCAACTCAGGCATTAGGATTTTTAACAGCTCCCAGGTAATTCTAATGCACAGGCAGAGTTCAGGGCCACTGACTGGAACTTTAGCCTTTTATGCCTACCAGCACTACAGAGGCGGCGCCTTTCAGAAAGTCATTTAAAAATAAAAATACATTTACCAATTTTAAGTTGTAAATCTGTTTAATGATACTTCTCTTTTTCATATAGGTGCAAAAGGCCTAGATTCACATTTAACAGCATTTGCTGTTAAAAAGGCAAGTGAACAGTTAAGTTTGTCATCACTGTGTTCACCACCACAGACGCCTGTGCATAGGCAAGGCACTCTTCTTTAAAGGGAAGTTTCAGGGACTAGAAAAGTACAGATCACCAAGACACACTGTTCTCTGGGTCCAGCTCCTGCTGCATCTCTCGCCCCATCAGGCATCAGAGAGCCACGAAGTCACAGAAAGGAGCCTACCAACACAGACTTCACCTCCTTTGGATTGACTCCTGCTTGGAAATTACAGACATGATGAGATGCCTTGTGGTTCACAGGATAAAAAATAATCAGATGAGGATAAACATTTTACTAAATACACAGGTAGAAATAACTTCAGAGCTACTAAAGGCATAATTATTAGCAAAATTAGGTATTAAAATATGAAAAGTGCCATCTAATTTGTATGAAATGGGCCAAAGAATAGTTCATTCTATCAAAAATATTATTTTATAGAAAGAATGAACAAATTATACTAAATTCCAGCAGGAAGGTATCTTATTAGAATAACAATGGCAGGGAATAAGGATGCCTATATTCTGCAATGTTCTGCTTTATGATAATGTTTTTTAAAACTCCAATTACAATAAAAAGTATATAAAAGGATCGAAGACATTCTTTAAATTTTAACCAGTTATTTTTTTTTCACCAAGTGATTGTATCAAATAGATGTAAGGTGTTGACATGTTTGTATGCATTATATTTTATATAGAAAATCCCACTTTAGGCCATGAACATTATTTATACTACAAATATTTACAAGCCTAATCAGAAACTATAATTAAATATCAAGCTGAGAAACATCCTTGAAAAACTACTGTATGTAAGATCTCACTGAAGCAAGCACCAAGGGAGGGCACAGAGGAACTCAGTCTTTGTTCTTCATGTGACTTATTAACTAAAAAAGCAATGAGTAATTTTTAAAGCTAGGATTTTGAAAGAGTAAGAACCAGCTTTCTCTGGAAGCAACCTTTTTCTTGTTTATTTCAAAGCACAAAACTCGACAGACATAGTCTAAACATATTAAAGACACATCGGCAATATTTCTCTCTGACTCTAGAAGAAATGGAAGAGACCAAAAACAAGAAAAACTACCATATGCTTACCATAAAGTAACTGATTTGACACAAAGGAGTCGCTCACTGGCCCAGAGCTGCTCCACCGCCATGTCTCCTGCACAGCACACACGTCCCACAGCAGAGGCACACTCTGATTTCCACACTAACTCTAAGAAATGCTCACAAGCAATTTAAATTTTAAAATTCACATAAATCATGTTTCCAAAATAGGAGATTCAACTGCAAAGACCACCATTTACCTGCAGTATAAGAAAAGTGTAATTCCCCTCCTTGTAATGAATGCTACCACACAAATCACAGAATGGATGTGGGTCCCACACACACACTGCCCAGCACTGCTGGTTTGGTACCACTGTTACTGAGATATGTGCTTTGTCTCCATGTTCCCTTTAGGAATTCATTCAAATTCATTTTACATCAAGGTTAGCTAGTTTAGCCCTCAGTGCAACCCAGAATATAATAATGCAAGTATGTGTGTTCACAGTTACAAATGCATGATGAAACCTTTATTTATGAGTAAATGTGTTTTTGTCTTATTGTGTAGTATGCTAACCTTAATTTATGGCAGTATATTTCTTTTTAGCTATGTTACTTTATATACACCTTAAGGATTGGGATAATAGTATAGTTTAATCAGAATTTAAGGTTTTCTACCAATTTCCAGTATACAGCATACTGCATCCCTATCCAAAAATTTTCTTACAAGATGTCCTTTAAATTACTTGACATAGGTATAAGAAAGGATGTTTTCCCTGCAAAAATGGTGGTGGTGGGGGGGCTGTCTCATACAACTGCACAGCTTATACCAGAAACTATGTATGACATATTCACAATCCTTTATCATGGCACATATTATTGCTTATTAGGAAGGGAGGAAGACAGTAAGGATGGATGCAGGGAGAGAGGGAAAAAGGGATAAACAGAATGGAGAGAAACAGAATCTATAGATATAAAGAAAACACAGTCAACTTACTTAGGGGATTACCCGGGCATTCAAGATACATGCTTTCCTGAAAGCCAGCCTAGACAAGGCAGATGGCTGTGTCATGCAGTGAGGCTGAAGGCCCAGTCCAGGGAAGAGATTTGGGTGGGTGGGCTGATAATTTCCATCTGGAACACTGCATACTGCAGGATGCTTGGCTGCCCTCACCTAAGCCTAGCCTCTGAGGCTCCTGGATTCCTTCCGGCCCAGTACCTACTCCAGGATTTGTCTGGCCCTTCTTATTCCCTAGCTCCATACACCATTCCTACCAGAGTCAACTTTGTTATAATAACTAAGATGTTTACATTTCTAAGTCATTGCCTTGGCATACTAAAGCTTATTCTGAGTTTTTAAACCTTAACTCTATTTATATTTTGAATAGTCTAATTTCAAAAGATTAATTCAACTTTTATATAATTAGTAAAACATGTCTAATATACAATTATCTATGCACTTTAAATTATTTTGGAGCCTTTTAAAAATTTAGTTTCAATTACAGTTGACATTCAATATTATTCTGTAGTAGTTTCAGGTGCATAGACAATCACATATGTTACAGCGACCTCTCCCAGTATTTCAAGTATACACCTGACACCATACATAGTTACTATAATGTTATTGACTATATTCCCTATGCTGTACTTTACATCCTGTGACTATTTTGTTACTGCCAATTTTTACCTTTTAATCCCTTCGCCCTTCTCACCCATCCCCCCAACTCATCTCCCCTATGGTAACCATCAGTCTATTCTCTGCATCTGTGAGTCTGTTTCAATTTTGTTTGAGAGCCTTTCATTAGAACCAATATTAAATTGTGGGCGCCTCGCCTTCTTGGATGTGTATGTACATTATGCATGTGTGGTTTAAATCAACTGCAATTTAAAGAAAATTTCCATCATTATATTTGACAATTTATATTAGAAGACCTTATGTGAAAACTAAGAAGAAAATGCTTAGGCATTTGTTTTCTGTGTTCTTTCAGCATCTGTAAAACAGTGAATGCTCCAACATATGAATGCTGAGTTCCACAAACGTGACTGTTAAGTCAGTTATTTGCTATGTCTCCCCAGTACATGGTCTGGGACTAGGAGAGAACAAAGAGATGGGACAGAGGTTGAGTAGGTGGACCAGAAAAGTAGCCATCAGGAGAGAAAGACAAGGTCCATGTTGAGTCTGATGAGGTGCACATGGGCAGCTGGGAAGTCCAGCCGCTGTTCTGACCCTGGGTCCATACCAGTATAGCTAAGAACCTTTTCTTACATCCAGACTTGCATAAGCTGAGAAGCAGGGTCTACAGCAGGCAACAGAACACTGAGAATTGAATCTTTAGGGTAATAAAGCATCCAAAGGGGACAACTAGGGAGAGGGTGAACAACCATAAGCATTGTCAGCAGGAAAGGTAGGGACTCTCCTAAAGCCATCTGATTAGATTGGATGTTTCACAGGACCCCACACTAAGAAGAGCTAATTTCACCCTAAATCAAATGTACCGCTCTGCACACCACCCCCATTCACTCTATGTGTGTGCTCTGTATTCAATGATCTTCGGAAATAAACATGTAAGGCAATGAATTAATTTAATCTGATGTTCTCTTACTGTCTCTTTATTCCAGACAGTTACTCCACCAGTAACCTATCTATCATTTATAAAGACACACTGAGTACATAAAATTGTAGGGGGAAAAGCACATACCTGACACTTCCATCCATCTCCTTCCCCCCTGTGAATGCCAAGTCACTGTATAATAGCAACCTCCAGATTCCCCTTACCTGCCTGCCCTTCTCTGTCCTTGTCCCTTTCACACACACACACAAATTTTAACCCTAAATCTGCTTGTTGAAGTTCTATGCCATTTATCCCACTAACAAGGCACTGCTCCTGTCACCGTGTCCCCTTTAATCCCTAGTCAACATTGAAGAACAGTCGCTAAATCTTCCTGGCCTGTCTCTGTGCTCTGGGTCTTACTCACCCACCTACTGAGACCTAGATGAAATCCTTGCCAATATCGTGAAGCCATCTTTAAGAAACTGTTCTAGCCTGTCCGGTAGAGCCCAGTGGATTGAGCACGGGCCTGTGAAGCAAAGGGTTGCAGGTTTGATTCCCAGTCAGGATACATGCCTGGGTTGTGGGCCAGGTCCCCAGTAGGGAGCATGCAAGAGGCAATCACATATTGATGTTTCTCATCCTCTCTTTCTTCTTCCCTTCCCCTCCCTCTAAAAATAAAATAAATACAATCTTTAAAAAAAAGGAAACTGTTCTAAATTAAAGAACATAGTTTTTCTTTCTCATTTTCTCCCCTATAGATCAAGAAGATTCTTGGGGGCAAAATTAGTGTTGCTCAAATTTATTCATAACCCTACCCTTTCTCCCATCTATGAATTAGGATACAAGGAAGAAAATAATGGATAACAATGGCTTAAACCACTGTTTATCTTTTTAAAAAAATCTTAATAAAGTAAACCTAGAGTTGCTTTGATTGCCCAGCAACATGGAAAAGGACCCAGGTTCTTCTCATCCTACTACTTCACTATCCTTAGCATGCTGACATTAATTTTCAATATTGCCTCACAGTTGCAAAATAGCTACCACTGTTCCAGATATCATGTCTTCATGTGGCAGTGCCTAATACAGGAAAAAGGATGACTGAGGTAAAAAGAATGTGTAATAGCTCTCTTTCACGAACCTCAGTCTCTTTATACAAAGAAGCAAATCTTACCAACAGCTCATAAGACTGCTTTTTACTTTTCATTGGCTTGTGCCCAACCTTACAACAATATTGGCAAAACAAGTCTAAGGCACTCATGGATTGACCCACCAGACATTAGCAATTTCTGCCAAAAAAAATTGGAATGCTTTAGTAAGGAAGAAAGCCGGATATTGAGTAGACCACCGTGTCTGCCACAAATCACTGCAAGGCTTTTGAGAAATGTCACTGGATATGTGGGCTTCTTTGATCCTCCCTCATTCTGTCCTCCCCTCCATTCCTCCCTCCTTCATCCTTCCTCCCTCCTTACCTCCCCTCCTTTCCTTCCTTACTTACACTAGTAAGGAGCATTTAAGTAAAATGAAAATGTGGCATAATTCTAAACAAGTTCTCTTTATCCCTTCTCTGTATAGTCTAGCCCCTTAATAAATATAAGTATATTTCTCTTTAAGAAGCTATAAAAAATAAGTTACAATAAATAGGTGGCTTCCTAAAATACTTTAAAAATTATATCACACTTTCTTATTTGTTTACTTTGACATTTCAGCTCTGCTTTATTTAATTCTGGGTTGCTCAGTTGCTTCAATGGGTAGTTGATGCTATAAATTAAGTTCCCCAGCCTCTCATTCTGTTAAAAAGCATTCCATTCAAAATTTATTAGGGCCCGCTGTCTCCAATCACTTGAGAACAGTTGCATATATAAAGTAACCCTTATAATTCCATAAAGAAATATTTCATACTATAAATACATCTATAATATAGTTTTAATTTTCAGGTATGGAGTTTTCTCAGACCAAGGCAAGTCAACCTTTCAAGTGATACATCTTTAAATAACAGCTGTGTTCCTCCTTTATTTTCCTATCAATCTAATATCCCCCTTAAGTTTTTTTCTTTCCCCTTTAAGAGTGACTCTATGTATCTGAATCTGTCCATTTATTCCTCATTTTTCAAGTTTAAGCTAGCAGATAAAGACAGACTACTTCCAAACATCTGTGACGAAATGCTTTACCTGAAACTCCTGCTGTGAGTCAAACTGATTTTAATTATATGATATTTGAAAATTTCTCTCACAGGCGCTGTGACAGCATTCAGTGTAAGAACAAGTTATCACCTAGGCTCTCCCTATTAGGCACACTCTTATTCCAAACAAAAAATACATACCACTGTATCACTGGTTTAAATAGAGCCTTCTCAGTAAATAACAGTTTTGATATCACAGATTTTTATGATATTTGCACCTCAAGATTACTGGAAATTTTCATATGTGTATATTATTTCAATCATATAACGTTACAGAAAACAATTAAGAAAACTGATTGGTTGCCATTCACTGGGTACCATTACCTAGAAAGACTCTAGAGAGACTAAAATGTGGCTATAAATCATAGAACACTATTTTCACTTGCACAATGAGATTTTTATAACATCTGGGTATTAGGTTAGTGAGCTTTCCTGATAATCCCCAAACTGAAGTCAGTGACTCCTCTAGTACCCACAGCAGCCACGTGTGCACCACACCTGCATGCTCCTAACTTGACAGTCACATTCTTTTCCACAGCTTCTTTTCCTCTGCCAACCCTAGAATGTTGGAACCCACAGTACTCACACCCCTCAGCTCTATTCTCCCTATGAGTCTCATCTACAACTATAACTTCAACTATTACTTAAATGTCAATGACGGTTAAGTTTGTGTCTCCATTTCCAGCCTGCTCATCCCCTTTGAATTTTGGGACCATACTTCTACCTTCCTTCCAGGTAATCCCTATATATTTAGGGATTAGACTACATTCAGACAAATCTGGACTCAACCTTTTATGCTATAAGCTTATTTCTGCATTTGCTATCTGGATTCAAAGCATCACAACCAATTCAATAACCAGAATTAGAAACCTCAATTGTCCTAAATGCCTCTATCTCCCTTCAGCACTCTCTGAAATCATTCATAAATGTCTCAAGTGTGTACTCTGAAATCATTCAAACCTCTCTGACCTCCTTTTAGTTCTCACTATCATAGATCTTACACAACTCATCATTCTTCACATTGGCTTTAGTAAATGCTTTTAAAACTTGTCTCCTTGCCTCCAAATCATTGCTATAGTACAAATAGCCTCTGTGCTCCACTTCCATTTGACATATATTTATTGAGCACCTTCTGTGTATCAGGCTTTGGGGTGGGCGTTTGGTAGAGAGTGTTTAGCAAATCAAAGACCTATACTCCTTGGTGAACTTAGGCTCTAGCTCAGGAGATTAGGCAGCAACTAAGTAAATAAATAGTCCATAGGGGGTGTTGGATTAAAGAATAACTGGTGGAGGGTGCTATGTATATGAAGTATACACTGAGGAGGTGTCATTTGGAATAAGACCTGTAGAAAGGGAAGACGCCAATCACTAACAGAGTCAAAGAGAAGAACAGAACAAAGGTCCAAGGCAAGAAGAGCCTTCAAGGGCTATAAAGAGTCCCATGGAGGCTGGAACAGAGTTTACAAGGGGGTAATTGTATGAGACAAGGTGGTTGAGGTGAGTGGAGGCAAAATCATCCACAGCATCATAGGCAATGATCACAAGTCTGTATCTAACGTGAAGCAGAGGAGGGTTTTCCATAGGGGAGTAACATGATCTATTTTACTTTTTTGGTTTTATATAATCACCAGAATTATATTTCGCAATCCAAATATGAGAGTCAGTCCTCTGCATCAGAAGAGTTATACGGCTCCTGATGAATGAGGTGATCACATGTCTGAGTTTGTTGAAGTGGGCCCTGGTTTTTGCCTCTTGCCCTAGTATAATTATTAATAGTCCCTTCCTTTTACTCCCAAAAGGGTCCTACAGAGACCATAAATTGTATGGTCAACTCACTTATAGAAAATACAGTAAAAGTCCTTAGGCTGACATTCAAGGCCCTTCTGAACCTGGTCTCAATTCACATCTCTTCTTTTCTCCCCCATCACATCTCTACCTTATGGTTTTCTAGGCACTTGAAATATAATGCTGGCAGTATCCTGAACAGGACGTGCATCTTCCATGGCTGTGCGTACTTGGGGACCATCTCACTGACTAGTGGCCAGACCCAAGATGCCTTTCTAGAAACCATGCAGAATGAACAGCTTTCCCCTCTGTACTTCATTAGTAATCACAACTGAGTTAATTATTTATAAGTCTGTTTTCCCTGCTAGAATAGTAGGAACCAAATGGCAAGGACAGCAGCTCCTCTTATGTTTTTGGGTCCTCACCACCCACTGTATGCCTTGTCCAAAGCTGGTACTTGATATATGATTGCTAGATGAATTATTTAATATGAAAGCAGCATAAAATTCATATAACAATATGGTTGAACAATATGATAATTTATCGGTAAACTTAAAACATTATTGCCTTCATATCTATTTTCACTCTCTAAGTTCATCCCACTGTCTAATGCAGCTTCATTCATTACGAAGTGACAACAAACATTTATTAGATGGCTAGAAGTAAAAAAACTTTATATGGCAACAAGTAGTCTACTTTTAGGAAACTAAATGATCTCTAAGTAATCGTGAAGCTGAAATATAACAGATGGATGTATTACCAAAAGGCATTTTCATATACTCACCACTCTTAAACGATCCAGAACAAATCCTGCTCAGAAGAAGTTTTTGACGTAATTGTAGAACTTCAGCTTCTAAGGTTTCAACTCTTTCTCTCCATTTCGACTCCTGCCCAGATACCACCTTTGCAAGGTGCTCTGTGTGTTCTCTGCTGCTTCTGTCTGCAGGTTTTGAGTGGATAATTGCCAAGGCCAAAGCCAGCCTGGAAATTCTCAAATACCATACTTGAGTATCCATCCTGGCTTTTGTTCCTGTGGTCAATGAGAAAAAAAAAAGTTATAGTAATGAATTTTAACTTTTGCACTTCATTTCATTTGCTTAAAATTGATTTCATATACCGAATAACACTAATTAATAAGTTTATAATACAACTTGATACTAAGTAACAGAAAACTTTGTGCCCATAGATAATCTTATAGAATTATTTATGATTACCAAAAGACCCCATCAAAACCCACAAAACCTGTCACCAGCTTGATCATCTAATGATAGATTTATTAATTAAATTGTGACCTATTACACAATTGAATTGAAAATGTTTTTGAAAATATTTAAAAGTATGGGAAAATATTTCCTACATGATGTTAATGGTAGAGTAAAACATAGGCATAAATACAGTAAAAGTAGATATTTGTTGGAAAAATCTATAAAGATTGAAATACGTATAGATTTAGAGATGGGTGGGAGGGAAGGACAGAGAGAAGAGAAAGAGAAAAGGGGAAGGAGAAAGGCAGACTATAGTTATTAACCCAAATACAAATAATACATTGACTATGAGTTGAGGAAGTCAGACTTTATTTTTCTTGTTTATACTTTTCTATAGTTTACAAGTTTCCCACAATAAGCATTATAAAACATACTTCATAAGACATAAAAATGCCTTAATACTAATCCTATAGAAATATTCCCTATTCTATTTTTTAAATTAGAAATTATAGGAGAAATGAAGATGGGTTTTGAATATAGTCTCAGAGCTCTATACCAATCATTTTGCGGTTGTGATAAGAAGCTCCAGCCTGTAGAGCTCACATCCTCAGTCCTGAGACATCTTTAACTATAAAACACACCATCTGTCCAACAACAGCTTGGGAGAGCGGAGGGAGGTTAGGAATGAAATAATAACATATTAAACATACTCAGAAAATTTAAACTATCAACGAAGTACTTTTGAAATTGACCACTGTCAAAGGAATGAGAATTTTGTCTCCTAGGTTTTCTAATCTCCCTGATCAGCCTTCCCCACAGTCCTCTAGCCTGTGAAGTTCAGACCTTTCCATGTCCACAAGTGGATGTATGCCCCTTCATTGAGATGTGTTTGGTATTCCTTCCACTAATTCAAAGGACACAATGTATTTCAGAGGTAGGGCACAAAAACTCTCCAGCATGACCAAGCAGCAAGCTACTAGCCACTATATCCTCAATGCATGAGCACTTACTGGCTTATAGTAAGCACTGTAGTAAATACTTGAATGAGTAAGAGAATGAATGAATATATCAGTATAGGTCAGGCAGTTAGAGAGAGCTGCTTGGTCAGCTCTTAATCCTGGCTCTCATCAGTAAATCTTTGTCAATTACGTAGTAGGGAGAATAACATTAGAGGAGAATGGATTAGGAGGAGAATTTAATTAGCTAACCTGAAGGTCACATCTCTCTTCACTTTGTGATGCATTCTTTTTTTGACTACTTCCAGTGAATCTACCTTTCTACAACCTTTAACTTTCACCAAAACAATTCCTGAGTAAAGAAAATATAAGAAAGATAAAATCTAGTTCATACACAGGTTTAGGTCATAGGGTAAACTATAGGGGAGAAAGCCAAATTTTATCCCATTGTGAACCCTACAATAAATACATTAATTGCCTTCTCAGAAAAGCAAGAAACTGAAGAATAGTGGCTAAATATTAACTAAATCACTGAGATAAATATAATAAGACAGAGTCAGAGTACAGGAGGGGGTCCCATGTACTATGATGGTGGAACGTGCATTTATCAATATTGGTCCGGGATATACCAGAGCTCTCACAAAGCCTGAAAAGACATTACAAGACTTTTTAGTTTCAATAATGTTTGGACAGAGTCTAACATACAATTTTTGAATCAGATCCAGCTGACAAATCCCCCAATTACTGTTATGGTTTCAGTACATACCGCACTGTGAAGCGCTGAGCAGATTAACATCATGTGAAATTTTATATTAAAAAAATCAGGAATTACTCAAGATTTCAAAAATTCCCACTTGAATTATTAAGGGAGCCTTTAAAAGCCTTCCCAGCAAAGAAAGTTTGTGCCTGACAAGAGGCTGGTAAAGATAAAAGAAGGCTAGCTTTATTTTTTCTTTCTGTTTCATTTCCATCAAGATGGGCCAATTAGCTATTATTTTCCTCTTACTGAAAATGTTAAATAATCACAGATTTTAATTGTCTCTCAATACTGTTTTTTTTTCATGCAAACCTTCATCCCTCACCTTTTGATTCCCAAATACGTCTTTTTTTTTTTTTTGGCATAGGAATGGTTTTATCTGGATTCTGGAAAGGAACTACTGTAGAATTTCACAGAGAAAAAAAATGCATCAAACACATTTTATAAATCAGCAAAATATATACTGGTTCAGAAATGCAGAGTCATGTATATATAGAACATGCAGCAATCATCTTCCACTATGTAAATCCATAGAAGCAACAGAGACCTGATACCTACTATTAACACAAATTTAAAAAATAACTTGAAAGAATTAAAGGTGTTTTCTAGTTACACCACTGGTATTTCACACACTGATGTGTCCATAATCCTTATCACCAAAATAAGCACATTGTTCTTTAGGGTCCATAAAAAAGTCTGATAATCTACCTAACTTAAACCCATACCCTCTACAAATCTGAAATCTTTATGAGGCTACACTTTGAAAATGGGAAAAGTTACATGTCATAAATTTAGGAAGATGATAGAGTAAAGCCAGAAACCAAGGAAACACCCAGAAGAGGCAAAAGAGAGAGGTTCAGCCAATCCCAGGAAAGAGAGGAACAGCTGGCTTCTGGGAACCAGCTAAGCAGGTCCTGAGCTTCAAGAAAAACAAGAATATAAAAAGGGGCGTAGGTGAGGCCCAGAGTCCTCTGGAAAAGGTAAATGACCCTATCCAAAGAACTCCCATTTCGGGAATGCCACATTAAGAAATTAGATGTTTTCCAGCTACTATTATGTAACACCATCTTAGACTTCACTTCTGCATACACTTAAAATATAAACTCAAGAAAGTACAAGCAGCCCCACCGAAACATTTTTCTTTAAGGCTTATTTTTAACTCTGGAAAGGTGTTCTAATTCTCATCTGTCGCACTTATTTAAATCTCACCAAGGAGAGCACCACAAGCAACTGACAATGCTTCATAGCTTCTCATAGGGCTTCATTATACAAGTAAATCTGTGTTTTACTTTCTACTTAGATTTGCATTTGAAAAATATATTAGAGTTCTTCTTTTTTTAAGTAGAGCCTATTAAAAGAGAGGCACTGTTTCACAAATACTGAGCACTTTGATTCCAGACATCCTCTAGCACATGATATCCTTTGCATTTTTATCCTTTCAAACTTAGCTCCTCCACTTGCTCCAAACAACACACACCCAGAGGCAATACAGCCTTTTTTGTAAGTAAGTAATCACTCAGGACTGGTCCTCACACCTTCCTCTACAACTGTCTGTTCCCACCTGCTCCTCCCCAGACTCTCAACTCAGTTCTATGACTGTATATCCTTTGAAATCAGTCGGGGACAGACTCAACTACTTTCACACCACAGAAATTACATCCTGTATCAATACAAAGCTCTTCTCCACCAAGAATGTGTCAATTCACAGGATCCATGCTACTTACCCTCTGTCCCACTCTGTAGCACTACAACTCCTAACCAACTAAGGCATGCCAGAAGAAGCTGTAAGCCAGTCCAGTCCAGAAGACCAGTATGGTACCCTCCTGAGCAATAAAAAACAGCATGAGGCAAGCATCCTTGGGTACCAAGGGAGGGCATCTAGAGCATCCAGCAATTAGTCTCTAGCTATCCTCCCACTATTGGAACCAATACCTACTTCCACCCATGTAACAGGACCCATTTAGATAAAAAATGACATGAAAGCTCTGTGGCCTAACAATTGTTGTCTACTTTCCCCAGGCAACTACCTGAACTTCCCAATTCCCCATTTGTTCCACCCATGAGAATTTGCCTATCTAATATTTAGCTCTGACCAATGTGAGATTACCAACCCCCAAACTGGCTCATGATGACACCATGGCTGGCCTATACCGCCGTGCCCATGGAAAGTGCAGGCAGAACTGCAGCTGCAGAGGCATCATTTTTTAAAAGTAATGTCATTTATATTAAGAATTTCTGGAACCTTTTTTATAATGTTATCTTGTGACCATGAAAGAGGTCTTTTATTGAAAATATCATCAATCTATTTCATCTTATAAACAGAACACTCAAACAGGAACAAGCCTTAGCTTCATCAGTGGTGCAGTTTTACTCCAGGGTAATCTATTGAAGTCATTTGTTTAAAACCACAGGAACCTCTCAAAGTAGCTTATGCTGTAAAAGAAATTCAGATCTTTAACTTATAGTTTCTGAGTCTAAATCTACTTGTCCTTTCAATTACTATAAGGAAATTATAAAATTTGGGTTCTATATCCTTACAAATTTTACTAAACTATTAAGAGAAAATGTACTGAGAAAATAAAGAAAAATCACTAATTGACCATAATCATATATTTGGCAATTTATTTCAAAAGAAAGCTTTTACCCTAGATGGTCCACCTAAGTTATCTGATGTGTGTCTGCAGGGCTAAATTGCAAATATTTAGGTTAAGGTAATTAGCTATTTTTAGTCAAACATGGGTTGAAAGTAAAAATGCAAACAGTAAATGTAGGAAATCTGGAATAGCTTCATTAATAGCAGACAAAAGAAACTTCGTGACAAGAAAATATTATCAGAGATGTAGAGGAACATTGCATAATGATAAAAAAAAGTCAATTAATTAAGAAGGTTAACAGTCCTTAATGTGTATGCATATAATAGCAATAACAGAATTTCAAAATATACGAAGAAAAAATTGAAAGAACTTAAAGGAGAGGTACACAAAAATCATAATCATATGTGAAGATTTTAACACACTTCTTCCAATAACTAGTAGAGTAACTAGACCTGGAATAATAATGATGATAATATGAAAGATTTGAAAAATACTACCCTCCACCTTGAATGGATTGGCTTTTATAGAACATTACACCTTATACACAGGAGATGCATATGTATTCAAGTTGACATGGGACATTCAACAAGACAGATCATATGCTGAGACAGTAGGTTCTCTAACCACAAGAAAAACAATTAGAAATGTCTAGAAAAATCTCTCAAATATTTGGAAAATAAACAACACACCTCTAAGTAAAATAGTGGAGAAAGAAAAACAAATAAATGTAATTAGAGTATCTTTCAAACTGAATGATAAAAGCACAACACATGAAAATTTGAGGGAGAAAGCCACAAGAACTTGTAAAGGAAAAATTATTGCTTCAAATACTTATTGTACAAAAAAAAGGTTTAAATTCAATGACCCACACTTCCACCTTAGAAAATTAGAAAACGAATAGCAAATTAAAAGCAGGGAAGTAAGCTGGTCCAAAGGTTGTGGGTTATTGTTAAGCTGATTAAAAGCAGAGGAAGTAGAAGGAAGGATAGCATAGAGATATAATTAAAATGCAATTCCATAAGAAATAAACAATACATAAAATTTAAAAGGCAAAAAAATTTAAGATTAATAAAAATATTAAATGTTAAGAAGGACTTATCAAAAATAAAATAAATAACACCAATCATATCAAGATCAGTAATAATAGGAGGGATTTCACTATGTAATGTCCAGCTATTAAAAAATAAGGCAAAATTATGGTCTATGCTAATGAATTTGAGAACTTATGAGAAAATGGATGTATTTCTTGAAAAAATACACTGACCAACACTTCAAAATAAAGACAAAGAATTCTGAGTAGACCTATACGTATAAAATAAATTAGATGTTTATTAAAAACCTCACCACAGTCATACAAAAATTGCATTTCCATATGGTTTCACTACTGGATTCTATAAACAATGAAAAAAGGCATTCTACCAACTTTGTATAAAATCTTTCAAAAAATTAAGGAGTGATGGTAGAATAAGCCTCACAAACTCTTTTTGTAAAAACCAGAGAGAGGCAAACTACTACAATTTGTTTTATAATTTGATATGTATATTGGTATAACTCTGATACCAAAATGTATAAAATATTGTAAGGGAAAATAAAACTATAAACCACTACATGTAATAACAACAGATTCAAAAATCATATACACAATACTAGTACATCAAAGCCAGCAATTTATAAAAATTATCAGCATTATCAGCAAGCAGAGTTTGTCCAAGAATGCAAAATTGGTTTAATATTCAAAATTAAATCACTGTAATTCATTATAGCAACAAAATAAATTATTTAAAAATCAACATATGATCATCTTAGTTTCATAAGAAACATTTGAAAAATTCAGTGATTTATGATTTAAAAAATACTTTTGATAAACAAAAAAAATAAGGGAACATACCAACTGTAATGAAGATCTACAAAAATTCACAGGAAGCATTACATTTAACAATGAAATACTGAATGTTTTACCTACCCCTAAGACTGAAACCACAACAAGGACATCTGCTCTTCTTATTTCTACTAAATACTTCACTGGAGATAACAGGCAGTGAAATAAAGAAATAAAAAGATACATAGATTGGAAAAAATGAGAAGTTCTACTTATTAATATACAACATGAATGTCTATAGAAAACCCTACGCAATCTTAAACAACTGAGAATTTATGAGTGAATTTAGCTACGGCTTAGGACACAAGGTCAATATGTAAAATATCTATTGTTTACACAAAATCCATTCGTTAAAAATTTTAAAAAGCAAACTAATTAGGAATAAACTTAACAGTATATATGAAAGATGTCCACCTTGAAAACTATAAAACATTGTCCAATAAATGAAAGGTCTAAAAATAAATTGAGAAATATACTGGGTTCATGGATTGGAAGGCTTAATGTTAAGATCTTTATTTTCCTCAAATTGACCTATATTCACAATTCTAATAAAAATTTCAAGCAACTTTATTTTTAGAACTTGATAAATTCTAAATTTTATACTGAAATTGTAAAAACTAGAAAAACCAAAATGATTCTGAAAAAGAACAAAGCTGGAAAAATCACAATGCTTAATTTCAACACAAATATAGACAAAGCAATCAAGATAATATGGTATTACAATCAAGATAGAGCAATGAAACAATAGCAAGTTTAGAACTAGATCCACACTTTCACAGTCAACTCATTTTCAACAAAGGCATCATGGCAATTGTACTTTCAACAAACAGTGCTAGAACAATTAGAATTAGTTAAATACACAGGAAAAAATGAACCCTGCCATCTATTCTAAATCTCACCCCAAAATTAAATTTAGTGGAATCATAGATCTAAATGTAAAACCTAAAACTAGAAGAAAACAGGATAAGTTAAAGGAAAAGAAAGATTATTTAGCGAAGTTATAAAAAGCACTAATTATTAGAGCAACACTGATAAATTAACCATCAAAGTTAAGTCTTTTAAAGAATCTCATAAAAAGATGTTAAGAAAATAAAAAGCAAAACCATGAACTATAAGGAAATGTTCATTCCCTATGTATGACAAAAGGACTTGGATACAACTACATGAAGAACTTATATAAATCATTTATAAAGAGACACTCCAACTAAAAAAAATGCTCAAAAGATGTTAGTAGAAGTCATAAAAGAAGCTATAAAGACTCAGTAACTATACAGGGATGGGCAAAAGTAGGTTCACAGTTGCGAGTACATGAAAAAGTTTATTCTTGTATTATTATTATTGTATTACATATTAACCTACTTTTGCCCACCACCGTATGAAATGGTATTAGAGAAACACAAATTAAAATCACAGTGAGACACCACTTCATACCCACATGAATTAAAATAAAAAGTGAGTGAAAGCAACTAGGTGGTGGAAATGTAAAATGGCATAACCATTTTAAGAAAAGGTTTCACAGTTTCTTAGAAATCTGAACATGTGTATCCTAGAAAATCCACTCATTTATTTACCCAAAAGATAGAAATATATGCCACGAAAAGGCTTTCCAGTGGCAGTTCTCCTGAGGAGAAGGCCTGTAGGCAGCAGCAATGGCACCTACGTTTAAGGGCAAGATCCTATAGCCCCACTTCCACAGGGATGACAGGATCCCACAGCCCCACTTCCACAAGGATGGCTTGATCCTACGCCTTGCCACACTGTTTAACCAGCCCACAGGAGATATGCAGACATAAGGCACAGCAAGCCAAAGTGTGCAGAGTTTCCCCTTGCCCTGTGTCCAAACCCCATCTGGCCCATAGTGAGATGCCCCACGGTGAGGTACCACACAAAATGCCAGCTGGCAGGGGCTTCGGCTCCAAGAAGTTAACCTTCAGCAAAAGGTGCCCTGGATCATTGGGATCTCGGTGGATTAGAGGAGGAGGGACAAGTCCACCCAGTCCCTGCAGTTGAACGTGTAGTGGCTGAGGGAGTACTGTTCCGCTCACCCTCTTTCCCAGGAAGCTCTTCACCCCCAAGAAGGCAGACAGCTCTCTTTCCCAGGAAGCTCTTCACCCCCAAGAAGGCAGACAGCTCTGCTGAAGAACTCAAGAGGCCACCTAACTGGCACCACCAGTCATACTCATATGGAACATCTACAAGAAGGAGAAAGCCAGGGTCATCGCCAAGGAGGAGGAGAGCTTTTCAGGGCCTTGGCCAGCTTTCTCATGGTCTGCACCAATACCTGAATCTTTGGCATCCAGGCTAAAAGAGTCCAGGAAGCTGTAGAACAGGATTTTGAGAAGAAAAAATAAAGTCCTTTTGGCTTCTTGGGATATTTAAGAAAAAAAAAAGACTTGTACAAGAATGTTCATAGCAACTTTATTCAAAATGGCCAAAAACTAGACATAACCCATGGGCTCCTCAATAGCAGGATGAATAAATTTTGGTATATCCATACAATGAATACTTCTCAAAGTTTAGTATATCAATACAATGACATACTACTCAGCAATAAAAAGGAATGAACTACTAATGCATTCAACGTTATGAATAAATCACAAAACATACTGAGTGAATAATTAATATACAAAATTGTATATACTTTAAATGTCTATAGAAACTAATCATTGGTGAAAAATAAGAATTACTTTCATCTAGGAGATGGGGAAAGTGATTAAATGGAAAAAAAGAATGAAGACATTTTCCAGGATAAGGGTATAACGTCCTACATATCTTGATATGGTGCTGGGATTCACAGGTGTGTTAATTTAGTCAGGCCCATCAATGGTACACTTAACATTCTCTACTCCATTGTATGTAAATCTTACCTCAATAAAATAGGGGTTTCTAGCAAAGATGGGGTTTAAAAGGGCCAGAATTACAATCCACCTTAAACAACTAGAAAGCAAAACATAAAATATAAACAACAGTTTTCAAACATTGATCAGAAAAACAGTGCAGGACTGTAATTCCCTAGAGAAGTGAAATAAGCTAAGCCCCACACTGTGCCAACCAATTGTCTCAAGGCAGATTCTAGGTCATAACAAAGAGGCGGAACCCAAAACGGAGCCTGAATATCTCAGTGAACTAAGAAGACTAAGATCAGAATTCAGAGAGGCCAGAGATACAAGATTTGGTCAGGATAGAGTATAATACAGGAGAGAACTGTACAGAGAAAGAGCTCTGGAAATCTGCTTAGGAGTTCCCTCAACATCATGGCTACTGATTCGTCCATGTGTGGATGAACTATCTTAAGGCCAGTGGTTCCAATGATTTTACATCTAACAGCAAGAAACAAGGATGAATCTCTAAAAGGAATTTACATGAGGAAAGCTTAAACAAAGTTATCCACTTGCACTCCACTTTGATTGCATGTGGCTACTGCTGTGGGCAAAACATCTGAGAAAAGCAGGCCAAGAAAAGACAATAGGTGGAAAGGCAATCCATGGAAATGTGGTTCTTCACAAATGTAGATCACACAAGCAGTTCAAAAACAAAACAAAACAGAATTAGTGCTTCCTCCTCCCTTATCCTGTTTCAGTGGTTCTCACATTTGAGCCTGCCTTGGAATCACCCAAAGCACTTGAAACACAGATTGCTGGCTCCACCACCAGAGTTTCTGATTTAAAAGGTCTGGAGCCAGCCCATTACTTGTGTTTCCCACATGTTCCCAGGTAACACTGATGTCGCTGGTCTGAGGAGTACACTCAGAGAACTACTACCGCACTCTGTTCCTGGAAACATACCACTTTCAGAAGACTGTAATTACTTTATTTAAACAAAGGTCCATTCCAAAACTGTTATGACTTTCAACCCAAAAACAAGAATAAAATGAACAATAGAAGATGCTCATATTTTAAGCAGTTTCATTGTTCATCTCACAATAACCTGAATTGAGTAAACTGATGTTGACAAAAAAAAAATGTTAACTGCATGTGAGCCAATTTTGACTGTCATTTTTAAGAAAATGGTCATGCTTGATATTTTCTTCTTTAGCTTTAAAAAATAATTTTAAATTTTATTCCCTCAATATGAAAGACTTTTTTTAAAATTGATTTTAGAGAGAGGAAGAGGTAGGAGAAAAGAGAGAACTTTGATTTGTTATTCCACTTATTGATAGTTCACTGCTTACTTCTTATATGTGCCCTGACCAGAGATCAAACCTGCCACCTAGGTATATTGGGATGACACTCTAACTAACTGAGCTACCCAGCCAGAGTTGAAAGATTTCTTAAACTAGATCCATATGGTATAAATTATAAAGGGGGCCATGACAAATTTTACATTAAAAAATTTAAACATCTTCTTTAAAGGACACCACAAAAAAGTAAAAAAGTAAGCCACAGTCTAGGCAAAATCTTTTCAATACGTATGGTCAATAAAGAGTGAATATTCAAACATCTAAAAAATATCTATAAATCTAAAAAAAGAAAAGATGATCCACTAGAAAAAATGGGTAAAGAGATGAATAAGCAAGTCGCAGAAAAGCTAAGAAAATGTCTTAGACATATGAAAGACTGTGATACATATATGCAAAGAGACACATTAAAAACTTCACAAATTCATTGTTTACAATGAAAATTAAAAATAATTTAAATATCTGTTAATAGAAGAATAGCCAAATAAATTGTGGTATATTTATGCAATCAAATACTATTAAGCAATAAAAATTAATTAACTGGAGCTATACAAATCAAAATGAATGAATCTCATAGTTAAAAGAAAAAAGTAAGAATTAAAAAGGCATATAACTTGATATAATTAGTATAAAGAGTACTGTGTATTGCTTACTAATATAACTGTATGTAGAAAGGTACAAAGAAATGGCATGGGGTGATACATTCCAAATTTAGCAATATGATTACTTCTGCAGGGGAAAAAGGGGTGAAATCAGAAAGGGAAAGGGTTTCTGCTGACTTGCAAAAATCTAGTTGTTTAATCTGAAAGTCAAGTACACTAGTATTTATTGTATTATTCTTTATGTCTTTTTGTATGTCTTAGAAAGTCAGAGCATATATTTTAAAGATTTTATTTTCTTTCAGAATGATTGAGTGATTTTAAAAACAAGGGCCCAAAGATAAAATTTAAATAAAGAATTCATGTAGTTAATATAGTCAAGCCAACCCAACTGCTAAAGGAAGGAAGAATTTACTGTGATTGTTACCATAAAATGTGGAAGTTGTCTTTTTAAAGCATTGCTTTTTCTCAGAACACTATTTTTCAGTTCTTCCAAAACTCCTCTGAACTGTGTCTTCCACATTTACACAGAATACACTGTTAATAAGCTAATTATTACCTCTTCCACATTTTAAAAGAGATAAGCAATATTTTATATTTATTTTCAGAAATGGACTGCAACTCTGAAAGTATGTACAAAGAGTATCTGAACTATATTTTTAAAGTATCCAAAAACACTTTTAAAGATAAATAAGGCTAAAATTCAATTAGAGTGCCAGTTCATAGAATTCTTATTAGAACCTGAACACTAAAGGATACAATGTGTTGTGGCAAAAAAAACGTAATCAACACTTAAGACATAATACAAGGTCCACCACTTCCAGGAAGTCTTCCCCAGCCATTTCAGACCCTAGTGATTTTCCCTTTTATCAACAATTGTTGGAGTACCTGAACCACTCACTGATTCTGGCTCTTCTTAATAAGGATCTGTTTTTGTCTTTTCTTTCTGTTAGAATTAACTTCTTTGGGGGGGGGGGGGCGGTCACAGGATATGTTGTCTTTCCCTTCTTCACTTCTCCATTAACACCCCTAAGAAGGTCTGAATAAGTAGGTATATTCTCACCTGAATTGAGTAGCAGGACTAAGGCCCAGGGTTCAGAATGGCAAGCCTGTAGGCTGAACCCAACTCTGCCCTTGGCCAGCTGAATGACAGGGTAATTTCCTCTCACTGTGTCCGTAAAATGAAAAATATACACTTGACTCTTCAACAACACATGGTTTAGGGGGTGCAATCTTCCCACACAGTCAAAACTAGTGAATAACTATATACTGACTGGTAACATTCTCATAAAATTGTTTTAAAAAGCAAAGTGAATGATGGTTAAAATGCATGTATGATAGTACCTGATTAATAGGCTCAAGAACTGTTATTTTTGCCACTACTAGTTCTATTACAGCTATGCTATTACACTGCAATTTATTTAAAGGGAAGGAATGAGTCTTGTAACCACATAATTCCTAATTTTGTGCTCTTGTACCCAATTTTATTAGTTTAAGCATTATATTGAGTAATGTCCTCCGTGACACTCAATTCGTAAGCTTGACTCCACATGCGGTTCTGGTATAACTAGAAAAACAATTAGTTATTTTGTGCCCAAATGTTCACTTTTCTAGACAAGGGTAATTGTTTACTTAACAAAAGCTTCCATCATAACTGCTGTTATTAAAGTCTGCACTGACCTTGTATCAGTGATGTGCCTACTGAAATTACTTTGTATAATTCAAATATATTTTGTAAAATCATAAAGACATTTTCATACATCTACTACATTCATCCACTACTAGATTCTTCTAAAACACATATTCCCTGCCGCTAAAACAGAATGTAAATAAACTGTTCATTTGATCATTATTCCCCCATGTCAAGTATATTTGCAACACTTTGGTATTGAGCAATTATAGACTTATAACATTCTGTGGAAAGCTCCTTTGTGATTAAAATATATTTTAAAGCAAATTAAGAGTAAGTTTAAATAAGTGACTGTGGGATTCTTATGGCTCTCTGACCAAACATGATCCTGCAGATTTTAATTTAGAACAGTTTGACACGGCACTACCTGCTGAAAGCATTATTTGATCTGAGTAGATATGCAAACATTCAACAACAAAAAAGCATGTGTCAATAATTCATAGGTGTAGAGTCAACTTTCTTGGGTAAGGAAAGTGTATCTTTTATTTTTTTTCCTATATCCCAAGACACTTTTTTGCTCTGTGGAAATCTTTCCCTCTTTAGTCTGCCAGTACATACATCACCTGTTACAATCACGTGTTCTGCTGACTTCAGTTTTAGGCCATTAAGACCAGGCGGCCAGCTAGCTCTATGTGCAAGTCACTAAACCATAAGACAGCAATCAGTTTGGAAATTCATCTCTCGCTGCAACCCCAGTAATCTTAACCCTCAAATCACCTTCAAGTAGATGAATGAGATGTTCCTAACCTTACCCTGAAAACTCTATCCAGGCAGGTAACATGTTTCTTAGACTCTGTTCATGTTGGGACACAAGCTGAGATCCCAACACCCTTCTGGCCCAACTTACCCTACTTGTAGGGCTAACTACACTGGCATTTCTGCCTTCCTTGCTGTGTTAAATTCCCTTCACCCACTAACTCCAAAATCTATATTGACACAGAAATAGCCAATTAGCTGGGGCTACGATCACTTTGAGACAAAGGTCTATAGCTGTAACATACACTGTCAATCAGAAATCTAGATGATAAATAGCTACAGTGAGCACATAAACAGGAAATTCAATTATTTGTTGTTACTTTAAAATAAAACTTTACCCACCAAACTGTGACCTTAAGTCATTAGAAACTGAAGTCAGTGATAAACTACATTTTTTTCCATTTTCAAGTGTCATTTTTTAATTTGAGAATTCTAACATTTCACTCCAGGAATCCAGCTCAGATGACTATTCTGTCAGAAAACAGCCTTGCAGCACAAGGAAATTAACTGACCAATTAATTTATGAATCTGAATTATAAAAAAGAACAATTCATGAATTTGCCAGCCATACCTTTCTTCTGTTCAAAAAACTGGGAAGCATGTCACTGTGCTTTTTAATAGTTACACCACATCAGAAACATAAACATGATGGTAATTCATTCATTTACTCAACAAGTAGTTTTTGATCACCAGCTATGTCCAGAAGTAATAGAAACAGGTGAATTCTTGAGTTCACAGTGTTTACATTCTACTAGGGGGGGGGGAGTCATAAAATAAGTAAGTAAAATATTTGTATGCAAATTGTGATAAGCACAGCTGAAAACACTAATTCAGGTTAAGATGGAAAGAGAAGGGATTTGATGCAACTTTAAATACAATACTCAAGAAAGGCCTCAATGAGCAGATGACTCTTGAGCAAAGATGCAAAAGGAGGGAAGGAAGCACATTTGGCTGAGGTGGAAGAATGTGAAAGAGCAGGCCAAGGAAAGGGGAGGTGACAGGCCTGAGGCTGGGCTGTTATCTACAGAGCACTTTCCCCAGCACCTTCTTACTTGACCCCCATAATAACGCTGTATTTTAGGGTAGTTATTATGTAGATGGTACAGATGAGGGTCTGAGGCTCAGCTGTGTTACTACCTACCCAATGTCACACAGTAAGCAGTAGTGCTCACCCCTTAACCTAGGTGTTACGGCTCAGTCTAGTTTTTTCCACTGCACCAACCAGCACACTGCTCTGTCCAGTTTTGTGTGCTGCAAATTGTCAGAAGCAACAGATTAAACCAGACTGTCACTAAGGGTGGCTATAATGCTGATGGGTCTGGAGATATCACGTGGAACTGCTGAAGAAAAAGAAGAGCTGGAGGAACACCACATTTGAAAGGCTGCCAGACAGAAGAGGGAGAGAGGTGTTCAACATTTCTCCAGAAGCAGCAACCAACACATGGAAGTTACACAGAGAAACATTTCCAGCACATAGATGAATAAGACATCCAGTGATAAGAGCTGGCCAACAATGGAATGGGCTATCTTGTCAAGTTATAAAACTCCAGTTACTGGAGTTACTTGAGGAAAGGCTGAATGGCCATCAATCTGAGATTCAGACAGACTTCAGCACTTCAATACAGTGAAGGCTACATGGACTGACCAATGTCTTTTCCAAGTCTGAATCCGTGATTATACAAGCAGTCGGCAATATATCAAGGCAGCTAAAAGTTCCAGCTGTGAAGTCAGACAGCTTGGTTAAAATGCAGTCTCTACCACTTATAAGACATGTACACTTAATCTCTATAAACCTCAGTTTGCTTATATGAAAAATGAGAAAAATAATATAAGCTTCTTCTTAGGGGCTATGGTGAGGATTAAAGGAAAGAACCCATGTAAAGGAATTAACATGGTTCCTGGCACACAGGAAAAGCTCAGTAAAATTTAGCTTATACAGATATGTATATTTGGGACCATGAGTATAAAATGTATATGTGTATACACATACACATAAAATGCGTGCAAATTTGTTTCCCTATGTTCAATGTCACCAAAGCTGAGTTCTTACAGCATAGTAAATTACAACATGATAAAACTAACCATAATAGTAATAATAAACACTTAAAACAGTCAACATCTTGGCCTAATTACTGCATATTTTGTCTCTCTTTATTAGGAGGAAATATGCAGAAAAGTTTATCTTTTAAATATTTGAGGAACCAATTTAAAACTTATGAAAGAAAAATCAACATTTTCTTAATTGAAACAACTATTAAAAACTCAGAGCCTTTCAGCATAAGAAAGAATACCTAATAGTCTGCACCTGTATCTAATGTGTGTATACACATACACTCTCTCTTTCTATTTTAAAATTAGGGAGCTAAGCTGGAAAGCCCAGAGTTACTTTTAAATGCTGTTTTTTAACTTTTATTTATTTTCAGAGAGAGGAGAAGGGAGGGAGAAAGAGGAAGTAAAACTTCCATGGGTTGCCTCTCCTACACCCCCAACTGGGGACCTGGCCTGCAACCCGGGCATGAGCTCCAACAAGGAACTGAACTGGTGACCCTTCTCTTTGCAGGATGATGCTCAACCAGCCAAGCTATGCTGCTCAGGGCTAAGTTATTTCTTGATAAGCAAAATGATTCCAGATATTTCTTATCAGGGTCCAGTATTGTATGCATAGGTGTCTCTATTAATAGAAAATGAAAGAGAAATAACTATAGAAAGATATGCTGGAATCTGGAGATTCTTCTAGATGGCAGAAAATGAGTTACAAATTTAGGTAGCTTTGTCATCACTCTTTTGTCATTCTGGATAAACTGACATTTATTATTTATTGGGAAAACATTCAAAAATGGATCTGAATGATAAAAGAAAGCCTCCACTTTAGGAAAAAAACATAGACAATGTCACTATATGTTATTTCTGCAGCAGGGTGCTCAATGTTTTTATTTATTTATTTATTTTTATTTTTTTATAATGATTACATATTCAAATTTTATTTATTTTCTTTTTTTTTATTGTTGTTCAATTACAGTAGCCTGCATTTTCTCCCCACCCCTCCCCAGGCAAACCCACCTCCCTCCCCCGCCTCCATCCTCCCCCTTGGTTTTGTCCATGTGTCCTTTATAATAGTTCCTGAAAACCCCTCTCCCCACTATCCCCTCCCCACTCCCCTCTGGCTATTGTTAGATTGCTCTTAACTTCAATGTCTCTGGTTATATTTTGTTTGCTTTTTTCTTTTGTTGATTATGTTCCAGTTATAATGAGATCATATGGTATTTGTCCCTCACCGCCTGGCTTATTTCACTTAGCTAGAAAGTCAGAGTATGATACATTATAGAAAAGGAAAACATTACTTTCAATAACAGTATTTGTATGATACAACAATGTATGTATGAACTTATACCAATCATCGTGGCTAATCCTCCCAATAACCCTGTGACATAACTGCTATTGTCCATTCTTTTTGAATATGCAAATACATATTCAAGGAATAATCTGCTCAAAGTCACATAGTAAGAAATAATGATATGCTTTGATTCTAAAACCTTTTATGTTTCTCTATTGTCTGTCATATGGATACATTAAATTGCTATGTTTTGGCACAGATAATCTATTTTAGCAGATTTCAAGCACAATAAAATTTATTTAGCACCAAAACTAGGTTGAATATATGTCATGGACTCTCAAGAGCTTGGTGTCAGCAGGGGTGATCCAATCTGTCCCCAGTGACAGAATCAGGAGTCCAACTCAGTCTCCACAGACATTACAATACTGAAAATTTGATTACCTAATGATCCATTCTTAGAAACTCCTTCCTGACATGCTAATAACTTCTTCATATTAATCCCAAGTCCACCCTTGAGAGGAAAACAGTATGAAGTTCACTTTGCCAAATCACTCACCAACGACTGGAAGTGAGCAATCATGCTCTGCCCCGGTAAAATCCCCCAGACCATTTCTCATAATGTCATAATATTGAGCCCCTTTTCATTGTGACAGCCACCTCTGATTATGCCCTGATTTGTCAAAATCCCTCTTCAGAGAGACACCCAGCAGTAAACCTCTAATTCAGCCATGAACACAGTTACAACTCTTGAACCTTCTCTTAATGCCACCGGAGATGGTATCAAGTTGTTAACAGTCAAGTGGCAATGATGCCTTAGATGGACATAATAGAGAAACAAATTAAACTCTTTTTTTTTTCTTTTACCAAAATTACTCCTAAGCTAGAACTGTGGACACACAACTCTAGCTTCAGATTCTGTTGAGAAACAAAACACTGCCATCCCTCTAGCTTCACTTGGCTCTGCTGCCTATGGACAATGTAGCCACAGACTACTCTTGCCGCTATTCAAAGCTGCTATTCGAAGCAACTACAAGCTCTCACCATTGTGAGCCTTTGTCCAGAATGTTTGCTGTCTGACAGAAACACCGTTCCCCAAGCCCCAGCCTGCAGACTCTCCACTCACCCCTCAAAGCCAGTTCAACTGTCCCTGTCTGAAGTCCTGTAAATTCACCCCTCCTTTCTTCTATTAACTGCTCTCTTATCGACATTTCCACAGCAAGCTGGAACCTGGAACCAATCTTATCCTAAGATAGTACCAAATAGCCATTTAGAGTCTCTCTCCCCTACTAGACAGCAAGTGAGTTCGCAGAGACATGGACTGTGCCTTCATCTTTTATTATTTCTAGCACTGGGTCAGTGGGAAAGATTAAGCCACAATATACACAAATGGCTATAATAAAGGGTTGGAAGTGAAATAGTTCACAGAAAGGAAAGATTAATTCCATCTAAGGGATCACAGAAAGCTTCATGAAGAAGACAGTCTATAAGTGAAGACAGGTGAAATGAAGGTGATGTAATGATAAGGAAAGGAGGGCCTGCTTGGCTATAAGGACAAAGGGACACGCAACATACACACACATAAACACATATATCCAGGCACACTAACACTGAAAGCACTCTTAGATGAAGTATGTTTTTTCCTAGTGATTCCCAGGGAGACAGGAAAAAGTAACTGCATACCAATCAACCCTAAAAACCCCCATCACAAAGCTTTTCAAATATGTCTTAAAGAGACAAGAATAGCACAAGAACTAAGACAACAGGTCTAGGAGCCGAGCATCCTAGCTCCTTACTAGCTTTGTGACCTTAAACAGGTTACTCAACCTATCTATATCTCAGTCTGTCCATCTAAAATGAAAATCAAAATAGTACTAAACTTATAAAGTTTCTGAGGAGATGGAATCAATTAAAGCACGTGACCCCCATGAACCCTATCAGGCACAAAGTAAATACTCAATGCAATGCTTGGGTCCACTTGAGACTAGTATGTGGCCATGATTCAACCCCAGGCCAGTTGTCTCCAAAGTGTGTGTCTCCGCATGGGTCTCACTATAAACCTATTAGGAGCTCAGGAAAAGGGACACGTATGGGTTTATGTGAAAAAAGGGAAAAGTACCTCTGGAACAGGCCTGGAAGATCTGAAAAATGAGTATAAGTCAGAGGCAAAGGGGGCAAAAATTGCACTTCAGATGGGGTGGACAGTAAGAGCAGACAGCAGAAAATAGCATGGGTATTTGTGGGAGAGCACATGGATCTCCTTCACTAAAGAAAAAGATATTCTAGAGAATAAAGGGAAATAATATAGAAAAGGAAAGTTGGGATCTTGAAGGTCAGTCAGAGGACTCTGAATAGACAGATGTGGACAGCTGGAAGCAGGTGTCATCTTCTGAGTGGATGAGTGAATGATCCCAGTGTTTTAGGAAGAGGGTTAATCTGGGTAGAATGGAGCTAAAGGACTAATGACACACACAGTAAACAAGGGCTAGAAGGAGAATGAGGCTGGGGTGCTTTAAGTGTGCACAAAGAATATGGAAAGCTCTGCTCTGAGAGATGTTTATGACATGTCAGGGCTTGCTGTCAAGATTGGAAAGAAGGGCTTCCGGACAAGGTAGAGGCGTAGGTAGACACACTGTGCCTCCTCACACAACCAAAAGAAGGACAACAACAATTTAAAAACAAAAAACAACCAGAACTAACAGAAAATTGAACTGCATGGAAGTCCAACAACCAAGGAGATAAAGAAGAAACATTCATCCAGACTGGTAGGAGGGCTGGAGACAGGCAGCGGGGTGGAGAGGACTCGTAGCAGGGGGCTGGCGGACCCAGCGAGGTGGCGGATTGTGGAGCAAACGGGGCAGGCCAGGCTACAGCTAGCAGACCCTGTGGCCCCACATTCACACATAAATAAACCAGGAGGAACAGCGGGGGAGCGAAACAGACCTCGCAACCCAGGGCTCCAGCACGGGGGAAATAAAGCCTCAAACCTCTGATTGAATACAACCTTGGGGGTTGAGGCAGCAGCAGGAGAAACTCCCAGCCTCACAGGAGAGTTCATTGGAGAGACCCACAGGGGTCTAGAGAGTGCACAAGCCCACCCACTCGGGAATCAGAACCAGAGGGGCCCAGTTTGATTGTGGGTAGCAGAGGGAGTGACTGAAATCCAGCAGAGAGTGGAGCAAGTGCCACTGCTCCCCCTTGGCTCCTCCCCCACATACAGAGTCACAGTGCAGCCACCAGCGTTACCCAGCCCCTGTGAACACCTAAGGCTCCGCTCCTTTACATAACAGGCCTGCCAAGACAAAAAAAATGGACCAAATGAAAGAACAGATCAAAGCTCCAGAAATAATACAACTAAGCAATGAAGAGATAACCAACCTATCAGATACACAGTTCAGAACACTGGTAATCAGGATGAATTGATTGAATTTGGTCATAAATTAGATGAAAACATGAAGGCTATGCTAAGAGAAACAAAGGAAAATGTACAAGGAACCAATAGTGATGGAAAGGAAACTGGGACTCAAATCAACACTGTGGACCAGAAGGAAGAAACAAACATCCAACCAGAAAAGAATGAAGAAACAAGAATTCAAAAAAATGAGGAGAGGTTTAGGACACCTTGAAACGTTCCAACATCCGAATCATAGGAGTGCCAGAAGGAGAAGAGGAGGAACAAAATATTGAAAACTTATTTGAACAAATAATGAAGAACTTCCCTCATCTGGCAAAGGAAATAGACTTCCAGGAAGTCCAGGAAGCTCAGAGAGTCCCAAAGAAGCTGGACCCAAGGAGGAACACACCAAGGCACATCATCATTACATTACCCAAGATTAAGCAGAAGGAGAGAATCTTAGAAGCAGCAAGAGAAAAGGACATAGTTACCTATAAAGGAGTTCCCATAAGACTGTCAGCTGACTTCTCAAAAGAGACCTTCCAGGCAAGAAGGGGCTGGCAAGAAGTATTCCAAGTCATGAAAGGCAAGGACCTACATCCAAGATTGCTCTATCCGGCAAAGCTTTCATTTAGAATGGAAGGGCAGATAAAGTGCTCCCCAGATAAGGTCAAGTTCAAGGAGTTCATCATCACCAAGCCCTTATTATAGGAAATGTTAAAGGGATTTATCTAAGAAAAAGAAGGTAAAAAATATGAACAGTAAAAAGGACAGCAAACTCACAGTTATTAACAACCACACCTAAAACAAAAACAAAAGCAAACTAAGCCAACAACTAGAACAGGAACAGAACCACAGAAATGGAGATCATGTGGAGGGTTATCAACAGGGGAGTGGGAGGGGGAGAGGGGGGGAAAGGTACAGAGAATAAGTAACATAAATGGTAGGTAGAAAATAGACAGGGGGAGGGTAAGAATAGTATAGGAAATGTAGAAGTCAAAGAACTTATAAGTATGACCCATGGACATGAACTATAGGGGGGGGAATGTGGGAGGGGGGGGAATGTGGGAGGGAGGGGGTGGGCAGGATGGAGTGGAGTGAAGGGGGAGAAATGGGACAACTATAATAGCATAATCAATAAATATATTTAAAAAATTGGAAGGAAGGAGAAACTGAGGAAAGGCTTGAATATTGTTCCAATATTAGGTTGATGATGTGATGGACCCCACTCAGAAACACTAAAAATACCGGACAGTACAGAATGTACAAAATAATACTGATAAAATATTCACTAAGACTTCTTGAACTATTCTCCAAAGTCACTGCCTTGAGTCTTTGCTGAACCTTAGCTCTTTATCAATGACAGATGAAAATGAGGTCAGCACAATAATAATTAAGGAACCCGGGTTCCTGCCATGTAGTTTGAATCAGTGCCTCTCTCAGTAATCTTATACAGTTGTCATATTTTTACAATATGCTGCAAAACTGGAGTTTGTCTATTATGTACCACTAAAGATTTTCACACCAGCAATCTAGTATGAAATGTACTGCCATGGTCTTTGCATGGAAATGGTTGCTTCATTTGCTACCTAAAGTTAGCCTATAGTTACTTGCATGCATGCTAGGTTAGAAGTATTACAATGTGGATTTGGGGAAACTGATTTTGATGAGAATTTATTGGAAATATATATAATTTTAAAAACTTATTCATTAGATGAAACAGAGCTTAGCAATTATCAAATAAATAGATGATGGATAGTGGATGTATTTTAAATTAAAAAATACAACAATCTTTATAAGAGTGTGTTGTCTGGAAGCCATATTTATAACAGAAATAAGTTTTTAGGAAGCAGCAACTTCTTGAGAACTACTTAAGTGTTTCGTGCCCCATTATAAAAAGGCAGAATGTCATGAGAAACTTCCATTCTGCCAACAAACGTTCAACACCATTTATTCGTTGTGCTAGGCGGTAGATATAAGGATAACCCTTCCCTCAGGAGCACTGCTTCTAGGACAAGGCAAACAAATAAGAAAATAAATAGAATACAAACTAATGCATGAATAATAGAGCTCTAGATAAAGTACACAAACAGTTTGGAACAGAAAGAAAGTAGTTTTCACCTACCACTGTACCAAGAGATAAAAAGAAATGGATCATATAAAATCAGCTATTGTAAGACCCATTTTGACAAATTTGAAAAGAATCACAAGTATGTTTTGTTTTGGTTTTTAATCATGCAATAGAAAGGGGAAAGGAGCAGTCTCTGAAATATATTTCTGAACAATTATACTAAAGATTAAGAAAGTCACATCTCTCTCGCCTACAATCAAAACTACTTTCTAATGGGTTGTTTTCATTATCTTATTCATCCAGATTAAACCAAAGATCACATTAAATACAAGAGGATTTATTTTCCAGAGTTCTGCCATGGTGAAAGCAATCTAATCAAAAATAAAATGGAGAATAAGCTCACTGAATAAATCAGAAGGAAAAATTAAAGAACCTGACAGATATTTTGGAGGCCTGTTAAAAATAAATTGGACTTTCATTATAAAAATTGATTTAAATGAATGGTATACTTAAGAACCTACTTTAGAACATTTCCTTAAAGTCAATTTGATTATCAACCATAAAATATTACTCAATATACTATTTTGTTATATTTCCAAAATCAAGAGGTATAGTAATAGACATAAGCACAGAGTGAATGTTCAGAAAGAAAAGGAACAAAATACTAAAAATCTATCAGTATACTGATATCTGCCATTCGGACTTTAAACCTAAATAAAATGTTGAGCAAAATACCTTAAATACTGCCTCCTTAAGTAATAAAAGGATTAGTGTACTTTTGATAGTTGAGGAAAAGCAAAAGAATATTGAATAACAAAAGCCTTCTAAAGGTCTGCAATTTGTAAAAGACTTTATTTTCTTGATAGACAGCCTTTAAATAAAGATAAATCCAATAGTAGGAAAAAAATTAAACCACCATCAAAGACAACAAATAATATGATGCAACGCTTAAATCAGCAGAGGTGGAGAGTACAGAGTGGGGCTGGATCAAGTTCCCCTTCACATTTGCAAAGCAAGGAAAGAGGAACTGTTGATCTTTCTCATATTCATTCATTGGAGGTAGTAAGCCTTCTAGGTAAGGTTATCATGCTCACGCCCAACTCAGTGGGATCAAACAAACATATGGAAAAAAAGATTCTGTTCTAGGCACCCCACGTTTAAACAGATAGAGATGGTAAAGGAACTCAAACACTCTCTGCCTAAGAATAGAGGAATGAAATATAAATTGGACTTGGTCCATGAAACTCCAAGGGACAGGACAAGGACAATGGATACAAGTTGTGTATACATATTCTATCAGTCAGATGTGTCTAAAGATGAGTTTAGGAGTAGTGAGTTCCCTGTTGCATAAGGTGTTCAAGTACAGAGAAATACAATTGGGAGGGAACAGAATGGACCCAAACTCTAAACAGAAAGTTAAATGAATCACCTTGTGGGTGATCTTTCACCTGAGATCCTGTGATATAAGCAACAGAAACCACAGACACTGACTTTGTAGGGCTTAAAAGTGACAAACAATAGGTGTCTGAAAACGGTGCTAAGAATACTGTATCCATCATGGTCCAGGCAGAAAGCTAATTGTACCTCAATCTGGGTAATGTGAGGAGAGTCTAATAAACTGACTATTTATAAAAGTGTGGGCAACCCAAAAGGGGTAACACAATGTCCCAGGAGCTGGTAATAACAGCAACAGAGCAAGGGCATCCTTCGCTTGGGGGAAGGCCTAGGCCAAAAGGGACAAGAGGAGGGAGCAGTTACCAGAACTGGGAGAGAAAACATGGTGAGGAGAGGGCTACCTGACAGGAGCTGTGACTATTCATCCTACTGGATCACACTTTTGACTGTGGAGGGAGCAGGGGCTGGTGTGATGCTGCAGGATGAAGGGGTAGGGAGGAGATCTAGAAGGCCAACAGGCGCTGTTCAGCACAAATGCTAGCAAAGCCACATAAAACAGGGCAAACAATGAAAGCCCTGAACTGGGTAAGAAGAGGCTGGAATATATTCTCTCTCAGGTCCCTTCCAAAGGATGTAATACTGTATGCATTTTAACTGGTGGAAATTCACAGATCTATAGTTCTTTACTAACACTATAGCACCAGCTCTTTTTCATTCCTTGGGCACTGCCCTGGATTTGTTCTCTGAACTAAGCACTCAACTCCAATACAGTCATATCACCAAATACACACTATAGGACCTGAAAATCTGAAAACAGAACCATCTAGCCTACCTTAGTCAAATAACTTTCCATTGGATATCCTTGCTAATTCAAGATAAGTCCACCTCTGCTTCACAGAGCTTCCAGCTGATAATCAGTTATTACGATCTATAACAAAGGAATCTCATAAGTGATATACATCAGAAGTTGGCAAACTGTGGCCGACAGGCCAAAGCTCAGTGGCCTTGCTTCCATACACCATGTTTTATTGACACAGCCACATCCACTCATTTATGTATTGTCTATCGTTGCTTGAGCGCTACAACTTCTGAGCTGAATAGTCGCTACAGGAAAAACACGTCTGTAATGCCTGAAATGTTATCTCTCTTGCTCTGAACAGAGAAAGTCTGCCAACACTTGCTCTAAATAAAACCTAACGCTTTAAGGATATATATTATACAACACATATTGTCACTTAAAACACCCCTGCTGGGGTGCCCTGGTTACAAACCAAGTCATAAAGGGGGTTGTGTTCCTGCAGGGTCATATTTCTACTGCTACAAGTTTTGTTTTGTTTTCCCCTTCTTTCACTGTAAAGGCAGAAAACAAAAAAGTACCATGTAGGTAATGTCTTCTATTAACAGCTAACTCTCTTTAGATGATGTTCACATTGTCTTACATTATATCTAGTCTTTTGATTGATCAGAGTTCTTTCACATCACAGAAGGCCCATTTTTGCAAAAGATCCTTTTCTCTGAATCACACCAAACAAATGTTGGCAGGGGTGACTTTAGGCTATCTTTTAAATTGAACAATAAAATTGATTGTAAAAGCACTTAGCCAACACTTGAGTGCTACATAAATACAAAATCCCAGAAGCAACAGTACCTTCCTTCCCTGCAGACAGAAACATGAGTGGATGCTTATTCCCCAATCACTTGACTCAGAGAGCATTAAATTTTTAAATGAAAGAAAAAACAACTGGCTTTTGTTGGCTAAAATTCTTAATAAGAAATGACACGATCTGTGCTGACTATAATTCCTTCAAAGGATGGTAGGAGGCTAAGCCAGTGGTGGCTGCGGCTGACTATCGATTTGTCATTCCCCAAACCCTTTACTTCCCCCTAATGGGAATCAATGTAGCATGAATAAAATTAAATGGCCACTTAGTTCATATTTAGACATTTAGTTTTTCCATAAAATAAGACACATTTTTCATTATCACCAATAACTTTATTGATTTGGATATTTTGAGTATGTTAGCTATCTCCCACTATTGGCTACTAGTGAGCAAAGGCCAGGGGTGTTGCTAAACATCTTCCAAAGCATAAGACCCACGGCGAAGAATTATTTGGCCAAAAATGTCAATAGTACCCAGAAACTTCACAAACCACTTTTGACACATTTGATCAAGCAATAACTGGCTTGAGAAAGATCCTTGCAAAGCTTTGGTTTGTAAAAATTTTCCCAATTTCCCACCAATCCACTGATAAAATAAATTTCAAGCGCTCAAGGAGGGAAGACTGAGCCCAACAGTGAACACAGAACCAAGGATTAGATAATTATAGTGAGACAGCAAGGGGAAGGGATGGCTGACTTGGTAAGAAGACAGTACTCTTTCAAGGTACTAGATTGAACATTCTATCTTTGAAAATGCCTTCCTTAAAGCCCTTAAACCTTGTCAGTTCCATCTAATACATATTCTGTTAACATTCCACACTCTTGTTTCACATCAGTTATCACAACTACAGCTGTTTTCCTTATTGAATTAGTTGTTGGATATCTATGATTCTCAGTGGCAAGTGAGTTCCACTGAGCTCAGTACCTGTCTGTTGAGAAATCGCTACAGCTAACAAGTGATAAGCACTGAAAAAAAAAAAAAATTAGGTCAGTGGAGTGACCTAACACATGAATGAATAAATAATCAGATCCTAGGCACTCTGCTAGCATGTAAGAAAGCTCTGGTTATTTTGTGATAAACTCCTCAACACTAATAGCCAATATCTTCCTGTCTTTATACTCTAATAGCTATGTTCTAAAAATATATTGGGTTGGCCAAAAAGTCCACTGTTTTTTCCATAAAATAAGACATATTTTTCATTATCATCAATAATAATGATAATAATAATGATGATAATGATTTATTGATTTGGGTATTTTGAGTATGTCGGCTATCTCCTGCTATTTGCAGCTAGTGAGTAGAGGTCAGGAGTGCTGCTAAACATCTCCCAAAGCATAAGACCCACGGCAAAGAATTATTTGGCCAAAATGTCAATAGTACCAAGAAACTTCACAAACCACTTTTGACACATTTGATCAGTCACAGCACCTTCTCCATACATTGCACAAATCTTTTTTTTTTTTGCATTTCAGTTTTTACCTTTCTTGAGGACACACCAAAAATGTTGCATATTTTCTTCCATCTTCAATATTAAAATGGCTGCACAAAAATTCACCAATTTTGATGTTTTTTAAAAATGCACACAGATATGACAGCTGTCACAACACAAGCTAACAAAATTGTTTCAAATGTAAAGAAAACTGAGCACTACTTGAGCCATCATATGGAAAAAACATAACGAACTTTTTAGCCAACCCAACACACTAACTGCATACCAATGCTTTGTATCTTCTCTACCAAACATCTCCTCTCTATTCTCTCAATCTCTCTTTCTGTACTGACTTTTACCTCTCAACATATATATTCATGCTCTCAGCTGTAAAAAAAAAAAAAAGGTGATGGAAGGAGACTTAACTTGGGTTGGTGAACACACAATACAACATACAGATGATATACATAGAATCATCTATATAGAATGTATAGATGTATAGAATGTATAGAATGTTATAGAATTGTATACTGGAAACCTATATGATTTTACTAGCTAAGGTCAACCCAATAAATTCAATAAAAAAGAGAGAAAAAGACCCTCTCCAATCAACCCCCTCCAGAGTGAGCTATTCTTACCAAAGTTGAAAATGACATCATATTTGCCAAACCTTAGAGCTGCTTCAAATTCTTCTACTTCTCTGCAGCATCTTACTGTAAGGACCAGTCCTCTGTTCTTAAAACACTTTGCTCTCTGACTTTAGTGACACTGCTCCCCTGATTATCCTTCTACACCATGTCCCGTCAGTTCTACAACCTAATATATCAAAAATGTCTCTACTTTTTCCTCCAACCATTAATGTCTCTTGTCTTTATGACTGCATCAGCCTTCTGATTGATCTCTCAGCTCCCTCCAATCCATTTCTCACAGTGCAGTCATATGTTTACCTCAAAAATGCTCCAAAGTGACCTGGGCTTCCTGGTTCTATTAAATTATAATTCTGACCTTCAGCTTCAAGTGTCTTTGGACAGCAGAGTTTAAATTTGACATACACATGCCCTATGAAAGAGCTAAAGCATTTTCTCTGATCTTCACCACAATATCCACTGGACTCTGAACATCTTTATATACGCTAAAAGATATTTAAGGTAACATCTTCTAAGCTTTAACAAGGCCTCCAAAATACTGGATTTGGAAATCTGGTTCCAAATATTGGTATTCCTGCCATCATTTTTGAAATAAGAATAAAAACCATACTCAGAATATCAATCTGTGCTCCTGACCTGCATTCCCAAATTTTACCTCTTAATTTTGTCAATTGTGGTCCATTTCCCTGTTGTAAAAGTCATCCAGTTTATACAAGTTCCAAATTACTGCACTTGAACTAAATCCCTTCTAAGTCTCCCCAAATAAAAACAAATAGAATAGTGGATAGCAACAAGCAAATCTCTGCCAAGTGACTGAGTCTCATTGAAGCTACACGATATACTGGTAATCTTTCAATTTAATTAGAAAAAAGGGCAATAAAAACAAGCCTAAGAAAATAATCAATGTGTGTAATTACACACAAATATTGCTATTGACAAATATATCGTATTCATGACACAGTCCATATTATTGTTTCTTCTACATGAGCATTCTACACATATTAAAAACAGTATGTTTCTTTGTAATTTGTACATCCTAATACAATTCATATCCAAAATATTTGTGCACTACCAGACTATAAAGTTATTCAAAGCCTTTCATAATTCCAGCTACTTCTCCCATCTTGATTCCTGACACTTCGCTCTACACACTAAACACGCACACCCGGCTTCCCACCTTTACTCTTTGCGACCCCTTCATCTGTAAAGTATTCCTCACTTCTGCCCGTATTTACCAAATATCTGGTACTTACTCCTCTTTAGGTGCCGGTGTCTCCATGAAGCTTTGCTGTCCACAGCATTTTATATAGTCCTTCTAATGCATTTCATCCTTTCCCTTGAATGTTTCTTACGTATCTATGTACCCATCTCTAACACAAGTCTTTGAGAGCCTTGAAGGAAACCGTGTGTCCCATCTTTGACACCTACAGCACCTGACAGTTCCTCCAATAAAATCGGTGCTCAATAAAAGATACGCTCAATGAATGGATTTGCCAACCCCACCAACGGCCTGAAAACACGGGCCGCTCCTTCTCCAGGAAGCCTCAGGAACCATTTTAACGGTCAAGCCAGGCTCGAACATGCTCTGAGGCGTGGAGCATACCAGAGAAATCCACAAACTCGGGGGGCGACGCTTCAGTAGCTCCAGAAGCTCCAGCGGGGCTGCGACTGACTGAATTAGGTAGAGGTTAGCCCCGGCAGGGTGCGCGGCTCCACTCGGCTGCCCCACCCGGCTGCGAGCGGTGCGAGCTCAGGTCCGGCCTCAGGCCACGCCACAGGCACGTGCGGCCACCAGCGGAAGCGCGCGATGCTGGCCGCGGGGGAGGGAAGGGGCGCACGGAGTTGCCCCACCTACCTTCAGGGCTCGGGCAGCTAAGGGCGGATGCCCTCAGTGAGGAGCCCATGCAGGAAGCGCTGGGGTGGGAACTGTGCGCCATTTCCTGTGGCGGCAGAAAGCTGAGTGCCGGCCCAGGGGGCTGGGCACCGGGCGGTCGAGTGGGCTGCTGCCCACCTCCCCTGCCTCCTGTCCTTAGAAAAATGGCAGGGAGAAATCCCCAGAGACCGCGAGTCCCAGAAAACCCCGCGGCCCACTCGGCAGTGAGCCGGTGGGCTTGCCGCGTGTGGGCAAAGCCGGCTCTGGGGGCAGATGGAGAGAGAGAGTGTCCCCAGCTCTGTGTGGTAGCCCGGGAGCCTGGTAGTTCTTCAAGGCTACGCTAACGGAAAGGAAAACCGGGTCGATTTCCTAAGAGTGCGCCCCCTAGTGTTCGCCGGAAGTGAAATCGAGACCTAGAAGAAAAAGAAAGAACCCTTGGAGAGGCTTCCCCTGGAAAGAGATCCATTGATTCTGATGGGAGAGGGGAGGTTAAATTCAAGACCTGAGGAAAACATAAGTTATAAAACAACTTTTCCTTTTCCAAAAGTGAAAGTAAATTTTTATTTCTTGGAAGAAAGCGTGGCTATTATAGTGATTTTTGCTCACTGTTTACCTTTCATGTTGTATTTTTCATCTATATTTTAATCATTTTGCCTTATATCATTCTAAAATTCTTCATACTTCAGCATCACAACCACATCTAGCATTCTCTATAGTATTCTTTAGTATTACGCACAGCACTTAGTTTCTGTTGGGTAGAAGTCTCAACATATATTTATATAAGATACAAAGCATTTCTACATGGAGGTCTGTTCAGTTTATTTTACTTCTAAATGAATGAGTGAACTGTATTAAGATATCCATTTTCACCCAATCAGTTACTGTAAATTTCTTTAAAAGGCTAAGCATCACTGCTCATTAAAGAGAGTCAATAATTTTAAGTCTATTGTAATTTGTTTAATATATCATTCTTCATTAATCCTGCAGACATAAATTTCAGGTAAGCCGAGACTGAATTATCTTGTACTCCAAATTAATGAACACTAGATTAATGTTTCACTGTACTCTCTGTTCCTATTTGAGGAATGTAAAATTTAATCACAGTTCATCTATCTAAACTATCAAAACATAGTACAATCCCTGAAATCTTATCAGAAAACTTTAGAGTCAGTTATAACAAAATTGTATATTTTTTCATTGAGCCTTATATAGATATCTATAGGCCTGAGTAACATTTACAAATTTTTTGAGCTTCTGAAGAAGTAGTGGTTATGGATTTTACAAGAGTATATATAGTAGTTCCCCCCATCTGTGGTTTTACTTTTCCTGATTCGATACCTGAGGTCACACATGGTCTAAAAATTTTAAATGGGAAATTCCTGAAATAAACAATTCATACATTTTAAATTGTGTGTCATTCTGGATGGTGTGACAAAATCTCATATTAGCCCTTTTCATCACCAGAAAGGAGACGGAGCTTGCATCATTTAGTAGTCATCTTGGTTAGCAGATCCACTGTCGGGAATCCCTGTGCTTGTGTTAAAATAACCTTTATTATGTGTAATAATGTCCCCTAAGTAACAAAGTAGGGATTCGAGCAATCTGGATATGCCAGAGAGAGACCATGAAGTTCTTCCTTTAAGTGAAATGGTGGAAGTTCTCGAATTAATGGCATTTTACCATCTCACTTCATCATGAGAAGGATGAGTACAATACAATAAGATATTTTGAAAAAGAGACGACATTCACATAATTTTATTTTTAATAGTTTTTAAATCCTCACCCAGAGATATGTTTATTGGTTTTACAGACAGAGGAAGGGAGTATGTGTGTGCGCGTGTGCGTGTGCAAGAGAGAGAGAGAGAGAGAGGGAGGGAGGGAGGGAGAGGAGAAACATTGATGTGAGAGAGAAATATGATTTGGTTGCCTCCCATACATACCCTGACGGGATCAAACTTGCAGACTACGTATGTGTCCTGATAGGGCACTGAACCCACAGCCTTTTGGTGTACAGGATGATGCTCCAACCAACTGAGACACATAGGCAGGGCCACATAACTTTTATTAGAGTGTATTGTTATGATTGTTCTATGTTGTTATTATTGTTTTAATCTCATGCTGTGCCTAATTGATAAATTAAACTTTATCATAGGTATGCATATATAGGAAAAAACATAGTATATACAGGATTGGACGCCATTTGTGGTTTTAGGTATCCACTGGAGGTCTTCGAATGTATCCCTGGAGGATAAGGGGTGGGGACCGCTAGAATGGAAAATCATATTCATGAAAATTATACAAGTTTTCTAGTAATTATTGTCTTACTGATTCCTAGTGGGATTATATAAGCAGTCGATACATGTTTGTCGAATATACAGGGTGTGGCAAAAGTAGGTTTACAGTTGCTCATACAGAAAATTAATACAATAATTAATAAATAATTAGAATAAATGTCATTTTGTGTACTCACAACTATAAACCTACTTTTCCTCCACCCTGTAGATATAAGTGGATCCACAGTATCTTAAAACAGATAATTTATGCTTTTTATAGAAACTACTTTTATGAAAATGTTATGATCTGGCTATGTGTGCCATGGCCCAAACAACTTTTCTAAAGGAGTTTATAAAGAACAGAGGAAGGTGGAAATGTGCAAAGGTGTATCTAAGCACTCTTAGCTCTTCCTGTGGTTCTTTGCATTTGAATGCAGAATATTCGAAAGGGGCTTGAGTAGAGAGGCAGAACAGAACATTTTAGAAAGTCATGTTCCTGTCATGTAATAGTTTTAAGAGAGCAAATTCATTTAATGCCAATCGATAAATTGCAAAAGAAATTACTAATGGTACCTATGTATGAATTTTCAGGTTTTATATAAAAATACACACAAAAAAATGGTTTACCTCAGAGTAAAATGTAAAACCTTAGATGGAGAACAGTAACTTATTGTTAGCCAGTTTTACATAAACCTAAAATAAGTAAAATGGATAAAGTGAGTGCAGAAAATGTAATCAAGGACCTATAGTAATTCTAAAAGGGCTATTATAAAGAGCAAAATATCTGATGAAACATCAAATAAGGATGTATGTAAATTATGCTTTTAAAAGCCTGTTGTTAAAAATATTATTTGTTTAAAAAACAATTTGCATTATTTTATAATATAAAATTGTGAAAATAGTGTAAAACATTCTACCAAGAAACAGAGAAACTTCATAAATAATTCCTAGGCCAATACTATTATGCAGGAGAAAATTAACTCTGTGTTCAATTCAGCAATTCAAGAAACATTTATTATGTTAGGTACTAAGTACAAATAAAAAAAGTCTTTTTCCTCAATGATCTTACCATCTAGTAAGGGAGCCAGATTTTGCTCTCAAATAATAATAACTAGCAAATACTGAACATGCTGACTATACCACGTGATGATGGACAACTGATTGAATTAATCCTCACAAAATCTTTTTGGGCCAGGTACTGTGTTAAATCCTTACTTTTCAATGAAGAAATAAAACATTAGATTGTTTAACTCATCCAAGGACATTCATCTTGAAGGTGGTGAAGCCTTGCACATCACTCTGTTTTAGTCCCAAAGGCAGAAACTTAATTTCTCCACTCTAGCATATCCAGGAAACTAGCTAGGTCTCTCTTTATCTGCTACTTTTTAATTCCAGGCTCTATTCAGAGTGTTCTATTCATTAATGTCTTAACATTCTCAGTGGTATCTGAGGTACCTTGCTCTGCAACATTTTTATGTCTTTTAACTGTTTATCAGACTTCTCAGACCCAGGTCTCCTGTAGTTAGACTTCTACATGGTAATTTTCATACCTGCTTTAATTTCACACCCATATTTATCATCACTCGCTATTCTATCACTAATATTTTCTTCAAATTGGTGTAATAACCTAATATAATTTTCAGCAGATTATGATCTTATGGTGATTAGAATTAACACTATTCCACAAAACCCTACATATCATTTTATTCAGTAATTCAATTGCCATTACCATGAAATTAGTAATTTATACCATAATTTATATAATTATTCAGAGTTAAGATGACATCTTGCAACTTTTTCCCAACCTTTGTGAGTATGATTTAAGATGAGCAAAATCCATAAAAGTTTCCAAGTGTTCCAGATCATTAAAATATATTAAACACATGAAAAAAAAGGACTATGCTTTTAACCACTTAATTTTGAATTGTAGAAAAGTGGAAAGATTGAGACTATGGTAGAGGAAAGGAGGCTTTTATAACTATGAATTATATCTCCTTAATATACCTAAAATCACATATTGTAAAAATATTCCCCCAATTACTTTACCTAAATACTTATATTTGAGAAGACTTTCAAAAGTATTTCATAGAAAATTTATGTTTTAAATTTACAAAGAATGTTAGGTTTTTAAGAGAAACATACCAAAAAACCAAAAATATGCCTATCTGTAAGTGGGTAATTCTTTTTTATGTCTATTTTTATTTATTTTTATTTTTTAAATTATTTTATTGTTGTTCAATTACAGTTGTCTGCATTCATTTTCATACAAATATTGCTTTTTAAATTTTGTGATTATACACTCAGTTTGTAGATTTTTTGTTTTCTCAGAGAAGGACATTAATGAATTTCTGTGCTTTTTTTGGATGAAAAGTTTGTTTTACCACTTGAATTGATGAAAAGATATTCAAATCAAATTAGACTAAGCCACTAAAGTTATAAACACTTTAGAAGGCATTTTAGATCAGTTAGGAAAGAAAGATGCTCTATTAGAATATCAAGTTAAAAAAAGCTTAGACTAATTTGGGAAATCACTTTGGCAATTTTAACATTTTGGAAATCATTTTAACAATTTCTAAAACTGGCTTCAGAGGCACATATAAGAAAGCCTTCTGTGAAGATGAAAGAGAGCTTGCAGAGTGCAGACTGCTCAGTTACTATTGGATTCATTATGACTTTCTGAAAGACTAGATAACAATTGCTAATAAAAAAGGGTAAGACAAAAATGGTACCATGGAAAGGATGCACTTTTAAAGCATTAATTTAAAATGAAAAAATATATAGCAATTAGGCAGAAATATCAGGAATTAAATGCTGGTGAGGTCAACCATTACAAATGCATAGTTACCCTAGCCAGGTGGCTCAGTTGGTTGGAGCATCGTCCCATACACCAAATGTTGGGAGTTCAATTCCCTGTCCAGGCACATACCTAGGTAGAAGGTTCAATCCCCAGTTGAGACACATACAGGAGGTAACCAGTTGATGTTTTTCTCACACATTGATGTGTTTTTCTCTCTCTCTCCTCCCTTCTCCTCTGTCTCTAAAAATCAATAAATGTATCCTCCAGTGAGGATTAAAAAATGCAAAGTTGATTTAATGGGAAATTTTAAAGTGACAATATTTTGGTCTTATTCAGTGACAGAAATATTAATCTGTGTAAAACAGAACATTAAGATTATTTAAGAAAAAATCTTAATCATATTTAGGGAAGGAAAATGTAGAGTTCTAATGAAGAGTGTGAATCTGTTTTCAAGCTCTGTCCAGAAAAATTCCACCATTTTAATATAACAAGAATGGTTCGTGCAATGCCAATGTAACCTAATAGCCAAGGAAATTGGACTAGAATGCGTATGTGTGAACGATGACAATTTCTCTGTACTAGTAAGTGGGGGTTGGTAGACACCATTGAGTGAGCATGTGCACTGTGTGGCTGTCAAATTCAAAATGACCGAGTGAGTAGAGCAATGAATCTGCGTCAAATTTTGCCTTAAGTTTAACATTCCTCTGAAGGAAGTATTTGAATGCTTCAGAAGGCTGAAGCTATTGGCCAACTAATAATTGACAGCTTCATCACAGCAGCATGCCTGATCATGCATCACATCTTATGCAGAGGTTTTTGACAAAACATCGAATCACCCAGGTGACTCAGCCCCCCTACAGCCCAGATTTGGCACCCTGTGACTTCTGGCTTTTCCCCAAACTAAAATCCCCTTTGTAAGGGAAAATATTTCAGACTGTCAGTGAGATTCAGGAAAATATGACAGGGCAGCTGATGGCAACTGGGAGAACTGTGTCAAGTCCCAAGGTGCCTGCCCACTTTGAAGGAGACTGAGGTGTCATTGTATGTACAACATTTCTTATATCTTCAATAAATGTCTCTATTTTTCATATTACATGGCTGGATAACTTCTGAACAGACCTTGTATATACATGCTGCACTATATAGCTCATTAAGACATAAATATCTGAAGGAATCAGAAAGATAGATATTAAAAATACTGAGGAATAGAGAAAAGCCCATTTGTTATATTCTTTTACTAGCAAAATCCTTTTATTTCTTGAGAGTTGAATTTGTTGAAGCTGTTTGTTTGATAAGAGGCATATAGTATAGTGTTTATGAGTATGGGCTCTGAGCTAAGACTGCCTGCTCTCTGTTCCTAGTTTTGTCTCTTAGTAGCAAGTTACCCAGGTCAAATTACTCACTTTTTGATATTTCAACTTCCAAATCCATAAAATTGAAATGATAGTAATTTCACTCATATTAAATGGTATAATCCACACATAGAACCTCAGTGTCTAACATACATGAAGTTTTAAGTAAATATTAGCTATTTTTACCTGAATTACTATCACCCTTGCATAGTGATTTTTTAGCAACTTCAAATATGAAAGTAAATAGGTTACTGTAGTTCATATGGGTCTGTTTCTACACCCCTAAGCAAATGAGTATAAACTACTATTCATAAGAAAACCATCAGTTCCTTTGACCCTCAATAACAAGAATTCATAAGTAAATCTGGGTCTCCCAAAGGAACACAACTTTTACAATTTTCCTAGCTTTTCCAGGCCCTTTTTTATTCATTGCACCACCAAAATCACAAAGAAAAATTTTGCCTTGGAGCCAAGGTTTTTCACAAAAGGCACAGTAGAGATTGAAAAGATATTACAACCACCTACAAAATAATTTTCTGTCAACTAATGGTAATTGGTGCCAATTCAATGCCATCAGTAATCCCTAATTTGGGGTGCACTGAAGAAAGAAACTACCTCAGTGCAAACAGCTCAGTGCTGATATACCATGGCTGTGAAAACAGCACAGCTCACAGCCTGGCTGTGAGGAGGCCCTGGGACCAGGCCCTTCTTCAGCTAGACAGTTCAGCTCTGCTCGGCTCTGGTCTGCTCCCCTCCTCTCTGCTCCAGCACAAGACTTCGGTGTTTCAGCTCTAGCCAGGAAAAAGTAAGTCTTCAACCTTCTGTGGACTTCTGGAGACTCCCGGAGACCCCCACCCAAGGGGAGCTGTCTTTTATAGATAGAAGTTCTTACACATGGTCCCTGATGGGTTTGTCCTCATGCAAATGAGCACTTCCGATCCTCACAGTTTGATTGGTCCAAAAGACACTGTCCTGATTGGTCAGAATTGAGCCACTGTGGTTGGTTAGACCTGCGCAGTTCCAATTGGATGGGGAAATCCTCAGTCCTATTGGTTAAAACAGGATTCCAGAAATTCCTTTATAAGGGCCTGCTCAGATGGCAGAAACACAGTGCAGGCAGGTAGATCAACACAGAGGCAGATAGTTCAGCACAAGGTTCTCCCTGAAGAGCAGTTTGTGTGAGAGACCCCTGTGCAGAAATGGCTGCCAGCCTCTGTTTTGCATGTTTGTTTTTAATTTGAACACAGCCTCCAGAAGCCCTCTTAATAGGTATCTTCTTTTTCAGGGTCTGCATTTTCCCCATTTTGATCAGAACATGTTGGCAGACAGTGTTGATGATCAATCAAGTCAGTTTGTCCCATGACAGTGCCAGAGTCACTTGGTTACTTGCTCTGGTTCCATCTGGTCCCTTGGTGGGACTTCTGTGGCAGGACAGTATCCAATAGAGCAACTAGAGCCATTTGCTTATGGGGGTCTCAGGTACCTGTCACATTAAAAAATTCAGTCTCATAAAATCAACCAAAACAAGTTGGGAAAGGTTAAGGAACAACAAAGGCACTTAGTTCATAAGAGAAACCAGGGGTGATTGACAAAGGCATTTGTCATCATAACCATTATGAATTACAAACATAGAGGGGATACAGTGACTTGATAGATCATTCCTATCCTTCATGCAACCATTACTCAAGTTTTTGTCGGTTTTAAACATTTGGTTATACAGCAATACCAGTAGCTTGACAATTAGGATAACAATTTGTAACCCAAATCTTAAAATAACTGAGCCCATTTAGGAGCCAACTGAAATGTCAGAAAATTTAAATTCTAATGAGTCAGACCCTGGAATGCCCCTTAATGGACCTGGCATGGTTAAGGAGTTCAGTTATTTCTAATTCTACCTGGGAAGATGTAGTTATCCCAGTACATCAGGAGATACTCGCTATAGCACAAATTCCTCTTTGGGCCATGAGCAAATAATCAAGGGCAATTCTGTTGTCGAGGACTACTCATGCCCAGGAGTCTAAACTTGTTTGCTGGGCTCAAATGTCTCTGGTAGTTGAGCAAGCATTTTGATTGGTGGTTTTAGTTGGTTTTTGAATTGTATCTCATTAAGCAGTACTGAGGTCATCCTATGAAAATACAATTCTGAGAAAGTGATTACCCTTATTTCCTGAAAAACCTGCTAGCAAGTCACATTCCACAGAAAGGCCATGAGAGTTATCTTCACAAATGGAAGAATCCTCATCAGGGTAGTAATCCACAATGATCAGGTCTTCTTTTTCCTGTGATGAGAACTTGGAGGGGTAGCTGTTATCATTTTGAAGATAGTAAAAGAGGATGTCAAGTGTCTCAAAAGGCATTGTCCAGTCAGCCTCCAGCTATCTAGACAATCAAATACGCAAGGCTGATTTATGTATGCACAAACAAAAATGTAACCTGTGGGAACACAAAGAGTGTCTACAAGAGTTGGTTCATTTATAGATTACTTGGGCTTATAGATTCCACTTAGAATGGCCTTAGAAAGGGGAGTTCCACAGGGCTGAAATAGGAACAGTCATGGTTAAAATAGTTGCAACCCGATCCAAGGCATTTAAGATAAAGGTAGCATGCGATAAGGTGTGTCTAGCAACTAATTCAACTGTGGGAGATGGTTGAGTCCCACCTGGGGAGAGTGTGACTAGTACATAGGGTAGATTTAGGTAGACACAGGGGAAACCTTGAACTCCTTTTTGAAATTTAACCTGATAAGTTTTACAAAGGGGAAGTTTGATGAAATCAATAGTAAAGTTAGGGACATTAAGAAATTGCTAACAGAAATAACTATGGATCATCAATTTTACCAGAGTTAGAAACAGCAATTGGATAGCAATCCAGCAGATATTTTCCATGAGGAAGCTCAGGTTTAAAATCATTGTATAATAATACGTCTATGCCTAAGGTTTCCCATTTACAAGAGTTAAAACAGCAAAAATCAGGAAGCAAAAACAGCAAAAATCAGGATATATAACAACTAAAACATACAATTTAACACATAGGAAAGGGGACCAGCTTGTTATGAGAATATTAAGATTATTAAAATACCCAAGAAACACTTCACTGGCCCATGCTTGGATCCTGGGAAAAGCTATCTGTTTTGAGTGCCATCTGCTTTTTGTCTGAGTGGTTTTCTCTTCTGGATAACTTTAATTTGAGGTCTCCTCTAGGCTGAGGTGTCCAATTAGGTGAATGAGGTACAAGTTTGGGAACCTTTTAAAATGAAAAACATGAATTTATGTATCATTACTTTTTTAACCTTGCAACTCAGGGATTAGTGAACAATACCCAGTATGGTCCCTTCAGCAGGACTAGAGGCAGCCCTTGTGGAAATTTCCTTTTTGATGGACCATGCATCCAAGATCTTGGACCATGGATTCATGTTCAGTGTCTTCATTTCCTGGGACCAAACTGTGGAAAGATTGTTCTATGAACCTGCCTTAATTTCAAGAGCCTCTGTGAATTCTTTGCATTAAGTTAGAAGATCTCCTTAATGAGGCAGGTCTGCATGTTCCCTGATCTAACCTCATAGATTAGGTCTTCTGGTAACAGTTTTAGAAGGTGACAAACAATGTTTACCAAGAGGAATATATGGTCTCTGGACCATAATTTTGGTACATGTAGTCAGCAAAAGTCCCAAATTGTAGCTGATTAGCATGTGAAAATTTAAGGCACAGGTTACCCATTTTGCACTCTTCCTTAGGGGAAGCATTCGCTTCAAGTGCCCATTAGGGTGAGCATCCTCACATAAGGTTAGTGTGGACAAACCTTATGGACAAGGCGTAGTCCCAGTTTGGAGGGTGTTCTTCCTAGATACCAAACACAACAGAGGAAAGCCCTCCCTGTAGAATATCCTTCCCTGATGCCAAATGTGACTCAGTTCACCCGTCCTAGGCATCAAACCTGAATTGTATGGAGGGGCCCTCTTTGTCCAAATGAATGAACAAAGATCACTTGGATGAGGGTTTCATACCTAAACCAAATAAAGTCTCCAGACCTCAATTGCAAGTGTAGAAGGTCTTGGATCTGATAAGACTTGCCCAAGATCATCAGGTGCCACCAGAGAGACAACTTGAGCATGAGGTCCTTGTGCAGGTGCCAGATGATTTGGTTTCAGGATGGTGTCAGGAGATCAGGTTGTCACTTCAGAGTCCCATGTTGGGCACTTTGGAATGTTAATTGATGGTCATTGGCACCAATTCAATGCCAACAAGAACCCCCAATTTAGGGTGCAGTGAAGAAGGAAACTTTATTTAGTGCCAATGGCTTAATGGTGATATAGCACAGCTATAAAAACAACATGGCTGTGGAACAGCTCAACTGTAATACAGTACGGCTATGAAAATAGCACAGCTGTGAGGTGGCCCTTGGGCCAGGTCTTTCTTCAGCTAGGCAGCTTAGCTTTGCTTTGGTGTGGTCTGGTCAGCCATGCTCTGCTCCACTCTGATGTTTTATCAGTGTCAGCTCCAGCTGGGAGAACAGTCTTCTCTCTTCTTCAATAAGGGGAAGTGTGCCCCTGAGCCAGAGGGTAGCATGCTTATATAGACAGAAGTCCCTGTCCTTGGTTTCTGATTGGTCTGTTCTCATGCAAATGAGCACTCCATCCTCACCATTTGATTGGTCCAAAAGGCACTGTCCTGATTAATCAGAATTGAGTTGTGATGATTGAATGGGGAAATCCTCATTTCTATTGGTTAAAATATGATTTCAGGAACTCTTTATAAGGACTGAGTCAGGTCGTAGAAACACAGTGCATGCAGGTAGTTGTGCAAGCTGTGCATGCAAGTAGTCCAGCAAAAACTTCTCCCTAAAGTGCATTTTGCCTGAGAGGTCCCTGTGTAGAAATGGATACTAGGCTCAGTTTTTTGTTTTTTGTTTTTTTTTAATATGACCTACAGCCCAAGAGAAGAGAAAGAAAAGCATGTACAGTTATGATATGTTGAAGACTAATTTTACACATTATTTTGTGCTTTATCCTCCCTTTTTGATTTGGGTTCAAGTCTTAACCAAGGTTGTTAAAGCTGCAAATCTGAAATGTGAAGATAATAACAATACCTGTTGTTTAATGATGCCTCAGTCTTCCATAATGACTTTGCATACTTCTCATGTAAACCTCAGAACTTCATAATTATTTTATTTTCCTCCATTAACAAATCGCAGAAGTTAAGTAACATTCACAAAATCATGTATAAAAAACCAAGGCTCCAATCCATTTCTGAGTAGTCACCTTCTACTGAAGCAAATGTCCCTCCTTCCCCCAACCCCCCAGCACACAAACACACTGAGATTAGGTAACTTTTGTCTGGGTCAGAGGACCTAATTTGCTGGATTTTCTAATAATACACCTTCAGGGTTAAGTGAAATGCCATTGTACCTCATGACAATCTATGAGACTAACTGTGCTCCTAAAACCATATCTCTGTGTATTCTAGTTAGCCCACATTCATTTATATATACCTTCTTCAAAATGATTTTATGTGAAAAGTTTTCCATTTGATTCTACTGGTATTGCCTTATTACAGTGGAATAAATTTACATCACAAATGGCAATGGCCACTTTCTTCTTTATTTACATTACAACAAAACAGTAAACATATGTTGCTCCTATTGGTAACTTGAAACCAGAAACACGCTCCTTCTATGCTCACTGCTGAAGGAGCTGTGATATCTTGGAAAAGACATTGCATTTTGAGTAAGAACACCTGGGAGTTAATTTATATTCTGCCCTTTATTACACTGTGACCCGAGGAAAATCACTTTACCTGTCTGAAAAACACAGGATTTGGGCAAGATGATATCAGAAATTCTTCTGTGCCCTAAAATTCTAATTGTGCCCCAGACCATATTCAAGCTGCCTTAGTTGCTCCTGAAATATGTAACATGAACATGTTGTTCCATGGGCCTTAGAGAGACTGAAAACCCTGTATTTATTTCTTGACTGCCTCTACTGGAATTCTGATTGGACACCCATGTGGTACCATGCAAAACAGTGGGCAGACAATGAAAACATCACCATTAAGGAAGTCACATGCTTTGGGGAACACAGACAAACAGCACCACGGCATGGCATGTGTTTTGATGGGACTACACTGGGTGACGTGGGAAACATGGGGCGGACATCAGACCCAGTTGTGGCAACAGAATTAGGAACGATTTTTTACTAATAGAAGAAGTAATGTCAAAGCTGAATAAGATGAGTTATGCCACAAGAGGATAAACTATTTTGGGGGGTGGGCAGGAAATGCCCAGTCCCAGATCTCAGGCCCAATAGGATCTGGTATATCTAAATGTGTAACAAAATCTATCTATTGCCAATTTTTAATTACTATCTGTTTGAAACAAACAACCCCCCCCCCACACACACACTCCAATTTATATCCTCAATATATGTTACGGAAGTAAACTGAGCTGTGCTGTCAGATTAAGCCTCAACGTTCATTTTCTTACCTCCTACTTAACTCCCTGCTGGAAAAGTTATCTCCAGTTGTTTATTGTGAAAAGGTCTCTGGGCCCTCGAATGCTCATCAGAAATTACAGTATTCTGATTTATTCTAATTCTTACCTGTCTTTTCAAGTTCTTCTTCGGCTGAATCAGTAGGTTTTGTTCATGAATCATAATAAATTTAAGAGTTAAAACTGAAGGTTTGATGCTATACCTTAAGAAAACTACAGCTTTGTCCTCAATGATTTCACTATTTGATTATCTTTTAGAAGTGCTATGTTTCTCTGTATTGCTTTTTACTATGTACTATCTAATGCTTCATCCAGATAAATAATACTTTAAACCTAAAATGGAGGTGTTTGCCTTCTTGGTAAACACATCAGAAGCATATTTTCTTCATCTTTTTCTTGCTCTTGCTTTTACGTCCATCCTCAAGCAAATTCTGTCTTTTTGTTTGTTTCTTGGTTTCATAGGTCATATTAATGGAACAGATGTAGCAACAGTGGGAAAACATATTTGGAAGACCTAAAACCTCATTTATAAATTGTCCCTGTCCTAGCACTTCCTAGAGTTGCTATGTATCTGTGCACTATTCAGAGGAGCCCAATATCCCTAATAATCTTTTCCAGTTTGGAGGGACGTGGTGTCTGTGCCAGCCTTGGCTCTGGTCCCTGCTGCACAACTTTTCTTCAGCATCGCTACAGATGAGAGGAACAAAAACCAGGAGAGTGTTCATTGAAATATTTATGCATGTGTCTTAGAATTAAGGAGTAAGAATATTCTGGAAACTACTTTTAAAATCAAATCTGTAAAAATATTATTTTAATGTGTTGCTCCAAATAGGTACTCTGTCTTTTAAAACATCTAAATTATGTTTGAAATAGCTTGATGAAGCAAAATGTAGTGATTCCTGATATAACATCAAAAAGTCACTCAGGTTTTTATTTTTTATTATTATTTTTTAATCCTCACCTAGGGACAGTTTTTCACTCTTTTTAGAGAGAGAGAAAGGGAGAAATTGGTGTGAGAGAGAAACATCAATTGGTTGTCTCCGGTACACTTCAAGACCAGGAATCAGACATGACTGGACCAGGACTGAACCCACAACCTAGGTATGTAAACCTGACTGAAAATTGAATCCACAAGCTTTTGGTTGTGGGATGATGCTCCAACCAACTGGGCCATACTGGCCAGACCAAGAAGAGTCACTTAGGTTTTTAATAAAAAATAATAAAAATAGAAGCACTGAAGAGGCAGGTGAGAGAAAGCTGTGATATTAAGGACTAGCCTAATTTTTTGTTGATTATATTAATTCTTGTCCAAATACTTTAAATTATGAGTAATAAAAGAGACGTGCTTTATGAGAATGGTAAAAGAAGTATGAAAAACTCTTCTCAAAATCCAATCCTGCTTTAAGCTTGAGGCACACATATCCTCTATCCAACTAGCGATTCATTCCCGTAAATAAGTTATTTAGGAGTTTCAAAGGTAGTGGAGCCTTTTCAGCATTGTGGTTAAAAGTGCAAATTCTAGAGTTAGATGACTTCAGTTCAAATGCCAGCTTTACCACTCACTGGCTTGTGCCACTTTGGAAAACTTAACCTTGCCAAGCCTCAGTTTTCATATCTGTAAAATGAAGAACATAATAAGGTTTGTGAAATTAAATGAGAGTAATTTACTTGAAGCACGTAGCAGAGTCTGACACACAGAAATGTCCAATATGCTAACCATTATTAATAGATAAACAGGACACATTAATATCCTTACTATACTCAAGACCTCCTGCTTAATTATTGTTGTACTTGTCCATGAGAGACATTGATAATATGTGGGTATGTGTCAGGGTGAACATATGTGTATTTGTGGAAAGAGTAGGTAGTATCATGCCTATTTCTAGACCTTCTACTGTATTCAACTTTCCCCAGACAATATATTTGATTGTGATTTTTGTTTATTATGTCTACAAGCCCAACTTATTTTAGAAATTTGGATTGGAAATATTTCTAAATTTAGAACAGAAGAGAAAATTAGGTACAAATGTTCTGTACTTCAAAAAGTATTGCCAGAAGCATATTATAACTATGAACAGAAAAATTGCTATATTAAAAATTCATAACTTAACACATTAAGGTTTTATATCACCTCAGTAACTAATTAATTTACTGAATCAATCTAAAAGTATGAAGATTGTTAAGTAGGAAATATGATGAAATAGCTAGTCAATTTTTAAATATCAAGCTTGATAAGCTATCATTCTCTTTTGTTTTGAGTTGCAAATTAAAACAAATATAGTCAAAAATGTTTCCATTAAAGTGGAGAGAGAGAAGATACAATAAGTGTATGCTTTAGGGTGATGCCCACACATTGCAGGTGGTCAGTAAACATTTGCTAAATTGAGCTGAAATACACAAAACAAACTTAAGGATGACTAGAGTGGGTTGAAGAACAAGTGAGGAATAAGATAGTGGCCTGCTTAAGGGTAAGAGGCTGTTTGGGAAATCTTTAAAACTGGATCCATAGTAATCCCTGTCATGTCAAGAGCATTGAATTCCTAATTAAATCTCTAATTTTGCAAAGAAAACCAGCTGCATTCAGCAAGGGTTATTTTTGTTTTTAAACAGTTTTGTTACTTTTAGTCATGTAACTTGACCTCTCCAAGTTTCCATATTGCCTCATCTGTAAAAGGAGGGTGACGATAATGCCCCACGCTATTGAAAATCCCCTGAATCAGCAACACCTGAAGGAGTTTATCAAACAAGCTTATCTATACCGTGGCCCATTTGGGCCTCCCGAATCAAAATCTCAGAGGCCGAGCCTGGGAGGCTACATTTTAAGAAGCCCTGTCCCCTCCCTATGTGGTTCTTACACAGACTAACCTCCCTCTCATAACCACCGGTTCTCAGAGTTCCCATTAATGATTGATTCGGGAAAGAAGCGGTGGATAGCATCAATCAATGGAGCCAGAGCACTCTTTCTTCTTGGAGTAGAATTCGAAGACCTAATGACTTCCTAAAAATTAAAAAAATAGAATACCTGTTTATATGGAAGCAAAATAAACAATATTATATAGTAAACTGTAATTTACTGCCTCCAGAATCAAGAAAAAGTAATGAAAAATATTTTCTCATGTGATTAGTATATTGCATGTTTAAAAATTTATGGTCATTCCTTAGAACTTAGGCCTCTCATTACCACACATCCATGAATTGCTACTGTGTCTAATTTTTCAGTTTCCAAATCTATGCAGAGCACATACTCTGTGGCTAGACATTGTTAAAAGCACTTTAGAGATTCTAATAAACTGAATAATGAAGCAGCAGATATGCTGCTTTTTTGATATGAGTTTCAATTCCAAACATATGTTCATATTGTCTTATCAAAAGAAGGATTAATAGAATGTACATTTTCTTCACACAATATTCTCTCTTTAAAATTGGAATGTAAGCAAAAGAATGCATTTCTGTTTGAATCAATTCTATTTAACTATTTGGCTGCCTTGTTACAGTAAAAGTAAAAAGGCTCATACAAAATTATTCATTACATGTAGAAAAGAAAGCCAAGAACACAAGGGGAAAATAATTCATAAATTATTAATCTCTATGCATGTATAGCAAGAAGTATGATACTGCTGAGGTAATTTAGTTTAATTGTTAATAATAAATGGCTTGATAATGATTTTATTCAAACTCTTTGAATACTTTTTTGTTTTTAGAATAGAATATATTATTACCCCTGGCTCAGCTCCAGGAAAGATAAAGGAAAAACACCTTTGCTCAATGTAGCAAAGGCCTTCAATGTAGTTGCCAAAAATATACTGCATGCTTTGTAGAGTGTCTGACTGTTTTTAAGCAGTAGCATGAAAAGAGAAACTTGAAAGTGGAAAGAAATGCATTCAAATTTTGAATTAGGTCAAATGATTTTTTTCTGTTGGCAAGTGTTTTCTGTCTGCTTGTAATAGAAATGTGTTTGATTTTTAGTACTTTAGTGCATATGTCTATTAAATTTTTACCAAAGACACGCTTGGGTGCAAGCTGCTCGTAGTGTTCTAATAGATGTGATACTAAATTGGAGTCCGAACACCAATCTGGCTTGCTTGTTTTTTTCTTTTTTTTTCCATCTGTCTCTCTCTCCTTTTTTTTTTTTTTTTTTTTTTTGCTACTTCTATTCCCTGGCATGTCATTTGGCCCTTTTGATCCTCACTTTATAATCCTCTTTATTTACTGACTCAACAAATACTTATAAGCTTAACCTATGGCACTATGTTACATAGAGTAGGTGAAAAAAAGAAGAAAAAAACTCTCCTTCCTTCCAAGAGTTTGTCCTTTGATACCCCCAAATATTCCAGACTTTGTTTGAAATAGATCAAGTTGAACCAGTCAGGTTCAAAGCATATGAGAGCAAATTTTAGTCCACATGGCTTTTACTTCCAGCCCTAATCTGGTGTATAACCCTGCCTTGTATTTTCATATCTTATGTCCGTGCATCGAAATTCATTGCATTATCCAAATATCACCTCCAAAATGTCTTGTGGGGTGAAAATGTCTCTCAAAAGTCATCAGTACTCCTTAATTATAATCTCTGAACTTCCAACAAAATGGTAAACTGCAACCCAGTGTATATTTCTATGGATTTTTGACATGATTAATATATTGATCAAATTTTTAGCCATCTATAGCATATAATTATACTCTGTATCTATGCCACCAGTCAGTTTCTCAAGCTTATTTTTATCAATAAAAATTGTTATTTTAAAGTTAATGATAATAATAATTAAAGGTCAGTCACAGAAATTTAAGCTTCTAACCTAACTTTGGAAATAATTATGCTTGAATAGTGAAGGAGGGGTATGGATTCCCTGCTCTCTACAGGTTACTGTAGTGCATGGAGGACCTACCTGGTTTTACCCCAAACCAGAAATGGCTGGAAAGTGGAGTCTGCAGAAAAGTCTTCAGATTCAAAGTAAAGCCAGAGCCATGGCAGGTAAACAGACAAAAGCGGGAGCAGGGTGTGACTGGGAGAGGCACCAGAGAGGTAGGAGTGAGGGAAAGCTACACAAAATAGAGCAGTTCAGAAATAAACTGGCCCGGGGTCCATAATCATCCACGCCTTGTCCTGAGTGGGCATTAGGTGGGGTGTTTGGCTGTCTTCAAACTAAAACACTAGGATGAATATTTTTGGTTCACAGCCACAGGACAAGAGAACAAATACTGGTCCTGCCCACGATACCACTAATAATGGGTATAGTCATAAAAATTTTACAGTCATTCATTTCCTATCACAAAATGTAAAAAACGTCAATTTTTAAAATGCTACAACAATATCTAGGTTTCTAGGCATTATTCAGGGTAATCCACATTACTTATCCCTGCTACCAATATTCAAACCACATGCTTTGAGGTGACAAGATTGTAAAAACTCACCAAGCTCCAAATGTACAACCCTTTAAGCCAACAGAAAATGGTAGAATTAAAGTTCTTCCCTGTCTACACTTCAAGAAATCTACATTAATTTAATAGATATATATTTGTAAATATCTACACATTTTAAATATTGCATATTTTCAAAATTTTATTTTGCTAATAAAGATATTGAAAAAGCATATTAAAGAACTAACTCCCATCCTCTAATGTAAAGACCAATAGTCAATTATTTTAAAATTAGGGAACATTTTTCTTTGAGGGTACTGTCCATTTCTCTGTGCCTTACTGATACAAGTATAAATGCAGAGCTTCATACACTAAAATTATAACAATTTTCTTTTGCCATTTGTCCCAGCCTCCATCTATTCATTTTTTCTGTCCATTAATAACTCTAGCAATAACATTTCCTCATCTATAAGAATAAGAAGAAGCCAATTCCCACATCCTTCTTCCCAAGTCCCACCAATATTTCTCAGAATTACAGAGTGTATTAGACTTAGAATATTTGTCATGAATTAATGTATATTGTTACTGTATTTCTGATTTTATTTTATTTTTGGAGCACTTCATTGTGCCCGCCATGACTCCCAAGGCTAGCTCTAGGAGGGGTGGGTTGCACTGGCCTCTAAGAGTCCACAGAGTTGACAGTAATCCAGGGATTGGTGGGGCTTAACTTTGACTTAGACTCTCTTTGACTGCTGCATCTGTAGCCTATGGCACTCTGCTTCTCACGAGTTTATAACTCACCAGAGTTGCTTAGTTGAGATTTGTTCACTTGAAAACAACAGGGAATAATATCTCTAGTGGTATGAGGTTGGAGTGCAGACCTAACGCCGCTGCAAAAGCCTGTGCCATCCCTCACCAATCAGTGTCCCTCCCTGGATGCATTTGGCACTCTTGCCTGCCCCGGTCCCTCATGGCACTGCTCAGATGCCCACGGTGTCCATTGGTCTGGAAGATTTTGACACAGGAGTTAATTTGAAAGTGAAGTGTCATGTGACACTCTGGAGGGCAGTTTTAGAAAAAATTGGAAATAAAGTTAGAACCAGAGCCACACAAGTATCAATAGCTTCAGAATACCAAAGTACCTGTACAAACCACCCAGACAACAAATGTCCACAAACAACTGAAACCTACTGATTCTGTGAAATCAGTTCAGATAAAAATGTTGGCTCCAAAGGGTTTTTCACCCACACCTGAAGATACCTCCACGAAGGACAAAAACCTCTGCCAAGCTTCTCTGATGCCTTGCTTTGCAAAATCGAGGATATTGTAGTGAAGACTGGAAGACCCCTCAGCTCTGCAGCGACTACATTAAGGATATCCATCAATATCTAAGGCATCCTGAAGTTCTGCCATTCATAAATCCACATTTCTTTCTCTCTTTTTTAATCCTCACCATATTTTTATTGATTTTAGAGAATGGGGTGAGAGGGAGGTGGGGAGAAAGAGAGAAAGAGAGAGAGAGAGAGAGAAAGGGAGAGAGAGAAAGAGAGAGAGAGCAATCAGTTGCCTCCCGTACATGCTCAACTGGGGTAGAATCCACAACTTAGATATGTGCCCTGAGCTGGGGTGGAACCAGCAACCGTTTTGGTGTACTGGATGATGCTTCAGCTAACTCAGCCACATGGCCAGGGCATAAATTTCAGCCACAATTCTTGAATAGACAACAGGATATAAAAAGATGTATATGTGTCATCCTGATGTGAATCTAGTCCAGGTTTAGGCTGCTACTCTGTACATATATGTTGCTATTATGGACCAATTTTTACAAGTTCAGCCCGTCTCTCCTAAGAAGCTTCAGCTGGTTGGGATTATAGCTCTGCTCTTGGCTTCCAAGCGTGAGGAGATGTTTTCTCCAAATATTGAAGCCTTTGTATCACAGACAATATGTACAGTAGTTCCCAAGTCTAAGAAATGGAAACTCTAATTTTGAAAGAAATGAAATGTGAGTTAGGTTGACCTTTGTCACTACCTTTTTTAAGGTGAGCATCAAAAGCCAGGGAGGATGAGGTTGGAGGATGAGGTTAGCACTTTAGCCAAATATTTGATGGTGCTGACTCTCATTGAGTAGGAAATAGTGACACATTATCGCCCTTCTAAGGTGACAGCTATTTCCTGTCTGTCCCAGAAGTTTCTAGGCCAAGGAAATAGAATTTTAAGTAGCAATAGCACACTGAAACACAGAGAATGAATTATTGGAAGGCATGCAATACATGGCCAAACATGCAGTGAAAGTAAAGGAAAACTTAAATGAAATTTATTACCATCAAGCATAAGTATGCAGCCCTGGCCAGGTGGCTCAGGGTTGGAGCAGCATCCCATACACCAAAAGGCTGTGGGTTCAATTCCCTGTAAGGGCATATGCCTGTCTGTCTGGAAAAAGTCTAGCCATTGTGAAAATAAGAAGAATGGTTTGCGTGACATCAATGTAACCTGGTGGCCAAGGAGAGTGGACAGGAATGCTCATGTATGAAGAGTGATGACTTCACTGTACTAGTCAGTAGAGTGGTAGATGCCACTGAGCAAGCATGTCTACTGTGTGGCTGTTGTATTCAAAATGACTGAGTAGAGCAACAACTCTGCATCAAATTTTGCATTAAGTTTGAACATTCCTCCATGGACACTATTCAGATGATTCAGAAGGCTACAGATGTGGGCAACTGGTGATTGGCAGCCTCATCACCACAAATGTGCCTGCTCATGCATCACATCTCATGACAAGTTCTTTGGTGAAATATCAAATCACCCAGGTGACTCAGCCCCCCTACAGCCCAGATTTGGCACCCTGAGACTTCTGGCTTTTCCCCAAATTAAAATCACCTTGGAAAGGGAAGAGATTTCAGACCATAGATGAGATTCAGGAAAATATGATGGGGCAGCTGATGGAAATTCCAACAAAGGATTTTGCATTGTTTTGAATAGTGGAAGAGATGCTGGGAGAACTGTTTGAGGTCCCAAGGTGCCTACTTTGAAGGGGAGAGAGGCATCATTGTTCTATGCACAATGTTTCTTGTATCTTCTTCAATAAATATCTCTTTTTTTATAGTACATGGCTGTATACTTTGTGGACAGACCTTGGTATACCTGAGTTGCAGGTTCACTCCCTTATTGGGGTACATACTGGAGGCAACCGATTGATGTTTCTCTCTCACATCAATGTTTCTCTCTACCCACCTCTCTTTTTTCCCTCTTTCTCTTTTCCTTCCTTTCTTTCTAAAATCAATAAGCATCCTTGGGCAAGGATTAAAAAAAAAAGAAGTATGCAAGAAGCAAACTTTTGAAGATCAACACAATTCCTCAGGTGAACTCAAAATTTACCTTTGGTGACACCATGGATAGAAAGGGAGAATATTATACTAAGTGAAATAAGCCAGTCAGAGAAAGACAAATACCATATAATTTCATTTACATGTGGAATCCAATAAACAAAAAAAACTAACAAACAAAACAGAAACAGACTCATACATACAGAAAACAGACCTACAGCTGTCAAAAGGGAGAGGGTAGTGGGGCTGGGTGACAAAGATGAAAGAATTCAGGGAAAAAAAAACCCTCATGGATGGACAACAGTATGATCATTTCCAAAAGGAAATGCGGGGGGGTGAGGGGGGATAGAAGAGGGTAAAGAGGGGGAATAAATGATGATGGAAGGAGACATGACTTGGGGCGGTGAACATACAATATACAAATGATGTATTATACAATTGTTAAACCTATATAATGGGTACATTTATTAACCAATGTCACCTCAGTAAATTCAATTTAAAAAAGATGAATTACATTGATTTTCTAAGTTTTATGAATCTGGTATTACTGGGATAAAAGTGATATATTTTTATATATTATTAGATCCAATTTAATAATATATTGTTTCAGATTTTTATATCTAGCCTGACTCGTATGGTTCAGAATGCTGGTCATTGTCCCGTAAACTGAAAGGTTGCCAGTTCGATTCCCACTCAGGGCACATGCCTGGGTTGTGGGCCAGGTTCCCAGTTAGGGATGTGCGAGAGGCAACCCATCAATGTTTTATTTCATGCATCAGTGTTTCTTTCTCTCTCTTTCCAACTTCCCCTCTCTCTAAAAATAAATAAATAAAATATTTTTAAAAAGAAGTCAAAGATTTTTATATCTATTTAACAAAAAAAGAGCTTGCCTCACTGATGGGAGAGTTACAGGCTGCTGGGGCCCTGGGGAAAGCACTTCCTCTGTGCATTTTGTCCTGCTGATTTGGAACTCTTGAGTTTCTGTATAGTCCTCTAGTCTATTCTGTGAAACCTCTTCTCAACCATACTTATTTTTTTGTTAGAAAGTATTTCCTTTATTGTATTTTTTCCATTACCTTTAATTCCCCTTATTCTGTCCTCCCCCAGCAATCACCACACTATTGTCCATGAGTCCTTTTCCCTTTTTTCTCAATCCTTCCACCTCCTAACCTCCCCCTTCACTAGCTGTCATCCTGCTCTCCATCTATGAGTCTGTTCTCATTTCCCTTGTTAGTTCAGTTCGTTCATTAGATTCCACATATGAGAGAAATCATATGGTATTTGCCTTTCTCTTACTGGTTTATTCTCTTACTGGTTTAACCCATTTTCACTTTGCATAATGTCCTCCAGGTTCATCCATACTATGGCAAAAGGTAAAATTTTCTTCTTTTTTATGGCCAAGTAGTATTCCATTGTATAAATATCCCATAGTTGTTTTATCCACTCATCTACTGATGGCCACTTGGGCTGCTTCCATATCTTGGTGATTGTAAATAATGCTGCAATGAACATAGGGGTGCTTATGTTCTTCCAGATTAGTGTTTTGGGTTCCTTTGGATATATTCCCAGAAGTGGAATCAGTAGGTCAAAAGGCAGATCCATTTTAATTTTTTTTAGTTATCTCCATACTTCTTTCTACAGTGGCTGCACCAGTCTGCATTCCCAGCAACAGCATAAAGGGTTCCCCTTTCTCTACATCCTCTCTAGCACTTTCTAAATGTATAGTGAGAAAAAAAAAATAAAGCTATTGATTTCAAAACAACAGCAACCGAATTCTCAACTCACACTGGGTTAAATGATAGGAATGAATATATAAATTTGCAAAAAGAATGTTCATATCTTTACCTGAGTGGATTTCAGAACTGTATGATTTAGCAGCTGAACAATGTCTTTAGAGACACCAGATTCTTTCCATTTCTCCATTTTCCTTTTCTAATTATTAGATTCAGCCAGAGTTTGTGGTTAAATAAGTCTTTTCAGAAACAATCAGGACTACCTAGTCTCTCATTCAAGACCACTGAGGGACAAGCTGACACTCTACCATTTACATTTTTTTTCTCATTTCAGCACACACTGGTAATGAATGTATCTCTCGAATATATGCGACCTATGCTGTAATTTTTTTGACCGCAACCTCTGCAGGGTTAAAAATGAGGAAGAACTTCCCCTAATGCCTTCAGAAACCTCTTGTTGCATCTGGTTTCTTATGAGATTCTTTCATTTAATTTTCACAATGATTCTATTAAATACATACTATTCTCACTGCCATGTTGCAGATGAGGGCACCGAGGGACAGGTTAAATACCTTGTTGCAGACCACCCAGCCAGTAGTGAAACAGGGACAGTCTCATCACACAGCCATGGTAATTGTAGATGGGTTCTTACATACAGACTGGAACTAAAGAAATCCATTTTCTCTGGAAGTTTATGTCATAAAATCAGGTATAATAGTTGTGTCATTGCTTAGCTACATTATAGATGAAATAAGGGTTTTGGGTACCATTTTAGGACTCCAAGATTTCTTTCTAAAACTTATTTCTATGGGGAAGCACATCTTGTTTCAAAAAGACAACTTTAAAAATACATTTTTTTACTTTTAAAATAAAAATTTAGAATACACAACTCAATCAAAAGTTAAGAGATCCTGCTTCATAGTTGGGTGACCAACTATAATAGACCAAAGATAGCATAGAATAAAGTATGATATCAGAGGTTTAAAATCAAAGATTAAGTTTTTAAATATTCAAATTTTCTTAAAGACAACTAAAGTACTTGAACTTCAAGAAATTTTCTGGACTGTTGCTGGTCACCTTTTGATAAGTGATTATTTGATGAAAAAAATAGTGGGGAAAGTTTATCAACTTCCTTTAATTTATAATGTACCTTGGTAGTTGTGAAATAAATTTTAGGCCTAGCATGGAGCCACTCCTGCCCGGAGTGCCACATCAGCAACCTGAAACTTATGGAACTTCCGCGTCCTTATAAATGCTTCACTAGACCAGAAAAGTAGCAGGTCCTCCCTCTGCATTCTGAGGGGGCTGGTTCCAGGATCCCCACAGATACCAAAATCCAATGGTGCTGAAATATTATGTCACATAACATGATATAATATTTTATATAACCCATTTTTATGTAGGCTATAACAGGGCATATCTACACATCCTTTGATTCAAGTAAATTCAGTGTAGTGTTTGATATGTGGCAAATTTAAGCAATGCTTTTGGGGAGGAACTTTCTGAGAATTTAAAAAAAATATTTTTGATTCATGGTTGGTTGAATCCGTAAATGTGAAACCCATGAGTTTGAAACCTGTAGATATGGAAGGCCTACTGTATATCCAATCAGCCAGTTCCCATATGCCTAGCTCACTCAGGGCTCTATACTTATTTCCTTGTTCATTCTACTCCAAACAAGGAGGACTATGTGGCCCCAACCAAGCAGATATTTTCTATTCATTTTTTTCACTGTGCTTTAATTTGACAGTTCTCTTAAAGTAGACTGTCCGCTTCAAGAAGTGTTGAATAAAGTTTGTTTGTATTATCTAAGGTACTTAATTTTTTTATAATAGTAGGAATAATAAGTAGGCATGAGGAGAGTAAATGGAATAAATGCTGAATGAAAACAAAACCAACAAAACAATCAATTGGGAAAAAAGAAGTATTGTGGGAGTACAATTAAATACAAGTTACGAATGAAAAAATACCGTAGGTATGCAATACAAAACACTGATTCAAGTAATGAATTAAATGATGACTTTAATGTGGAAAATTAATATCAACCCTGGAGTCTGATGGCATATATAGCATAAAGGAGAAATTTGCAAAAAGTGATATGGTAACATTAAAATATGTGTGAAGTTTTCCCAGCAATTGCTTCATGGAGGAAGGGATAAATTTCAGAAATTTCTTGAAGGGAAGAGTAAATTTAGCCAAGTGAGATGAAAGGAAAATGATCAAAGTTTGCCCCTGATTTGTTTGCTTGAGGCAGCAACAATAATGGGTCAATAATGGGTGGGAAATGTGAGAAGAGGAACTGAATAGAATCTTTTTTCCCCCATTTATGGATAGTTAGAAGTACAATCTCGTTCATATGACAGCTGAAAGTAAAAAGTCAAATCTATAACAGTAGAATTAATGTGGCCCATGTACAATTATATTAAAGCAAATCAAATGATACAAAATTAAAAGCTTCCATTTAAAAGATTCAGTTTCATCCATGTTGTCACAAAGGGTAGGAGCTCTGGAACTGGAGAGCATTATGCTAAGTGAAATAAGTCAAGTGGTGAGGGACAAATACCATATGATCTCACCTTTAACTGGAACATAATCAACAAAACAAACAAGCAAGCAAAATATAACCAGAGACATTGAAATTAAGAACAATCTGACAGCAACCAGAGCAGAGGTGGGAGGGGATAATGGGGGGAAACAGGGGAAGGGTTTTCAGGAACATGTATAAAGGACTCATGGACAAGGTGGGGGGTGGAATCAGGGGAGGGAGGTGGGGATGTCTGGGGTTGGAGGGAGTGGTGGGGGAGAAATGCAGACAACTGTACTTGAACAGCAATAAAAATTTTTTAAAAAAAGATTCAATGTAAAACTTTCACTTTAGATGAGCTGTCACAAAATGACCACCCAGATTAGAGAATGAAAAGAATTCTAGATATGACAAAAAACAACAGAAATTAAACAAAAGAAGACAAAAGTAGTGGGAAAGCTTTAAAACTGTCACAATGGAAGTATTTTAAATCAGAATATTTCAGATGACTCCTTGTTAAACTTGTTATTAAAGACCTTTTGATTACAACACAGCACCTAAGGGAGGTAACATATTTTAAAGTGTCTATCAGTATGATAGTTACCACTAAAAAACAGTAACTTCTTTCTTGTTTGATAGAACTCTTCTTTGAAAAAAAGGACGTTATACCTGTTTGATTTCCAGTGCAATCAACTCTTTTTAAAATGTTTATGTCACTTAAATCATGGAAGTTATCAAAGTTTTTTGCAAAAGATATTTTTTAACTTATGGAAAGAAGTTAACTTAAAGAGTTAACTCTAGTTCATATTGAATCTTGTCAATGTAAGTAAAATTCTCAAAGATCGGATATTCTCTCATTTACAGTTGGAAGCAAACTACTAAATTGCTTCAAAAATATTTTAGGAGGGACTGGAAAGTTTGTTCTGTGGTGTTTTATGAACTTAGTCTTTATGGATTTGATATGCTGTACTCGTTGAACATTCCAATACTTCGCACATTATTAACAGCAGCCTCTGGTGTAATATCCCTGCAGTACTGCTTCAGTGATTTGCTTTCACATGAAGATTTTATGAACTTTAGAGTAAAACTGATGTGTTTTGGGCACTTTCTTCTAATGTAAGAATTTCGGGGAAAAAGATCAGAAAAAAAACAATTTAGAATGTAATATTACAGTAGATAAAGTTTGCAAGAACAGGCATTCCTAAATGTTCAAATTATGATAGTCAGTTACTTGTTCATAATGGTAATAACAATAACTTTAAAAATGAGTCTATATTTTTACATATTTTTATTTACTCCCTATAAATCACTGTTTTACTTGTTTTCCAAGTAGGAAATGTAAATGTGAAGTGATTTGTCCATGGTCATTCATTCATTTTCAAATTGAACAAGTTATGATTTTATAAAATAATTACTCAGGCATTGTAATTAAAAACACTCCTCAATAAATATGAAAGTCCATAGTGCAATTATGCACATATGTCCATAGTTCTTGTACGAATAACTTAGTCATCTCATCAGAGTAGCTTACTCCTGTAGCAAGAGAAGAGAGAGCTAGTTTCGCGTGTAATTTTAGTGGCATGCTCCTGAGGAAGTCCACGAGTGGTGGCATTTCCTATGTGAGTGGAGTGTGACAATATCTCCTCGGTTAATGCCTGTGGATTCCAAAACATTCAGTCTTACCGTTGTGAAATGGGGATGGGGAAGTATCTTAGCTCTTTGTACAGAAATTCTTTGTTAATTAGAGCTCGTGGTCAATATTGATTCTTGTAAAACTTTAGGTCATAGACATTTGTTTTGCTTCTAAAAATAAGAGATATTTCTTATATTTTCCTTTTACTTTTTAATGTTAATATACTTGCCATTCAATATATTATTATTATTGATGCAGTAATTATACATGTTAAGAAATATTCAAATATGTGGGTACTGAAATATCTTTTATGCTCATCATAGCATGTTTAATAATATTTTTAAAAACCCTAAATGTGTTACAATAGAGTGGTTAAATAAATTGTGAGAATCCAAAACCATGGAATGTTATTGTACCATGAAATGAGTTAAAAATCGTTTTAAGATATGCAAAAATTCTTAGAATGCAATATAAATGAAAACTAGGGCTCAAAAGTGAATATACATGATCCAAACCATGGTAAAAATTATGTGCATAGATAAAATGCTAGAGATACACTCCTTGTTGGTAATAGTTTGTTTTGACTGGTAAGAATTGTGAATGATCATAATTTTCATCTCTGTGCTTATCTGGATTTTCAAATTGCATCTAATGGACATGTATTTAATTTATAATCAGAAACACATATTATGCTTTGAAAATGACTGGTTCTGTTGATCTAAACTTTTAAAAAGTAAATCAGATTTTTTTTGTTTGAGTACATTTTCAGGGCCAGTCATTTCTGTGACTGTACATAATTTCAGTTCTTTCTCAATGTGGAAGATGAGAAGCAATATCAAAGAAAGCTATGATTATTGCTATTTTCTTTCTTTTTTAAAACTTCAACTATATTTACTTTTAGTGGCAGGTTAGTCATGACAAATATTGCCAGATATGGTTAGGGACAATTCTTTTTTAAAATATTTTATTTATTTTTTAAAGAGAGGGGAAGGGAAGGAGAAAGAGGGAGAGAAACATCAATGTGGTTGCCTCTTGTGCGCCCTGCATTGGGGACCTGGCCTGCAGCCCAGGCATGTGCCCTGACTGGGAATTGAGCCAGCAATGCTTTGGTTCACAGGCCTGTGCTCAATCCTTTGAGCTATACCAGCCAAGGCTGATTATTGCTACTTTCTATAAGATCATTTTATACTCTAATGCTTCTTGAGCAAGTGCAAACTACATAGGTCTTCGTAAAGGCTGTGAAACATGACATGACTGATGAACAACAACAACAACAAAAATTTGTTTAGTATCTAGAGAATAGAGAATTCATGTTCTCCCTCTCCTCAGTTACATAGTTTACTTTCCAAAATGAGTTTTGTTTCAAGGACATACAGTAAAATTTTCTTTTTTTAATTAATATAAGATATAAAAGATTTTGAAATTTTTAAAAGTCAATATCTAGAAAACATGATACATAATTATATAACAAGAACATGAGTAAAGCTTATATTCTTCCCTGCACAGAGAAATTTATGTTAAAGTGGATGCAATGTGAATGTCAATTTGACATTCCTCCATTGGTGTATACTGCAGTTCCTCAACACTGCCTAACAAATTGCCACAGACTCAGTGGCTTAAAAACAACACAAGTTTATTCTCTCAGAGTTCTGGAGGATGGAAATTTGAAATCAAGTTTTCATTAGGGCCACGCTCCTTCTTAATGCTCTAGAAAATAATCCTTTCTTACCTATCCCTAGTTTTTGGTGGTTGCCTGCAATCCTTGGAGTTCCTTGCCTTATACCTTCATTACTCCAATTTCTGCCTCTTTTTTCACATGGGTATTTTCCCTCTGAGTCTGTCTGTCTAAATTTCCCCCTTCAAATCTATTCACTCTGATTCAGTATGTGCTCCTCTTAACTTGATTACATCTGCAAAGACCCTATTTCCCAATAAGGCCACATTCATAGGTATCAGGGATTATGACTTCAACATATATATTTCTGTGGACATAGATCAAATCATAACATATGATCTCTCCCTTCCATGCTGCCTTCCTTCCCTTCCCTTCCCACCCTCCCTCCCTTCCTTCCATAAAGGAGACACTTTCTTCTTTTACTGTCCTTGGAGCTTCAGTCTCCCAGATATATTTACACTTCGTTAGCTACTCCTCTTAGTCTTCCTGCTGGAGCCCCCTTTTCTGTTAAGCCTTTAAAATTTGCTGGGCCTGGAACTTGTTCCTGAGCCTCCTCTCTTTAGAATCCTCATGTTTTCCATAGGTGAGCTTATTCATTTCCAGGCTCCAAATATCATATATATGACCTTGTATTTTGAAATTCCTTGGGACCAAATATCAGGTAATTGTAATTATACTATGTACTACTATGCACTCATTCCCTGGATGATGCTATTTATTTCAGGTTTTTGACCATTTTATTTACCACAAAAAAAATTTACACTTATCTGTCATCTATTATCTGAATTTCAATCCCCCTTTTCACATGCCTAACAAGAATTTGTTGTCTCGCAGGCATCTCAAAACAAACTTGTTCAAAATTCATAGTAAAGGGCTCTTCCTCCCATTCTTAAGGGGTTTTCTCCTACAGTGTTTCCTATCTAGGGGATGGCCCCAACTTCCACTCAGTTGCTGGTATAAAAATTGTTATCTGTCATCTATTATCTGAATTTCAATCCCCCTTTTCACATGCCTAACAAGAATTTGTTGTCTCGCAGGCATCTCAAAACAAACTTGTTCAAAATTCATAGTAAAGGGCTCTTCCTCCCATTCTTAAGGGGTTTTCTCCTACAGTGTTTCCTATCTAGGGGATGGCCCCAACTTCCACTCAGTTGCTGGTATAAAAATTGATCTCAGTAAGTTTGGGCATTAACCCTATTTGGTTTGCTTCTAAAACTTTGTGGAGAAGAAGAAACCTCCAAGGATTCTAAAAACAAGGACCAGAGGTTTAGGAGAGTGGAGAGTAATAGGGGCAAAGAGAAGAATGTCTTAAGAAGAGAGTCATCTCTTCTTTAAATGATGTCACATTCCTTCCAATGAAAAATAGAAAATTTCTTTTAAATAGAACACATAAAGTCAGTAGTGACTTTAGAAGGTGAACTTTTAATGAAGATGTGATCGAATGGGTTGAGGTATAAATACACGGCATCGAAGAGGAATGGCATCAAGTCTCTGGAGAAGCTTGGCTTGAAGACAAGGAGAGAGAGATAAGGTGGTAACTTGATAAGAGATATGAGGAGCAGAGATAAATTTGTTGTTTATTTGTTTCTATTGCCTTTAATTTGGGGGAAAAAAGCATAATTCAATGTTGATAAAAAAGGACCAAGGAGAGCCAACAGAGATTGATATAAAGGAGGCAGAATACTTGACGGAATAAAAATCTTAAGAATGTAGATTGGGATAGAATCCAAGAACGTGTGATAGATTAGACTTTCACCTCTGAGGTTAAAATAAAAAACTCCCCCAAAAGTTTAGAGAAAGGAGGTCTGGGAACATATGAAGGCTTATGTTTATTTTTCAATATTTAAAAAAATAAATTAAATAAAAGCTTCAAAAAAAGAAATAAAACTCCTTCCCCTGAAATAATCACAGGTTCAGATATACTTCTGGATTAAGTGATGGCATGCTTCTGTTTTTTTTGGGAATTGTGAGGGAAGGTCATCCACTGAAAGTGATTCATGAAGGTGGTGCATAATGTTTGTGGGGAGTGAGGAAGATGGGAAATAACTTTCTTTAGAGATTGGAAGAATGAGCTAATTAGAGAAGCATGGAAGAGTATCTGGTATTCTTGGGGGACAAATTGCAACTGGTAATTGTGGCTTCAGAGTAATGTCAATATGCATATTTATTTAGTTTACTGCTCTGGTGAAAATGGCTTTATACACTGTGTTAATGTTTTAAGAAAGTTAGAGAGGTGGTTGTCACCTAGGGAAGCCACCTGGATGCTGCCAAGGGAGCATTATGCAGGGACATGAATCTTGGTAGATTCACAACAGACTGGAGGCTAGATTGCTGCTGTGAAGGATCGGAATTTTGATCTATCAGCCTCTGAAGGTGCATACATATTTTAGGAGCAAACCTATGTTACTCACAGATACAATGTGTAAGACAGATCACCATTTATTATTTATACTACTCACTAGAATTGATATGCTGAAACTGGCATGACTTCTACTTTTTCCTTGATGCCTGGAATCCCATATTCTAATCAAATAGTGGCTTGATGAACATGAAATTAGAGCAAAAGAGATTAGATGAATGAGTCATATATTGGATGACGTGGAATGTGTAACAACCTTGAAAATAGGTGCACTTTTGCTCTAAGGACAGAGATGCCGGATGAATTGGGCCAGGACACCCCATCTTTGGGCAGCAATAACTTGGGCATGGCCAGTGTGTGCTCTGCACCTCACTTCTTTTCCAACTTTCCTAGCTTCTTCATCGTCCTTCCAAATGACACAGGTATTTTTGTGGGTTTTTTTTTTTTTATGAGAGTTACTTTGGCCTAGGACCCACTATATAATACTAAGTAACTTTGCATATCTCTGCTTTATTCCATTATGGGCACATTCATAAGTAATTCCCACATGGTAATCTTATTTTTTCTCTTTTCCATAATCTCTAAATATAAATTACCAAATCAGATCAGTCTTATCTGTACTTTATCAAAATTAGTTATGATTTAGTTATAACTAAATAGCTATGATTAGTTATGATTAGTTTATTAGTACAACTGAGATATATCATAATTTCTCAGTTTTCCCCTGATTTTATAACAAGTTATTTTTAATTCGTGACCAATTAATGAGAAGATAGGTAATAATTATAATCTTAAAATTTGTGATACAAGATGATTAAGATAAATTGTTTTCCTTAACAGTTATCAGCAACTTCTAGAGAAAAATTTACAGATAACTTACTGTTAATTAGCTCGTTTTACACAGAGTAAACATACAGCACTTTTAACTGTACATGTAAAACATCATGTCCTGTTAATTAGCCTGGTTTACACAGAGTAAACTCACAGTGCTTTTAACTATAGCAATAACAGTTTAAAAATGAAGTGTGACATATAACATTCTGTCCTTTGACTTTCTCATACTGCAGACCTAAAATGCCAAGCAAAGAAATCCTGAATCCTGTTTTCCCAGTATCTCAAACTAGTTCTACCTAAGTGATTTTCAAAAATTCACTTTAAGAAATTTAGTGGCCATACGAACATATTAGAAGAGAAATCACTATCCTTATCAGAGATAATACACATTTTTTGAGTCTTTTGCAGAAGCCTAACAGATATTTTTATTTCTTTTAGTTACATAATCTTTCTCTGTGTCTTAAATCTATCCAGATTTTTAAGGCTCCAATTATTTCTTTCCTGGATAAATGCTAAAAGACTGTTAAGCAGAAATAATCTTTTAAATTTCTCTTCTAGAGGCAACCAAGAGACCTAATTTATAATCTATAAGGTCTTTGCTACAAGCCAGGCCAGAATAAATCAGTGCTGGGGACCCATTTCCACCAGTGATCTCAATGTCAAATGTTTGCATTCTACATTAAGGACAACAATAAAATAATAACAGTCACAAGTATAATAATGATGCTACTTTTCACTGAGCACATATGAAGCAGGAACTTTGTTTGCACTGTTGCATTCAATTCTACTTCATTCTTCAAGCAAACCGTCCTAAGATTCAGTTGCAGAACAGGCCCTATACTGTCCAAAGGCCTGTGAGTATGGCTCCTAGACACTTCTGGGAAAACACCAATCATTGTAACTACTAACCTAGGAGGTCTTGAATCTACTTAGACCAGGCTCTGTTAGGCTGGGGTGACCAATAATAAATGATAAGTTCATTCAAACCTAGCTAATATCATGCATTAAATAATTCTGGGATTGACGAGGGACATCTGACTCAGGTCAAAAGGTTTCCAGCATGGTTTCAAACCAGGCTATTTGTAGGGTAACCTCAGTCTTATTTATGTAAAGCCCATATATAAGAAAACCCATAGGCCTCCTGAAGTTCTGATGTTACTTCATTCCCTCACTGTGTTACTAACCTCCAGCCATTTCCAGCACACAATCTCCCATCTTACCTGTAGGGTTAAGCATCTCCCTCTGCCTTGTATAATGCTCATCTCCCAGGTGTCCTTGCAGTGCTGACTTCCTTCTGTATTCTTGAGATGAGGAAAATCTATTTTATTTGCTCAAGTGTTTTCTCTAATGAAGTATTTCCAGTAGTCTGAGACTACTTTTAACATCTGTAAAGAGTGGTTACACAACATTACTATCCCTCTTTTTGTTAATCAAGGAGAAAAAAACTGGAAGCCAACCAGGTAAGCAAAGTTACAGTGGCATCTAGCATTCAAACAAAGATCTGTAATGTTTAAATATTATCATCCTACATTTCACTATGAGACTCTGTGATATGATGTTGGCCCCTTTCTCTCTGTTGAGGGATCACTCTAAGTATACTTCTTACCCTTAAGTTATGCCCATAGCTATAAAGCAGTGATTCTCGACCAGGGAAATTTTTACTTCCAAAGCACACTTGGCAATATCTGTAGACATATTGCATTTTATGATGGGGATGGGGAAGTGTTGCTGCTAACTAGTGGGTTGAGACCATGGATATTGCTAAACATCCTGCAATGTACAGGACAATACCTTACAACAAAGAATTACATAAAATATCACTAATGTCAAGTCTGGGGTAAGCTGCGCTAAGCTTTTGGTTCTCTGTAAAATAGAATGACACTTTGAATATTTGTGAGGCAGACATACTTTATCTCTAACTACTCCCACTTCCCCATCTGGACATCTCTGCCAGAGGGCTGATCTTTCCTCCTATACTGACCTCTCTGGAACAATAAGATGATGCTCATTAAAAGTTCTTCACGTATTACAAGTGTATTTTTAGCACTTATTTATACCAGAATTTTATTGAGTGACAATAGTAATTATATAATTATCAATATGTTTTCCATAATCCTCATAAATATGTAGGGAAGAAAAGAAAATTCTAACTCAACTTATTTTTTCACTGAGCTCTTCCTCTATTGATAATCCGATGCTCTTCCTCTATGCCAAACATACAAAAATAATGAGTAACATGTAAAAAAAGAAAATTAAAATGCACTACTGTGTTTAATATAAGATTAGTATGTTCATAGATTTGAAATGAGAGAAAAATGTAGGGATAAATGGGCTGCTTTTTTGAGTACAGAAATAAGCACATGTGAAGCATTCTACCCTGCAGGAAAAAAGGGATTACAGTCTTCAGCCCCAACAATAATAACAACAAAACAAACAACTTTATGAAAAAAAAAAACGAGCAAAGAACTTGAATAGACAATTCTTCAAAAATGACACACAAAAGGCCAACAAGCACATGAAGATACGCCCATTATCGCTACTCATGAGGGAAATGAAATTAAAACTATAATTAGATACCTCCTCACACCAATTAGGATGACTATCATAAAAATAAAAACAGAAAATAACAAATGTTGACAAGGATGTGGAGAAATTGGAACACCTGTATGCTGCTGGTGGGAATATTTTGTGGTGCAGTCACTGTTGAAAACAGTACGTTGGTTTCTGAGAAAAATTAAACATTGAACTGCTACATGAGCCAAAAATTCATCTTCTGGGTATATTACCCCAAAAAATGAAAATAAAGATTTTAACAGAGAGTTGTGCATACATGTTCATAGCAGTACTATGCATGGCAGTCAAAATGCAGAAGCACCCTATGTCCATGACCAGGTGACAAGCAAAATGTGTTAGACACACACAATGGAACATTGTGTAGCTTTATGAAATAAGTAAATTGTAACATATGCTACAACACAGACAAACCTTGAAGACATTCTATACTAAGTAAAATAAGACAGTCACAAAAAGACAAATATTGTATAATTCCACTCACATGAGGTACGTAGAGTACTCAAATTCATAGAACTTAAATGGGATGGTGGTGGCCAAGGGCTAGGGAGAAAAGGAAATAGGGAGCTATTGCTTAACATGTACAGAGTTTTCATTTGGGAGGATGAAGTTCTGGTGATGGATTGTGGTAATGGTTGCCCTACAGTGTGAATGTACTTAATGCCACTGAACAGTACACATAAAAATGATTAAAGTAGCACACTTTATGTTACATATATTTTACCACAAAAAGAAGTCCCAGTCCAAAATAAAATGTCTATCAACACTCAAAGAGATAAATTGTGTTATACCCATACAATGTGACAGCATGAATAGATTTAAGACATAAAGTTGAGTTAAAGAAGCCAAAGAATGCATGATGTAGGATTCCATTTATATGAAGTACAACTTCATATAAAACTAATCTATGATTATAGAAATCAGAACAGTGTTTACATTTGTGGGGAACACTGACTGGGAAGGGGATCTGGGGAAGCTCCTAGGGGCTGGAAAAGAGCTGCATCTTGATGTGGGTGGTAGTTTACACAGTGTCTACATATGTGTACTTTACTGTGTATGTTACACATAAATTTAATTAGAAAAAATCACCATGCAAGGCTAAGGACTTAAGCCAGTTCTACTTTTTGCAAAAAAGAGTTGGGAGATGTTTTATACTCACGAAAAGAGGTTGGAAAAACTTTGCCTGATGCTTTAGTTAAATAGAGCTCTGGCACAAGGATGCAAGGATGAAGCTAGTATACAAAGACATAACAGGAAGTATAATAGATTCTACCTGAGGCCACCACAGGGTCAAGCTATTCTACTATCTTGGTAATAGATAGGCAAATCCCCAATATCATTATAATGGTTGTCTTGGTGTGTATGTGTGTGTGTAATGAGGACTTTAATTTAAAACCTTAACATGATTTTATGTTTCTGAGGAATGACCTCCTACTATCTACCCTAGGAGTCCTTTTGAAGGGGGTGGATGGGTGGTGGGAGAGCAACTGGGAATAGATGATAAATTGAAGAAAAGAAGATGGGGAAGAGTCAAGTCAAGGAACATATATAAAGGACACATGGACAAAGACAGCATGGGAGAGGATTAAATGTGGGAGGTGGGTGGTGGGCAGGGGAGGAGATAGTAATGGGGAAAAAATGTGGACAACTGTAATTGAACAACAATGGAAAAAATAAAGAAAAAAAGAAGTAGCAATTCAATAAAAATTTCAATAAGTAATGTCATAGCATATACTTATTATGGATCTACAAAATATTTAAAATCAATAAGCAGTAAGATGAAATATTTTTAACATTGATAATAGTTGATAATATCCTTAAATTTTATATACCTCCATTAATGTAATTGGATTTGATTCTATGTATGTTCAAAGAAAAGTCTCAAATCTTCTCTGCTATATATGTATTTGTTTGTTTTTTAACATTATTTTATTGTTATTCAATTACAGATGTCTGCATTTTCCCCCACCACTCCCCCCACCCCAGCAAAACACACCTCTCTCCCTTGCTTCCACCCTCCCTCTTGGTTTTGTCCATGTGTCCTTTATAGTAGTCCCTGAAAAGCCTTCCCCCCATTGTCTCCTCTCCCTTCCCCTCTAGCTATTGTTAGATTGTTCTTAATTTCAATGTCTCTGGTCACCTGCTATATGGATGTGGCAACTCTAAAGGCAGACTAGTATTAAGGGTGGGTAGATTGTTATCTCAGACATCACTAATGATGATCCTGTTGGTCACATTATTTTCTGAAATAAACTCTTGAGAAGTTGGGAACAAAACAATGTACAATATTCTATTGATTTACATAGTCATATTACTGAAAAATTCAGAATATATCAACAAAACAAATTATTAACCTTCCTGGAACTAACTCCAGTAGGCCATTCAAGAATTATGGAAAATCCAGGGAGATTTAGAAGTTGCCAGTACTGCCATCCATACTCATTGCAAGAATCCTAGAATCTTTAACCTCTGTCCTCCCAATGCCAGTTAACTCTTGCTAGTCCTTCTGACAACCAAAAAGCCCCCATAGTTTCCCAAGTGCCTTCTAAGTGGTAGCAGTATGCAGGTTAAGAACTGGGGCCTCTGAGCAAATGATTCACAAACCATTACTCCCAAGCCACACACACCTCCAGCTGCTTACTCCATACTTCCACTCAGATGAATAATCAGCATGTCAGATGTAAGCATAACCAAACCTAACTGCAGATTTCCCCACCTACATGCACTTTTTTTCCTCCACCATTACCCATCTCAGTCGACAACAACTTTATTATTTATACTCTCCTTCTCAGGTGAAAAACTTGGACTCACTTTTTTCTCTCACACTCTCCATTTGATCAAATATTGTTCGCTCTATTTACAGAATTTATACAGAAAATAATTCCTGTCACCGCCCACACTGATTACTATTCTGATCCAGTCCACCATCATCAGTCACCTGGATAATTGCATTTTGTCCCCTTGATTCTGCTCTCACTATGGCAGTCAGGTTTAGTCTTTAATCAAAGGAGTCAGATCATGTTACTCTTCTGCTGAAAAGACCCTCTAATGGCTTACTCTTTTCCTCAGAGTAAAAGCAGACATCCTTAGGCATCTATGAAATCAGTCCCCCCCCTAAAAAAAAGAGATCAGCCCCTCCCCTCACCTGTCTGACCTCATCTTGGACACTCTCTACCTAGCTCATTCTTTTTTAGCCACAAGGGCTACTATGCTGTTTCTTGCTCGTGCTGAACATGCTGATGTGTCAGGGTCTGTGCAGTTGCTATTCTCACTTTTTAGAGCCACTCCTTCAGATGACCTCATGTCTAGCTCCCTCATTGTTGTAGGTGTTTTTGTAAATATCACCTCCTCAATTCTTTCTTCATTGCCTTATGTAAAATAGCAATCACTTTCTTGCCATGGTCCTTCCCATTTCTCTTGCAATAGGATATATATATACACACACACACAAATACACATACATATATACAGAGAGAGATTAATTTTAAGGAATTGGCTTATGTGATTGTAGGGCCTAGAAAGTCATAAATCTATAGGATATACCAGCAGACAGAGTTGCTGCAATCATAAATCCAAAGGAAGTCTAGGGGCAGAATTTCGTCTTCTTCAGGGGACCTCAATCTTCTTTTAAGGCCTTCAACTTGTTCTATGAGGCCCACTCACATTATGGTGGTTAATCTGCTTCACTCAAAGTCTACTGATTTAAGTGTTAGTTACATTACCTTCACAGAAATAGCTACACTGCTGTTTGACCAAATATTGGGAACCATCACCTAGCCAAGTTGACCCATAAAAATTAACCATCACACCTCTTATTTTGCTTTGTTTCTCCATAGCACTTATTATCTAATTTTATGTAATTGTTATTCATTTATTATCTGTCTTTCTCTAATAACATGTAAGCTTCTTGAGGACAGAAACTTCATCTGTTATCTGCTCTGTGTCTGTAGTGGAGGACGGTGCCTGGCACATAGCAGGTACTCTACATATATTTGTTCAATGAATAACTGAATTCACTACTTCACTAAAACTACTTAACTACAGTTATCAATGACTATCATGTGGTACAACAGAGAAAAATTATCTAGATGAGGCAAATACAATTTTCTAATTCACAAAGGATAACAATTATATAAGGGCTATATCTTATATAATTTGGTTTATATGTTTCACTCTATCTAAAGCACATTTTATTTTCATACCAGTTATGGATTCAATAAAAACCTCCTCCTGTTGGATTAACAGAGAAAAATAAAAACCTCTTTTAAACTGATATAGAACCCTGAATTCTAAGGACTCTATTACAGATAGTATAAAAGCTAGTGCCTAGGAAAAATAAACAAAATCTCTTACCAAAAAAAAAGCCTTATTTTTCTTCTGGATGCACTCTTCAATATGTCTTGTATAAAATTTGTTGTGTAAAGAAATCATAAGAAAATTATGTTTTCTATTTTCAGAGAAAGAAAACAAATTAATTAAAATGTCAATTTCTTTTGCAAGAATAGTATTTTAGTTTTTATTTCTTCTAAGCAAACACAAAATAACAATACATTTATACACTGAGTATGCTCAGTATTCTCTGTGTCCTTTATTTTCTTAAGCACAATAGTTTAGGACAGAATTTTTCAGTTCTTTTCAAGTTACAAAAGTCTTTTCTTAGTATGAAATATGGCATTGAATACATAACATAATAACTGAGCCCTTTCAGCTCTTTATCTCCTGCAATTCTAGAGTTCTATACAAAAACAATAAATGAAAAACTGTGTGTCATCAGTACATTTGACCAGATCTCACATGTTTTGTACACCAACTCTCATGTCAAGTCTTTGCTAATTTAAACTGGAGTTTTGTTAGGAAATTGATTTTGCGGTTTCATTTTCAGATGATATCACATGTGGACCAAATAATGAAATAACAAGTTCAGTGACTAAGGAAACTATTAATAATATATTATTCACCACTCAGTAATTAGAAATATTCTTTTAAAGAATATATTGGCACAAGCCCTGGCTAATGTGGCTCAGTGGATTGAGTGCCAACTTGGGAACCAAAGGGTCACTGGCTCGATTCCCAGTTGGGGCACATGCCGACCCTGCATTGTGGGCCAGGTCCCTGGTTGGAGGCACGTGAGAGGCAACCACACATTGATGTTTCTCTCCCTCTCTTTCTCCCTCCCTTCTCCTCTCTCTAGAAATAAATAAATAAAATCTTTAAAAAAAGAATAAGCATTAAAACAAGAATATATTGGCACAAAATAGACAAAATACACTGTAGACCCTAAAAGACTATTTAGATTAAAAGATATTTCAAGCCTAAAGCACTTGACTAATACATTTCTGTTGGCAGAGTGGCTTTACATGGTTCTCAATTTTCTAATAATAGGAAAACTAAGTTGCACTTAAGGTATAGTCTGAGAAGGAAAGCATGTTTCTCAGAATTTACTCTTTTGCAAATGAGTAACAGACATCCAACTCAAACAAGTTAAAGCAAAACCAAAATCTACTTGATGATGTAACTGAAAAAATCCAGGGCTCCAGTCACTCAAATTATGTTACCAAGACTCCTCTCTTCTCTCTTAGTTTTGATTTCCTGCATGTGTCTTCACTCTCAGAAATGCTCTTTCATTATAGTGTCAGGTCCACTAGCAGCTCCATATGGACACTCCCTACATGTTACAGGTTTACCTGTAACAAAATGAGCTCTTCCGTATTCCCATCCAAGATCAATGCCTCATTTCTCAAACATCTCCATAGGCTCATGATAGGCAAAAACATAGCTCAAATAATAAAGGCAATTTATGTGGTCTCTCATTTTCATGTTGTTTTTATCTCCAAAGTATGGGGAAAATAAAGGTGAGAAGGAGAATGACTATCCTTTACTCATATTCTGGGCATAAAATAGTCCTCATTTCAAGCTCTGATTCTGTATTTATTCTGCATGAATAAATTTATTCACAAGGACCTAAAGGACTAAAGACTTCAGAGCAATAGTGTACACTAGTGACTTTTCCACATTCTGATGTAAAGCAAGTGTTAAGGAGAGTTGAATACATTTGGTTTAAGACTGATTCTCTACATCTTATTCCATTTCTCCAGGGCTAAATGACATTTTAAGCTATATTTCTAGGCAGGAATTAACACAAAGTTTATATATTTCATATTTTAGTAATTTATACGTTTTGGAATCTATTTGAGGTATATTTAATACATTCAGTAAATAATTTTGAGACTACTTTCCCTCTTATTTTAGCTAATGCAAGGAAAATAGTGTGATATTTACCTTTACTTGTACTATTGAAAATATGAAAATTCTTTTTTGTGTGTGTGGAAACTGCTCAGGGGAACAAAGTTTGCGACTTGATCTACAATAATTGTGTCATTTGTGTTAAATTTTTCTTTCAATTGTCATTTAAAGGTTTTTGATTGTCATATTGATATGAAAATAATTAGAATGCTCATAACCTTTGTGAAATTTGTCACAAACTTTAAAAAGAAGATAAGGTTAATGATGTAAAGTGACATAAATTTTAACAAGTTTTACATATACTTTGTGACATGTAACTGCAATCAAGTTAATTAACATAGTCATCATCTAACGCAACCATTTTTTTCTCCCATCATGGCTTTGCTTGGCATTAGCACTATCCTACTCTAAGCCCTAATTGTCTCACGCTTGGCTCTTGATAGAAACTTTCCCCACTGGTCCTCCTGCCTCTAATATCTACTCCTCCATTTTCTTCTTATATTGTTGTCAGATTGGTCTTCATTATGACACTTTCCATTTGTAAGCCTTCCTTAATGCTGAGCCTATTAAGTCCAACCAGCTCAGCCCTGTACCCAGTACCTTCTACCATGCATCCTTACCTTACCTCTCTCACCTGCTGTTGTGTCCTCCTGTTGTCTTATATCCTATCTTTCTGTCCTAACATCAAACTAGTACCTCATTACTCATGTAGTTCACTAAAAACTCTCCCTTTTCTGAACTCCTATGAAACTTATCTTCTTTGGAACTTGAGTAGACACTATCTATGGCAACTTATTGATATAATGATATATTTTTCATTAACTTTTAGATTGTGATGTGTGGTGTTTCCTTACCTTGTCTAAATATTAAGCTCCTTGAAAGAGAGGATGTAGAATCATATCTCCTAAGATTCCTTCTGTATAATTAGATTTTGAGATGTATGATGAATTAATGAAGTCAAACAATAGATTAAAAATTTTAAATTACTGTACTATACATAGAAAAGATGAAAAGAATGTATAGTAAAATGTTTATCATGTTTTTCTTAAGAGGCAGAACTGATTTATTTGTTATTCAACAAATATTTGTGGGGTGCTTACTCTGTTTTAGGCACTGTTCTAGGTTGTAGACATGGACAAGTGAACAAGTTGGACACACTTGTACAGCTTACATTATGCTAAATGGAAACATAAAGAGAAAAGAGAGAGAGGGGGGAGTAAATAATGAAGATGTAAGATTGACTAGGTACTATGACAAGAATTAAAATGGTATAATGTGATAAGGTGTGGCTTCTTAAATGTTCTAGACTGTGTTGTCAGGAAAGTTTTCTCTGAGGTGGTGTCATGTGGGATAATTTATGATAAGTCATACAAAGATTTTTAAAAACAATGCAAGCATGACTACGACCTGAAACCTGAGATTGACGTACTACAGGAAATAAAATAAGGCCAGCATCAATAAAGCTTGGTGAGGTTGTGGAGTTTGGCAACCTTGAGGTAGATTGTTTTGAAAGCCAGGATAATGAGTTTTTAATTTAATTTCAAATACAATGGTTACTTTTAATCAAGGTTTGTGACTGATGTGATGACACTATTGTTTTCCAAAAATTTATCTGACTTCTCTTTATGAGGTACACACCCCATGAGACGCAGGGGAACAATTGCAATGGCCTAGTGAACCAGGTTATGGAGACTCAGGTCTTGATGGTTATACTAAAGACAGGGAGAGAGACATTCAGAAAATGTTTTGGACATTTACATGACAGAATTTGGTTAAAGATTAGATATGGGTCTAGGAAAAAGAGAGTAATCAAGGGTAAATCCTAGGGATTATGTTTGAGTGGGAAGGGAGAGAATGGATTGCATCACTTTATAAGATGGGGACAATTAAAACATGGTAAGTTAAGAGTGGTGAGGGAAATCAGTGTTTCTGTTTGGACTCATTAAATTTCTGATACCAATTAAGCATCCAAATTAAAGATTGAGTAAAAGCATTTGGTTTTCAATCTGAATTTCTGGGGACATAGGGAGATCTCAGTGATAAGATAAATATTTTAGAGTTGTTGATATATAGATTCTATTTATAGCCATGATTTTAGGTGAGATCATCTTGGAAAACTATAGCAAAATAAAACAAAAAAGTAGAAGGGGGATTTCATTAAAGATCTAAAAGGATAAAAGCTACAAAAAGTTTCAAAAGGAGCATCCCAGGCAGATAGAATGACTAGGAGAGTGTGATATCATGAAAGTTGAATGAAGAACATGTTTCAAAAAGGAAGGGAGCTTACTGATGACTTACTGTTTTTTTGTATTTCTCAAATATCTTTTGATCAATGTAGTGAACATTCAGAGTATCTCCCCAATACACATTTCTATTTTATATTAGCTGAATAAGATTGACCCTGCCTCTGATTTCCAGAATGTGCCTGGAAATAGGCCATTGCTTCTCACTGCATATGTTGTTGTATTTTGAACAGTATAATTTATTATTGTGTAGGATTGCCAGGAATCGCATGACTTATGGCATTACTGATCCTACTAAATGTTACAACACCCCAGTTATTTTTTTAAGAAAATCTTTATAAATATAATTTGTATGGATTCATATGGCAAATGAGCCTGCCTGTGTACAGGGATATGTGTGTTATATGCCAATGAGTTGGCTCCGACTCCTTGCGACTCTGTAGACTCTGTCTCAGTGATGTCTGTGATGCCCTGTCCTTAACAGCCCTGCTCAGCTCCTGTAGACTCATGCCTATGACTTTTTTTAGTGAGTCAGTCAACCTCAGATTTGGTATTCCTTTTTCCCTGTTGCCTCCAGTTTTCCCAGCATTATTGTCTTTTTCTAAGAAACTGCCTTCTTTTAATGTGCTGCAGCTCTCGCAATCAGTACTGCGAGAGTACAGAGAGTACTGGGAGTACAAAGATGCTTAAGGCACATTCCCTCAGGGAACTTGCAGTTGTTGGGGTAGACGCACGGAAGCCAATCATAAAAATATAATGTAATGAGTGCACCATTGTCATTATAAACCCATTATACCCATTATATGCCTATTATAGTTATAGTTGTGGAAAGAAAATAGTGGTCAATTTTATCTAGATGCGTTAGGGAAAAATTTACTGAGATGTTTATGTTGAGTCTAAGTTCATGAGTACCATATTCAGAGTTGGGGATGGGAAGTGTCCAGAAAAGAGTTAAAGCAAAACTGAGCCTGTGGTCCTTATAATGTCCTGCTTGTAAATTTGGTCCTTAACTGGTGTCTGAGAGCTTAGCTTTCAGGGCTCTTCTCACCATCCCTGAGAAGCTTTACTGTGCTTAAATTGTTTATACAAACAATACAGCTTTTGCTGAACACCTGGTTTTTTCTAGAAGTCTGGAATTTTGGTATGTGTTGGGTGCTAGGATGCTAGACAGAAGGTGCCTATGTGACTAGCCTGGATTCATTAAAAATCCAGGGCACCAAGTTTCTAATGAACTTCCCTGACAGACAGAATTTCACAGGTCTTGTCACAACTTCTTGCTGGCTGAATTAAGTACATCCCATGTGATTCCCCTGAGAGCAAGCTCTTGGAAGCTTGTGCCTGGTTTACTCCAAACTTCGCCTCATGCACATTTTGCCTTTGTTGGTATTTACTTGTATCCTTTAACTATAACAGATCACAACTGTGATTATGACTATATGCCCAGTTCTGTGAATCCTCCTAGCCAATCAACCTAGGTGTGGTCTTGCAGACAGCCAGTACAGGAAGATTTTTGTCAGAGAGAACAGTGGTCAGAGACAAGCAGACACAAAAAGAAACTGTATGTTTTGAGAATTGCACCACATTTTGAATGATATTTTTAAAATATGGAAGACCATTGTATAAGATGGCAAAAATGACCTTAAGTTCTATCTTGGTATATGATTATTTCCCTTTTTAAGGGCTTTGACTAGTCCAATTCTTATTTGACCATACCTCCTTCAAAACTTAATGTTTCTTAGTGGGAATGAGAACAGAGAGGTAATAATAGTCCAATTGAAACCCAACTCAAAAATCATTTCTTCTATGAAAACTTTTCTGGTTTTCACCAGTTAAAAGTAAAATCTGTTCATATTCTTATTTTTCAAAAATATTTATTATAAAATAAGCTCCCCAGGAGAAGGAATATGTTTTATTCATTTTTCTTTATCCCAGCGCTTTGCCTAGCATAATGCTTTATCAACAGAGGCATTTAATAAACATTACATTTATGATCCTTTATGAAGTTATGAACTTCTTGTGATATAGGGTCATATTTTATTCATTGTTGTATCTCTGACATGCAGTGTAGTGTCTGGTTTACATGATCCATTCTCTCATTTCAAGAATATTTATTGAGCATCTATGATGTAGCACACAAAGGTCCAGGTGCTTGTAACTAAATGAACCCTGACTCAGTTGGCTTGATCGGGTGTGATCTCACAAAGTGAAAGGTCACCTATTTGATTGCCAGTAAAGGCATATGAGCTATGCCTAGGTTGTGGGTTTGGTCCCTGTTGGGGTGTGTGCAGGAGTCAACCAGTGGATGTTTCTCTCTCACACTGATGTTTCTCTCCCTCCTTCCCCTCTTCTCTAAAAATAAATAAATAAAATCTTTAAAAAATAGCAAACAATATAACAGGACTAACTAAAAAGATAACTAATAAGATAACAGCCAAGTGGGAGCTGAATGTTTGTTGCATTCAGTTGTGTTTATCTACTCTTATATGTCAGCCCGAACTTGGTATTCCATCAAGTTTAGTACTATAAAAGTTGTCCCTCTCTTTATCCTGTAGTTTGTTTACTATACTCTCTTATCTGTTCACTGTAATTCCAATTTTGAAACAAGAATAACTACTACTGCTCTTGCCATTCAAACAATTTTAGTTTTTTGTTTGTTTTAAAAATGGTGTGAACCCCTGGTCTGAAAAAATTCTACCAAAGACACAATTTCATCGACCAAGATGGACTATGACAATTATGAACTGTAACATGTAACTTAGATTCCAATGAGAGCAAGGATTTTTTTTACTTCTATATTTTCAGAACTTAGAATAATACTTGGCATATAGTAATTGCTCAATAAAAATTTGTTGAGCAATTTAGTGGGATAAAGACTCATGTCTGCATCAAAAGAAAGTTTTATCAATGGAATATTTAAAGGATATTTAAAATAATGTTAGTCACAGGAGCTAAAACATGCAATACAGAATGTAAAAGAAGCTGAAAAAACTCAGGATGATTCTGTAGTGAATACAATTCCCTGAGATGGAAGGCAGAGGATTTGGGTTCCCCATGATTACATTAACTTGTAATAATAATATTGACTTAAACTTTTTGAAACTCAGTTTTCTCATATGTAGACTGAAGATATGAAAAGAAAGTTTTGAACTCTCTTCCAATATCATTATTAAGTCTATGTACTTTTTTAAAAGAATAATACTTAACTGGAGCTACATAAAACCTAATTTGGCTATTCTGTAGACTACTTCCATAGATTACCAGTCATTTTCTCATATTCTAAATTCATTAATGTCTCAGACAAGGATGGGGATGGTGGATGGGCAGGCAATAATACGAACAACAGTATCAACTTATAAGAAAATTGTTTTCACCAGATGAGGGTTTATATCACAAAATAAAATAAAACAAAACAAAATAGACCCCCCCAAAAAAAACCCTAGGGGGTGGGGAAGTAAGGAACATAGTAAAATGATGTATATTTATCTATGTCTTCTATGGTGTATTTGAATCTATGTTGTGAATAGAAGGAATAAGGTTGATTGACATAGACTGATTTAGGAAGGTTGACTTTCTGAAAAAATTTCTCATAGAATTTTACATTTCTAATAGATACTGAATCCATTGTCTATATTATAATAGTGATATATCTAAGTACATCTATTACTTATATTTAATACATAACAGTTCCTAGTAGATGTGCAGAAATTGGTAAAATAATGAATTTGATGCAATAAAATGAATACCAGTGATATTTAGTTTCTTTCTGTGCCATGCCTCTTGAGAATTAACACATATAAACTCTGTAACACATAGCTCACATTTTTGAAGATTGCCTTGGGACAGACTGCTGTTGCTGTTTATCCAAATAAACACCTCTCTGGGGCTTTCACTGGGAATGAAAATTCTGGGACAAAAAAAAGATTTGCTGTGGAGCCTGAAATAAGCAGATGAGTAACTTAAACAGTAAACAACCTTTTCAGACTGATTTTTGTTTTTGCCCTCATGAGTCAATGCTACTGATGGCTGGCTTTCCCCAGGATTCATGACATGGAATCCTAGAATCTTTATCTTAAGAAACTTTCTTTAAACATAAACAAACAGAAAGAATTTAATGTCTATTTCTATCATATGATGACTATGATGTAGAGCCAACATTTTGTTATATCTGCCCATAGTTATTTATCTGAATATAAGTTTTTAACAGATCTGATTCTGTTAATATGTACATAAAATATCGTAAAGATTTATGTCTGGATTTTCAGTAGAAATTTTTATGATTCAAATGTTTTTGATTCATTATACTTTGGATTGGTGAATGGAATGGGGGCTTATATAATTCTTCTGAACCCTTCTTTAAAAGACTAAATGCAAACTGGTGAGGCCACTGTGGAAAACAGTACGGAATTTCCTCAGAAAACTAAAAATGGAACTGCCCTTTGACCCAGCAATTCCGCTGCTGGGATTATACCCTAAGAACCCTGAAGCACCAATCCAAAAGAACCTGTGCACCCCAATGTTCATAGCAGCACAATTTACAATAGCCAAGTACTGGAAGCAACCTAAGTGCCCATCAGCAAACGAGTGGATCCAAAAACTATGGTATATTTACACAATGGAATTCTACGCAGCAGAGAGAAAGAAGGAGCTTATACCCTTTGCAACAGCATGGATGGAACTGGAGAGCATTATGCTAAGTGAAATAAGCCAGGCGGTGAGGGACAAATACCATATGATCTCACCTTTAACTGGAACATAATCAATAGAAGAAAAAAGCCAACAAAATATAAGCAGAGACATTGAAGTTAAGAACAATTTAACAATAGCCAGGGGGGAGTGGGGTGGGGACAGTGGGAAGAGGGGATTACAGGAACTATTATAAAGGACACATGGACAAAATCAGGGGGGAGGGGGAGGTGGGGGCGGGAGGTGGGTTCAGCTGGGGTGGGGTGGAGGGATGGGGAGAAAAGGCATACAACTGTAATTGAATAACAATAAAAATTTAAAAAAAGACTAAATGATAAGTTTATGACTGTAAAAATATGATTTCTTAAAAACTTCATGGTAATTTTTTTAAGAAAAACATGTGATTAGTAATTCACCTAACTATAATCAAAATTATTTTATAATACAATTTTAAATAAATTTTAAGTGCAGTGTATTATTCATGAAACTATTTGTAGTAAATTTTTTAAACCTTATGTCTGAACCTGGCCACCTTTGTCTAAGGGGTTAATTGCGATGTGACTTTGAAACTCATTATTGCATATTTATTTCTTTAGATATCTCCCTGATTTTTGACTCATTCCATTCTCAAGGAAAATATGTCATTATAGTTTATATTTTATACATTTTTTCTATTCAAATTCTTTAACTACAATTCTCTTATTAGAGAATTACCTCATTTGATACCAATATTCTCATTTTGTTTATTCAGTCTCTCAAAGAAATCATCTAGTCCCCAGTCTTCAACTCTAACCTCCAAGCTAACCATTACCAAGCTCATTCAGTTACTAATTTTTTAAAAAAATTTATTTATTTATTTTTACAGACAAGGGAAGGGAGGGAATGAGGGAGAGAAACATTGATGTGAAGGAGAAACATTGATTGGTTGCCTCTTGTACACACTGATTGAGGACTGAACCCACAACCTAGGCTTGGGTCCTGACCAGAATCGAACCCTGGCCTTTCATTTGGGGGAATGACACCCAACCGGCTGAACCACACCAGTCAGGTCTGTTATTAGTTTTATCAACAGGTATGTGTAGTGTGTCTGACCTGTTAGACATTGGGCTGTGTGCCGGGAATACAATGGTGAGAATCTCTTCCCTCCCAGACTTTCTTTCTTTTTGTCTCTTTGTTCATTCTTTTATTCAACAAACATTTATTGGACTGTTACTTTGTGCCAGGGAAATACCGAGGAATTTTTTAAAAAGCCAAGCCTTAAGGGAATTACAATTTCTTGAAGAAGAGAAAATGTAAATGGATACTTTCAAATTTATTATAGATAAGTGATACTATGATAAAGGTTTCACACAGGAGGCTGTGGAAGATGGATGGGTATAAGGGGTTCAAGAAAATGTTCTGCATTATTTAGCGTCTCACCTCAGATATCAAACAGTCACCAGTTGTCTTGGTTTGGGTTTCCCTAGAATTTGACCCAGAGATAGCCATTCAAGTGCAAGTAGATTAGTTAGTAAATTGGTAGATGAATGGGAAAGGAAGATGGAGAAAGAAGCCAATATAAATGGACCTTGAGAGCTTGTTTAGAGGTTCTAGCAGGGGAGCGCAGCTACTCGTATACCCTTGACCAAAGACCGGTCCTCTCCGGTCTTTGTTGGGAAGGTCGTCCTCTTCCACCGAGTGCGCAGCTTTGGGAGGGATGCACACGGATTGGTGAGGGAGGAAGGGGACACCCGCCTAGCCAGCCAGATCAGCCAAATCAACTCTGGCAATCAATGGGGTGACAGATGTCGCAGCCAGATCACCCTCACATCTGAAAGAAGCCAATATAAAGTGTGTGTGATCAAGCCAGTTACTACCATAGGCAGCGGTAAGTCAATCCTGGTAGGGAACTGTGAGAAGAAGTGTGGTACACTACTCACAGTTACCATCACACTCCGCTCCGGGTGAGGAATCTGGTTTTTAGCCACCACTGTCCATCATTGTTTGCTTCTAAGTATACTGACTGTTTCACTTTCTCCTTATGCACAAATGAAGGTCTTCTTGTGGCTGAATAAAGCCTTTAGACCAATGTGTGGATTTTACATTAAGCAACCTTCACAGTATGTAAATTAACGTTGGAGGCATAGGCACAGGATAGGAATACCATCTGTTAAACCAAGTAATTTAATAGAGAGAACTCAATACAGGAAAATAATTACTAAGTTATCAGAAGTGTTAAAAGGACAAACAGGAAAATATGAGGCAATATGAAGATTGGCAACTATAAGGAGCCTATTATGACTAGAGGAACACAGGGAAGAGTGTGTTTGGGCCCAGGAGTCAGCACTGTTAAGCAGAAGTTTGAAGAACTGAGGAGACATAGTAACTGCAGGAGATGATGATGGAAGAACAGTAAATGAAGGTAAATCTGGGTTTTGTCCATCTTCCTGTTCTCCAAAGTCTAGCCAGTTCTTCCCATTCACTAAATCCAGCTAAGAATACAGTAGTCAAAAGACCCTGGTAAGTGTGGTTTGAAGGATCAAGCCCTTGTAGCTTTTGTAATGCACGGTGGAACAAAGAATGACAAAGGATGAACCTCAGACCAAATAAACAACTAACTAACACAGGTTTCTTTACAATATGTTGCCTAGGAAGAATCTTCACGATTTTCCCCAGACTAATTTTATATTGTACTCTTTGCCACCAAATCATCTCTATTGCAATCAGGGTAGTCTCTTTCTTAATACTAAAGTAATAGTATGGTCAGGTTGTTTTCTTGATCTATAATCTTCCTTGCTACATTCTAATTGTCTTTCAAAGTCTAGGTTATGGCCTTGCACAGATACACCAGCTGGTGATATCCCTGATAGCCCCTTCTCTGAGAGTATTTAGCCTCTGTGTGTTGTGTGTGTGCATATGCACACACATGTGGATGTGACACAGCCTTTCATGCCACCATGTATAAGTTCCTGTTTAATGAGCATTTTACTTGCTCCTCCCTGAAGGGTAGGGACCTATATGAGTTAGGATTACATTATACTGTTTGATAGAAAAGCAAAAAATAGTACTGATTTTCTGTCTCATGTGAACATGGATCATCTAGGTTGCTATGATGTTTTCTGACCATCAGGGATCTGTAGTCCTATCCTAAATATATTGTTTCTACATCATGGTCTGAGTTAGCTGTTGTGCACCTGCCATTACACCCACATCTCACCTATCAGGATTGAAACTATGGAGGAGAGAAGACCAAGCCTCCTTCTGAATTGACAGTTTAAGGCTATGGCATATCATATCTACATATAGTCATATGGTTACATGGTCACACCTTGATGACAGGGTATCTGGAATATTGTTTATTTCAAGTAGTCATATATGTTATGTAGGGTCCTTTAAGAAGCAAACACCAAGATGTAATTATAGTGCAAAAGCCTTTACTGGTGGAAATGTCTATGAAAGATAAAGAGAGAGAGCGAGTAGGAGGAGGCTGGGGAAATTTTTAGATCATGATTGATGCAGGTCTAACATCTGTGAAAGTGAAGGAGTTGGGTACGAAAAAGTTCACACTGCAGCGTAGCTCTGAGGAAACCTCAGCCAGGCCTATAGGAGGCACCGAAGCAAAGACTTCCCATTAAAGAAGTCCTTTGTTGTGCAGGAATTGCCCAGCTTTAGTGTCCCCTCTGTGCTCAGTCCTTTCTGGTTGTTTCTGACAGAGAGATAGGAGTGACATGTGTCCAGGTTGCCATATCAGGTGACCATGGCTCCCTTGCTTCTATTATAGAATCTTCCCAGGACCCTTTCTTACATTCCTTTTCCACCCCATTGACCTCCAATACAATATCGTATACATGAGTGCAGAATATCATATACTTGTGCTTTATGAGTGATTTGTACATTTTAAAATGTTACTTCATAGACTCTAGCTTGTTCTTGCTTATTTGAGCAAAGCCATAATACACAAATACATTAAGACTTTTAGATGTCACAAGATTATGAGTTTTCACGATAGGCCCCAAATAGCCAAAGAAATCCTGAGAGTAAAACAAAGCAGGAGACATCACATTTCCTGATTTTAAGCTATGCTAATCATCAAAACAGGATGGTACTGGCATAAAAAACAAATAGGCCAATGGAACAGAATCAGGAGCCCAGGAAGAAACCCAGACATAATGGTGAACTAATATTTGACAAGGGAGCCAAGAATACCAATGGAGGAAACACAGTCTCTTCAATAAATGGTCCTGGGATAATTGAATATTCACATGTAAAAGAATGAAACTTGACCTATATCTTACACGGTACACAAAAATTAATTCAAAATGGAGTACAGACTTAAGTGTAAGATCTTAAACCACACAACAGTAGAAGAAAACATAGGAATAAAGCTTCTTGACGTAGGTCTTGGTAATGACTTTTAGATATGACACCTAAAGCATAAGCAACAAAATACAAAGCAATAAATAAATAAGGGGATTACATAAAACTCAAAAGCTTCTGCACAGAAATAGAAATCATCAACAAAGTGAAAAGACAATGTATAGAATGCAAAAATAATTGCAAACCATGTATCTGATAAGGAGTTAATATCCAAAATATATAAAGAATTCCTAAAAACCAATAGCAAAAAGAAAAAAAAACAATTTAAAAATGAGCAAAGAACCTGAATAGATATTTCTCCAAAGAAGTTATATGAAAGGCAACAGGTATGTGAACCGATGTTCAACATCACTAGTCATTAGGGAAATGCAGATTAAAGCCACCATAAGATATCAGCTCACCCATGTTAGAAGGGCCATCATCAAAAAGACAAGAGACAACAAATGCTGGTGAGGATGTTGAGAAAAGGAAACTCTTGTGCACTGTTGTTGGTGGGATTTTATATTTGTAGTCACTGTAAAAAACAATATGGAGTTTTCTGAAAAGATTAATAGTAGACTACCATATGATATAACAATTCCACTTCTGAGAATATACCCAAAGGAAACAAAAACACTAACTTAAGATACCTGCACCCTAATGTTTATTTTATAGTAGCATTATTTATAATAGCCACCATAGGGAAACAACTGAAATGTCCATCAGTGGATAAGTGAATAATAAGTTGTGGTATAGCTGTATGATGGACAATTTTTTCATCCTAAAAAATGAGAAAATTTTCCCATTGTGACAACATCTATGGAGCTTGAAGGCAATAAGTAAGCTGAGCAAAGTAAGTTAGACTAAGAAAGACAAATATTATATGATCTCACTTATATGTGGAATCTTTTCTTTAAAAAAGCCCAAAAGCCATCAAACTCATAGAAAAGGAGAGTAAATCCTAAGAGTTCTCATCACAACGAGGAAAAGTTTTTTCTGTTTTCTTTTCTTCTTTTCTTTTTATTGTATCTATATAAGAACATGGATGTTAGCTGAATCTCTTGTAGTAATCCTTTTGCAATATTTGTAAATCAAATCATGCTGTGTTCCTTAAGCTTATACAGTGTTGTATGTCAATTATTTTTCAATAAAAGTGGAAAGGAGATTATGAGTTCCAATATTTCTTTAAAAACTAAGAAACATTTTCTGAGAGATGATATTTCATTAGTTGTTTAATGGGAAGTTGTGAAATCGATGATGAGAGGGAATGCCTTAAACATTGATAAAGGCAGCATAAAATTAATGGGTTTGTGGAATTCTGCACTAAAGAAGTGAACACATAATTTTATAAATGAAATCTAGTTCAGCTTCTTCTGTTAGGGAAAAAATGCGGAAGGAGGCACAGATAATAGTTTAACTACAGTCCATAGTGCCAAGAGACATTGTCAGTCCCAGGTCCCCAGTCTCCCACTTCACAATGCAGTGTGTGTTCCGCTCTGACTCCCTACTTCTCCAAAAGTGGGAACCTCTTTTTGTATGGGGCTTTATCACCAAACTTTTCTGACTCATATATTCTATTTGGCGGTCATATCCTATAAAAGGAACTAAACAGAAATAAAGTGATTTGGGGTTTGAAACGTCAGGCCAGAGACTATTTCACCACAAAATGAGAGGTGTTGTTATATCCATTAGGCATAACAATTGGTGACTGATAGTCATAATGCATTATGCTCTGGTAAACCTAATCCACAGGATCTGTAAAATATAAATCCACTTGCTGCTTACCCTAGGAGATGCCTTTGGACAAATTCTGGCTTTCACATTAATTGGAACAAATTTTACATAATGGGTTTCTCTAAATGGTCTGATGCCTCACACTGTCGAATTTTCAGTCCAGATTTTGAGGCATATTCTCTTGGGTATAAAGATGCAAATAGCTTCATCTTCCCAGAGTTGTCCACCTGAGGTATAAGAGGATTGCTGCATGAATCAGAAGTAATAGGAGTTTACTACTCCTTATCCATTATTGTTAAGCAGAAAATAAACTGCAGAGCTAAACACTTGCCCCTGGGCTTACTTATATCTTCATTTCCTTACCTCTGAGAATTCAGGTGCATTTTCAACAACTTTATAGCCTCATAAGACATTAATATAGCTCTTCAGTTGCAGTAACATTCTCCCAAGTGCAGTGCTCTTAGAATGGCACCGTGTGCACTACTAATAGGACATTAAATCTCTCAGGTCCTGCCAGCCTCCATGATGAAGGCTGTTTCAGAGGAGCTGTTTGGAGAGGCTGCTGATTCTCATTATTGATAACAAGGAGCCAGTTGTGGAGACCACAATTCAATACTGAAACTGTGTCTTGTTTGATAACACACACACACAGCTTTCTTCCCTTTTGGACCCTGATATCTTTTAATCAGAGCAGAACCTTTAACAAAGAGTAGGTAACCGGTCCAACTAAATAACCATAAGAAGCGTATCATGCAAACTCCAGAAACAGAAGATACAAACCAATTGGATCAAGATTTTGCTAGTTTGTCCTGACTTTTCCTAAACGTAATTGGGAAACAGAACAGAAAAGCCACAAAAGAATTTTTACAATATTATTTCATTTATGTAAACTTCAAAAACAGGTACAACAAAATTTTATTTTAATAAGCATTACTGAAGCACATTTGACATAAAATCGACTGCATGTATTTAAAGTGTAAAATCTAAAAGGTTTTCACATCTGCAAAACTATCACCACAAACAAGACAGTAAATATATTCATCATTTTATTTTATTCATTTAAAAAATTTTTAAATCTTCACCTTAGAATCTGGTTATTGATTTTAGAGAGAGAGGAGTGCGGAGAGAGAGAGAGACATTGATCAGTTTCCTCCTGTATCCATCACCACCAGGGATCCAATCAGCAAACTTTTGGTGTACAGAACGATGCTCCAACCAAATGAGCCACTTGGCCAGGGCTATATTCATTATTTTAAAATGTTTCCTTCTATCTCGTTGTAATCCCTCCTTTTCATCTCCTTCTGTGCCAGGTACCCCCATTTACAAGTCAATATGAATATGTGTTTTATTGTCATATATGTGTTTGCCTTTTCCAGAGTTTTATATAAATGAAGTTCTACAGTATGACTATTTTTTGGCCTGGCTTCTGTCACTCATAGTAATTATCTTGAGATTATGTATGTCCTTGTATCAATAGTTAATTCCTCTTTATTGCTGAATAGCATTCCATTACATGGATGTATCACAATTTATTTTATTTATTCACCCATTGACTGACATTTTGATTGTTTCCAGGTTTTGATTATTACATATAAAGTTGCTATGAACATTCCTGTACAGGTCTTTGTATGGACATGTATTTATTTTTCCCTTCAAGGGGAATGGCTGAGTCTATGCTAGGTGTATGCTTAATGATGAAAGAAACTGCCAAATTGCTGTCCAAAAAGACTGCGGCACTTTACATTTTCACCAGGAGAATATGAACATTCCAGTTTCTCCATACCCTCTCCCAAACCTGGTATGATTAGTTTTTGTAAATATATTTTAGACATTCTGATAAGTGTCTAGTTGTACAATATTTTATTGTGGTTGTAAGTTTCATTTTCCTAATTTGCATAGTGACTTATGCTATTTAGCATGTTTTGTCATGTAATTATTTTCTTCATATATCTTCTTTGGTGAAGTATCTGTTTGAGTCTTTAGCCAATTTTTAAATTGGGTTTGTTCTGTTGAATTTTAAGAGTTCTTTACATATTCTGGATACAAGTTCTTTATCTGATATATGCTTTATAAATATTTATTTCTAATCTGTGGGCTTGTCTTTTTGTTCTCTTGACAATATCTTTCAAGGAACAGAAGTCCTAACATTCATGTTCAGTTTATCGATTTATTGTTTTATAGATTATGCTTTTGATATTTTGATATTGGTTTAACCCAAGTTCACAAAGACTTTCTTTAATGTTTTGTTCTAAAAGTTTTGTGGTTTTAAGTTTTATAGTTAGATCTATGATCCATTTTGAATTATTTTTATATGATATGAGGTATGAATTCAAGTTCATATTTCTTTTTATCTGGACCTCCACTTGTTGTAGTGCCATTTGTTGGTATAACTATTCTTTTTTTTAAATCCTCAACCAAGGATATGTTTATTGATTTTAGGGAGATTGCAAGGGAAACATTGATGTGAGAGAGAAACACTGATAGGTTGCCTTCCATGTGCGCCCAACTGGGGATCGAACTGGCAACCTAGATATGTGCCCTGACCTGGAATCAAACATGGAGTGACGCTCCAACTGAGCCACCCAGTCAGGGCTGGAATAACTAGTCTTTTTCCACTAAATTACCTTTACATCTTTGTCAAAAAATGGGTTATTTCTAATTGTGTTGGTTTATTTCAGGATTCTCTAATTATAAAGTGATAGAGAAGAGGTTAAACTATAAATAAAAGTAAAAGAATGATTAATGCAAATTTCAGAGTCATGGTTACCTTCAAGTGGGTTGATAGAACAGAGAGGAATAAGATAAAAGAGGGAGTTCTAGGTTTTAGAGTTCTAGACACAAAATATTCTGTTCCTTACTTTGGGTGTGAGGATAAGGCTGTTTGGTTTTTACCATTAGTTGTTAAACTTGACGTATACATTATAGAAAAATCTGTTTTATAAACTCTACTCGATAAGCTCTATATTCCACAAAAAAAGTAACCTCAAGTTGACTTCTTTATAGGTTTCTTTACTCAAAACTGGTTAACATGACTCTTCCAAGCCAATAATTGCTAAGAGGCTGTTGAATTTGTGTGTGTTGTAAAATGACCACAGCCAGTGTGCTGCTTACAAAAATATTTTCTTTTGTTCAAGCCATTTTTCCTATACTTTGCTTTGTGATGTTGGGGCTGGGACTCTGCAAACATTGCTACTTCACTTTTTCCCTGCTAGGACTGTAGAGGGTTCCTGAGAGAAAAGGGAAAGCAAGAGGAGAGAAAAGGGACATAAACTCCCTGCTGTATATCTTGCTGACAGCATCTCCAGGTAACAGTTCTTTCCCTGGTCCATTGGCTCTGGTTTTCAAATTTTTTCCACATTTCCTGACTAGACTCCAAGTTGCCAGCACCAGGCAGTGCCCACTTCTCCAAGGTCTGGGTCCATCACTATTCCCAACTTCTAGCTTTTGATAGGCCAAACTCTTCCTGTGGTTCCTGCAAGACTTGGGGTAGAGGCTGCTTCCTGCATTTTCTGTCACTGTTTCTTGCTGTTTCTTTCTTGTTTGTAGTCCTCCAATACACTTCCAGTGAACCAATTCTTTATATCAAATTCAACCCCTTAAATAGCTGTAGTAGTTTCATTTGTGCTGATTTGACATTGACTGTGTGTCATTCATATCACTTTTTTTCTTTCTGGAAGATACGGTAGCTTCCAAGAGGAAACGACACAGGAAGGCAACCACACAACCTTTATAAATTTTTAAGTAAATCAGATGTTTTGTTATAATGAGAGCAAATCTTACAGCAAATTCTGCTACACCACCCAACATTTTTTAGCCAGCAGGAACAAAACTGTTACGATCAATATCATAACTCAGTGAAGTCCCAGTTCTTATCTATTTAAGTATTTGACAAAACTACTTTACAAGACAAGTTTCACAGAAGCAGACCCAACATATTGCAACAGCAAGGTTCTGTTAACCTTCTAGTCACATCAATCAGGTGGGTGGATCCCCCATAAAAAATTTATTAACATAGTTAAACCTAAATTAAGGGCTTAGTTCTAAGCTTTAGTTCTAAGGACCATAAGCTTCTGGGCTCACTAGATTCTCATATCCTTTCCATGCATGGATGAAAAGGCCATTCTACACAACTTAACACTTACTTCACAAAGGGAACACTGCTTCCTAAGGAGCCCTCTGGGGCTGATTAGAGATAACAGTAGCAGAAGCACTCACCTTCTGCTACTGAGTAAGTACCTTCTCAGTAGCAGAAGGTACTCTGAAATGTGAACTCCTGAACAGAATCTTTCAAATTCCAAATATCCACACTTGGATTAGGTTATTTCACATGAAAACTAACTGCCCCTAGAGTGCACACAAAAAGTAATACACACACATACTCATGTACATACAAAGAATGTGTGTGTATTTCTTGATAATGAAGTGTTATATTGTAAATTACAGTCAGTATAACTTTAAGCGAGGTTCATATCCTGAACTTGGATGACACTTATTTTCCTGAGCACATTTCCTCTCCTTGCCTAAATGGCCCTGGAGTTCTAGTATCAAGACCAACAATTGCCTCAAACCTCAATATGTCAACTAGATTTATAAGTATTTACATGTTAGCCTGGTAAAACTTAACTTTATTGAATTACATGAGGAAGATCAAAATTTTATCTGTAACTGCAGTGTTTATATAAAGGTTTCCATATTTATCTCCCCCAACAGCTCTGGTTTATTTCTGTTCTCTGGGTACATGATTGATAACAACTCCTTTCAGCCTCAATAGTGACCACATTGGAGAACGTAATATTCAATAATGCTTGTAAGGTAACGAACGAGGTTTGTCTCTTTTCATTGTCAACAGGCAGAATTAGTTGAATGAACACATAAAATTCTCTATAGTCTTATAAAAATGTTTTTTATTAAGGTTGAAGGGTGAATAATTTAAATCATTTTTTTCAGAACTGCATTAGGTTTCACTACAATCCCTTTTTAACCCTCTACATGTAAATTATATTTTTTCTGCACATTGCCAGAGTGTGTTATGTAATTAAAATGAAAAATTAAAATTCGATGAGAAAAATTTGTTCTCTCTTGTAATAAGTGAAATATCAATGTGTTCTTAGATTACAGATGAGAGTTTTCAACCAAGAAATGTAAATTGATTAGGAGTGATTTAGTGAAACTAATGCAAAATAAAGATTCATCTTTACTCAGAAATTTGAAAACATGTTACAATATTAGTGAAAAAGCATTAGAAGCTAAAACTTCTGGTTTTTAATTGAACTCATCAAAGCCATTTAAAGGAATGCAAAGAAAAAAAAACATAAAGAACCAGAGAAATGCTTAAAAGTTCAAACAGTAGGACACAGGATGTTTTGTACAACAGGCTCCTAAAAACTATGGTAATTAGTCTTGAGTTAACAGCTGAGCAAAAATTGAAACATTGAAACTGAGACAAGACTACTACACCTGATTTATGTGAAAGATATATTATTCGTATGAAGGTTTCACAAAACAAACAAATGAGCAAAATAGAACCAGAAACTTGGAAATAAAGAACAAACTGACATTGACCAGAGGGGAGGAGGGAGGTGGAAAATGGGGGAAAGAAGGGTAAGGGTCCCGTCAAGGAACATGAATAAAGGACACAAGGGTATAGACAAAGAGGGTATTGACGTTGGGAGTGGGGGTGGATGGGGTAGGGGTGAGCAATGGGGAAAAAGGCGGGACAACTGTAACTGAACAACAATACATTTTTAAAAAGTTTCAAAAGGAATTTTTCTCCGATATTTGCATTCAAGAGAGAATAGAAAACTTTAGAATGCTGTATGAGCTTCTAGACATAGAGTTCTTGAGTTAAAGGTGCTTATGAGAAAATTCTTTATAGAAACTCTAAAAACAATTTGGAAAAAATCCTTACAGATGAAGTTTTATGTGCCTGGGATCCAAATGAAGAATATGCCTCTAAAATCCAGATTTGTTAATAGGTCTGGGAGCATTAGGTCTAACACAATCATCAGTCCTGACTTTCTGTTCTTTCTGTGGATTGTCTAAGAACAATCTACAACCCCTTCCCTTTCATCATATTTACAAAGTTAACAAGTCGTCTGAAAGGGTCAGGCCAGTTTCCCAGCCCGCCAGACTGCCCATGACCCAGGCAGGCCAGTTCTCCAACCTGCTGGACTGCCCATGAGTCACTTATTCTGACTGGCTTGATAGCCCCCGGCTTAATCGAAACTCTCTCGCACCTTGCACAATAAGACATCTGGCTCCAGACACAATGGCAAGTGGTCAGACTGACCCTACTTTACCTGGGAACAGCTCGGCCCTTTACCTAACCCATTGTCCCAGCTCACATCCTAGAACCCTGAGGCACCCACTCAGAAGAACAAGAGACTAACTCCTCCCCATACCCTCACAAACCCTCTCGCTTTTTCTTTTAGGACCCCATTCCTGCTTTCCCCCATCCCTGTGGCTGCAGTCCATCCAGACTCAGCAGCATCAAATAAAGGCACTTGGATCAGATCATCAGGTTCCTTCTGCCTCTATTTCTCATGCATTTTTAACATCATCGTGCTTATCTCTCCTAATCAGGCCAGGTGTGGGGATGGTAGACTTTTGTCTAATTTCCACTTCTGGGCCAGTAAAGGTCATTGATGACAAATGGTGTTGATTCTTTTATTCACTGTAGGACTATTTACTGTAAAATGACCCCTGTAATTGAAATTTAAAGAGATTTACTTTTTCTAACCTTAAGAAGATAAAGCTTAGAGAAGAGATTTAATTTCATTCTGAAGTCTATTCTATGGCAGTGGTTTTTAGTTCTATTAAAGGTTAGGTCAAAAGGTATATAGAAAAAGAACAAGTAAGATAAATGTAGGGTAGATGTAGAAACTTTTGGATTTTGATTGGCAATAACTAGAATTTATTTGCCAGATGTTTGCTCTTCTGAAGATATTTAAGGAAAGAGTACCAAATAATTATTTTCCTAGAGAGGTTGGAATATAATCTTTGCTGGCCAGAGTAAGCAATGGTTAAATAAGTAATGCTATTCTTCTGAAGTTGATTACGTCAGGTATCCATGTCTATTTATGTGTCTTTGTATTTATGTATCTTGTCACCTCGTATCTGTTAACTAGCATTCATGGTACTTTATAGTTACGTTATAATCATAAATTTTATAAGTCTAAATTTATAAAATTTACCTAGCAATCAATGAGAATTTCTTTGAGGAATCTAATTTCTCAAACAATATACTTGAAGCTTTATACTAGCCTAAACATTTAAACTGTTGTTTGCATGTGTATAAGTGAATGCATGTGTGAGAGTGTTTTGAAAGAATCATGTCAAGAAAATCTTGTTTCATGTAGTTAAGTAGCTGCACAAGCTACAACAAAGTCCTCAATTAAGGTGGTGAGGAAACTCGGAGGGGGCCAGGGAATATAAGGAAATTGTTGCAAAGGTGAACCACTAACATATCTATAGAGTGAATCTCTCACTGTGTCTGACTTTAATCTGGAAGATGATAAACTTGTTCTTCAGCTAGTTTAATTCTTTACTGTTTTGGCAGAAACTAATAAAAGATGATATGCCATTGTAAGATGTTTTATTTGGCCATTAAAAACCTTAGTTCCCTTAGTGCCTGATTCTGGCAGATAGTCTTTCTAATCTAAGTAGAAAAAGTAGGCAATTTTATTTAGTTCTGCCTATTGAGTCCCATATTTAACTTTCAGTTTTATTGCTGATGTTATTTTCATGTGTAAGTGCAAAACATTGCATACACTGCAAACCCTGGATTATTAAATTCAGTTTAGTTACTGTGTTAAATTACCAACAATATACTAGCAACTATAGCCACATAATTGTTCAAAGGTATTTAGCTATTGAAGTTTATCAGAAAAAAAAGGATATTTTTCTTTAAATAGACTTGGCAGCATCTTGCTTCAATAGAGGCAATGAATGAAATTATTTTAATAAAGTTGTTGCTTTTGTTATTATCCAATGCCCTTTGAAAAATGTTGGCATCTTCTTAACAATTACTTCATAACTGTCTATACAAACTTCAGGGATTGAACACACTTTAATATTAACTTTTCTATCAATCTAAGTCCTTCAGATTCCTTTGACATTACTCCATTTTTGTACAGTTATTTGAAGATTTATTAAAAATAGGTCAGACAACTATCAGTGTACTGTCCCATAAATGTATTATATATATATAAGCACACACATACAGTTGTATATATAGTTGCATATATGTGTTTATGTGTGTGTATATGTGTGTATACATGTATATATGATACATATACATACACTTGTATAGGTAGGCTAATAATATTTAAGTTTGGGGGGCATCGAAAGTTATATACAAATTTTCATCTGTGTGAGAGGGAGGGGAGGGAAAGTGTCCCTAACCCCTTATGGTTCAAGGGTTAATTGTATGTTCATATCAAACATATTTCAGTGTTTTACAAATAAATAGATAATACTCTGTTGTACTTGTTTGCATGATCATGGAAGAACTAAGCAAAATAAAGAGATAGATTAAATATCTAGAATTGTAAAAAAAATCATATAATCTAATCAGGAAAGTTAGATGCATATTTTTGGACTCTCCTCTGAGCTGTAACATTAGACATTTTCCAGCAGGGCTAAAAATTCCAAACTTCTAATCATGCCTTGGTCTTTCCAGTGACCAGCTCTCAACCAGAAGCCACCCAGAAGGCCACTCAGAGTCACCTCAAAAGAACAAAAAGACACTCCTATTGCTGTTATCACTTAGGATTTTCCAAGGGTTTTAGGAGTCCTGTGTCAGGAATGGGATCAAATATTAGAACAAGAGATGTTCCTGTTGTTCTTATCACGTAGTAAATTATAAGGGCTTTAGGAGTTCCGTGCCCGGAACTAGGGGACAGAGGCTTATATAGTCTATTATTTCATCCTTTGGGCGGCAAAACCTGACCAAAATGTAAGATGTAGATTAAAAACAAGTTGTCCTGACATCTCCCAGGCAAACGCAGGTACTTCTCCTTTTTGCATGTATATCCAGATTGGGCTCAAATGGAGTTCACACACACTGAATGCATTTAGTGAAGTCTTGGGTACAGACTGGAGGAGCAAGTTGCTTAAGAATTTTGTACAGCCGTGGCTGGTGTGGCTCAGTGGGTTCAGCGTGGGCCTGCGAACCAAAATGTTGCTGGTTTGAAAGGTCACCTGTTCAATTCCCCATCAGAGTACATGTCTGGGTTGCTGGCCTGGTCCCCAGTTGGGGGGGGGGGGTGTGAGAGGCAGCTGATAGATATGTCTCTCACACATCAATGTTTCTTTTCTCCCTCTCTTCTCCTCTCGTTTAAAAAATAAATAAAGTGTTAAAAATAATTTTAGACGATGTGTTAGCTTCCTAGGGCTGTCTTAAAGTACTGCAAAGTAGCTGGTTTATTTATTCTAAATAAATCATATTTATTTAGAATAATAAATATGACTTCTGTCATAGTTGTAGAGGCTAGAAGTTCAAAATCAAGGTGTCAGCAGGCCCATACTCCCTCTGAGACTCTGGATAAAATGATTCTTGCCTCTTCCTTGCTTCTGTAGTAGCCCACAGTCCCTGGCAGCTTTTGGCTAGTAGCTTCATCATTCCTATCTCCACCTCTCTCTGTAGTCACTTGGTGCTCTTCCTGCACATGTCTGTCTCTTCACATAGGAATCTTTCTGTGTCTTTCTATCATCTCTTATAAGGACACAAGTCATTTTAGATTAAATGTTCACCCTATTTCAGGATAATCTTATCTTAATTAATTATATCTGCAACACCCCTGTTTCTAAATACCTCACATTTTGAGGTCCTGGGGCTTAGAACTTCAAAATATCTTTTTTTTTGGGGGGGGCGCACAATTCAACACAGAACAGGCAGTAGAGAAAGGCTGGGTTAAACCCTGGATGGGGAGGATAGCTTGTTGTCAGTCTCAGGAATCGGTCCCTTTGTTTAGCACTTGGATTTGCGTCTGAGCTCTGTGGGGAGATGGCCTGTAGGCAGACACAGGAGGGGAAATTCAGATGAGGATGTGTATCTGTGAGACATGGGAAGCACCCGAGAGTCTGGAGGAACAACTACAGTTCTCAGGACAGACGACTGAAGAGGAGTCTGATGGAGAGAAAACCCCAGAAATATGCAAGACAGACCCCTTGCGGATTCAGCTGATTGTTGATCCATTCATACGTGTGAGGAAACTGTAAACCTAGAGGAAGAACTTCCTGGAAGGATTAAACATAACAGTGCACTGCAAGGTGAAAGGGTCTCTTTCTGGCAGACAGAAAATAATAACACAAATGGAAATACTGATCTGCACAAAGGAATAAAAGAGCTCTGAAAATGTTGACTGCGTGGGTGAATATATGAGACTATAACATTATTGTTCCTATGTCTTTAAAAGATAATTGACTGATTAAACAAAAATAATAATGTGTGGTGTTTTCTGCTAAAGAAAATATTCATTAAGGACATTTTGCTTTTCAGTGATGGTCCTGACAAACTAAAGAACTTATGGATAAAGAAAATTAGATAACTCTTTTTCTTAAAAATTAAAGCCTTATCCAAGCATATACTCAATGACTCCAGAGAGAGAGGAAGGGAGGAACGAGGAGAAGAGAGAAAGAGAGAGAAAGAAAAAGAAAATAAAATGTTGATTGGTTGCCTCCTGCCTGGGGAATGAACCTGCAACTTAGGCGTGTGCCTTGACCAGGAATCAAACCCATAACCAAAAGGCAGAAGTTTTATGAGCTGATGCTTCAACCAACTGAGCCACCCAGCTAGGCAAAAGTAGATAACTCTTAGCCAAAATGATGTCGGTGCAAGAAGACTCAGTGATGAATTCTGGTGGCAGATTGTCTATACTAATGTGGGCTAGAGACTTGCCAAAAGTTTGTACTTTACAGAGAGAATTGCAACCCCTGTCAAAGGCTTCTGATTCTTCTCTTTCAACCCTGAAACATGTCCTTAGAGCACTTTTTAATTCTTTTCCTGGGTAGCTTTTTGGACTATTCTTCCATAAGAGATCTTGTGTAGATGTGTTTGGAAAGAACATTTTCTAGGTGTCCCAGAAGATAGTTAAGTCAATGTAAGCCTTATGAACTTTTATTCAAATAAATATATACTTAATAGAGGTATATAATCTCATCAAAGAATACTTGAGAAATTAGGAAAATTGAATTCCAAATTTACTTGAATTCTGACAACAGACATAAATATGACACCAAGTTTTCCATTCAAACACATGTTTATTTTGTGAGATTGATAACTATTGAAAATATTTATAAAATGGGGTAGAGGAAGAACACAAGTAAGCAGAAGAAGAACTCAAGATAAAATCATGAAGCAGTGAGAGTTCTGAATTTTTACAAAGAAGCCCTTGTTGTATTAGTTCAGTCACGTATTCAATTTACGATGTTGACTTTCAGTTACTATGAGGCATTAAACTATTTCTATTTCTTTTCTTATTTCTTGATTCTATTTAGAAGCAAAAACGACAATTCCATAAGAGTGTATACCAAGAAAATCAGTTAGCTTTAGAAATATTCAATAATTATTTCTAAGATTAATTCTGTGGTTCATCAGTTTCTAGCCTTAAGATCATGCAAGTAATACTGTATTGTGGAAGCATAATATGCCGTGAGAGTGTGGCAGTGAACGAGGCAGGGCAAATAAAGCAAGAGTCAGAGCGTAAGGGTATTTGAACACTTGATTCTGTGGGTCCACCATTAGCTCTGGTGTTGGCATCAATGTATTGGGTGTGCAGAAAGTGACAGAATAAGCACATTGCTTCTTTCTGGAATATCACTTTGACTCACAATCTGGTAGGGTGAAGTGTTAAGGGTAAAAAGTTTAAAAGCTTACTATTACAATAACAAGTATGATACTATATAGTGGATGACATTTGTGATAAAATATGAGTATTTAAGTATAGTGGAATCTGGCAACATAGTGTAAAGGCCAGTTGTGGTGACTGTTTACGGTAATCTGCTATTTATAGTACTTTTGAGAGAGATGACTTGGAAGTACGTTGCAGATAAGAGGGTCTAAATTGAAGAAGAGGGGTCTAAATTTGTTTCTTTATTATAAAATTAGGATAACCTATCCAACTTTGAAGGGCATGGTCAGATTGAGAGAGTTTAGTTGTGGGAGATGAGAAAGATGAACAAACAATGGAGGTGCTGGGAATTGAACCCAGGTCCTCGTGCATGTGTTTTACCATTGAGTTATTCCTCCCTAGCTTGAGGAAGTTTAGGCAGCAATAAATACCTGTAAACTCTAAAGCAACTGCTGAATGTAAAGAAAATGTAAATGAAGCAAATGTAAAGAAAAAAAAGAAAAAAGGCAGAGTGATAAAATCAGAAGAAATATTCTTAAGGATGATGAACAATCCTTAGACTCAGGAAAAAACTCAAGCTTTATATTAGACTTCCCTTTATCACATAGAACTTGACTGGATGATGCTCTTGCCCTAGGCCTCCAAGGTTCTAGAGTCCTACTCTGATCATCCTGGCTATTTTTCAGGGTCTAAATGTTAATTGCTTCTTGAATATCTTCTTCTTTATTTTTAGAACTTCTTTAACTACCTCTTCCTCTCTAAGAGACAGTTTCCAATTTCATGTAATACTGCTAAACTTGATCTACAATGCTAACCTCATTGCAAAAGCAAAACAACACAAGAAACATTTTCTCCTTAAATCTCTTTCTGAAAGTACTCCCCAAATGCAGACTTGTGAAATCTTTGCTTCCATGATGGTCTTCAAACTGCTCTTTCTGTTCATATTATGAGCTGTTCCTATGTCTGTACAGCTTCTGTCCTCTTTCCAGACATAGCTGCAAATGACAAAATTTACAAAAGCAGACATTCTAAAAAGAACCCCCTGAATAGAGTATATTATTATGATTTTCAGGGCCAATCAAAAATAAAAGACTTAAGAAGATGGCTTTAGGCTAAAAGATTTCTGAAGTTCTTTTGTGGCTTTATCATTCAGTCACCGTCCAAGGCATGATGTAAAGTTAAAAGTTTTAGTTTGGCTCAGGATACCTCTCACAGCTTAGGCCCTGTCCATTCCTCTGGCCTCATCTACTGCTTCTTTGACCATGCTATATTGAGCCAAGTTCTATTTTACAAACAGGCCATGATCTCCTAGAGCTTCCTGCTTTGGGGTAAAGTTTGGTAAGATTTATTTGTTTGTTTGTTTATTTCATATTTCATTTCAGATTGTTTTGCTTAATCTTCACATGCACTAATTTTCAGCAATGTTGAATTTGCTATTAATCACATTGTGTTATTTTTATGATTACGCATTATATCAACAGTTCTTGTTTCTAGAAGTTTGGAGACAATCTACCACATGTAGATCATTAAATTTTTAATCAGATTTGGAGATTTTTCACCCAGTTTTTTCCACCAATATTTGTCCTGTTATTTCCCTACCTTCTTCCTCCTTCTAGGATTCAAATTATGTGTTTATTAAACTGCTTGACTTTGTCCCACAGTTTTTTGAGGCTCTGTTAATTTTCTTTTCATTTTTATCAGTTATTCAGTTTGGTTAATTTCTTTTGAGCTGTTTTCAGGGTCATGGATTTTTTTCTGTGCCTAATATATGAGTAATTCTATTTAATTGCATTTTTATTTCAAATATTATATTTTTATTTCTAGGCTTACCATTCTTTCTTATAGTTTCATTTTTCCAAAAATTTCATCTCTTCTCCTATTTATCAATTTTTTGTATTGATATTTTTAGTGTATTTATTATAGTCAAAACTACTTTTCCACTAAATCCTTCATCATCATCAGTATTGTCAGTAAGTCTATTTCTATTGACAGATTATTCTCTTGGCTATGGGTCATGTTTTCCTTTTTCTTCACTTTTTTAAAATAATTGTGGGTGATGTAGTGTAAAGCCTATGAAAATTATTTAGTTTTCTCTAATATTTTATTATATTACCATGGATTGGGCTTTTAGAGGCTTGCTTTTTGGCTTTTTAAGGTAGATTTACTTTAGTTTTGTCTTTTGGCCTATGAAAAATTTCTTAGTTCTAAAACACATTTCTTACTCTTAAGGCAATGCTTTTCTGGAATTTCAATAAAAAGTATGAAGTGTTTATCATGCCCCTCTAGTATGTGAAATTTGAACTTTAAATTTTGTCTCCTTTGCCCTGGGCAACAGGTGTTTATATTTCTGCTAAGCTCTTTCAGTATTTCAGTTGCTATTTTCTTCTTGGGCTTCATTTAGTTTACTTCTCAAGTGCACAGTTCAAGAATCAGCCAAGGATTAAGGAGTATAAATGTGGATTTTGGACTCCTCTCTGGAGATCCTCTTTTCTGAGTTTGTTACCCTTCAATTTCGAGCCTTCCTGGAAGCTCAAAAACTTCTACTTAGGTTTCTTCAGGTCAACAATAGTGCAGCTGCCTGCTTGAGTTATCTGCCTCATGCTGTATGGACTCAGGAAAATCCTTGGGTGTGCATAACACAAACCTAGCTTGACCACCGCAAAGATTCCCTTCTTTCAAGTGTAGGTTCCCTTGTTTTCCTGCTCTTCCATCACCTCCACTGCCATCAGAATCGCCTTTTCTATCTTATTGAAAGTTGACATTTAGTATGGGCAGGAGGATTCATTCAATACATGTTGCTCCACAATTACTGGACTTAAGAGTATCTTGTATTTCTCTTTATTTTGTTCTAAAACTCTGAACACCTTGAGGGGCAAGGTCTCTCTATATTTTTGTATTTAGAACACTGTCTGACATATGTTAATTCTCGATAAATGTGTTCAATGAATGATGACATTTTTGACCAAATACCATGAAATGGGGAATTCTGAAGGCCCAAATCATTTAAGAAGCCTCATGAAAGGGAGGAATTTCCAATGCACTGAAAGATGTAGTTTCACTGCAGTATTTGTCACATTGTGTTTGAGATGAAACATCTGGATATACATTAGTGCTGATCATGAATTTAATGTTATTGATGAAAGAAATCTATATCTTCAGCAATGCATGCACTTCTTCCATTCCATTTTGTCTCTCAAAATTCTATTACAGGAAATCAGAATTTCCCCAATAGTTCCCAGTCAATAAAATCTGAAGTAATATGGCAATAAAGGCAGAACAATAATTGTATTTTCTTTTAAGTAATTGTACTGATTCTATTTGTATGCGAAAGCAGTAGATTCCAAGCATGTTTAAAAGATCTTCCTTAGATCATGCTCTCTTTATGAATGGCTGTTACACTCTGGTATTTTCACAGCATATTTGAAATGTATAAGCCTTCATGCCCTGGTCCACAGCATATTGTATTTTGTTTAGACTTGTTTTTCTTTCTTTTTTTTCAGAGAGTAGCAGGGATGTGACATAATGCATCATGCAAAAGTATACGTTATGCAAAAGAAACATAAAGGAAAAGACTAATATTGTGAAAGAGGAATTCAAGGGCTTTTGTGGCTTCAATCTATCACTGTTGTCTCCCACTTACGTTGAGCCTGCAGAAGAAACTGGATAATGTGTAGGACACCACGTGAGACACATTTTCTCTGTCCCTGTCAGGACAGTAAACTACAAAATAAATAATACTGGGCAAGTTTAGTGCAGTTCTATGTTAACTGTTTCCAAGAAAGAATTAAAAGAAAAAACTAGACAAAAATTCAAAAGAACAAAAGAAGTTTCTTCTTTTAGAAAACAACTATTAAGGAAAGTATATCTCTGAATATGCTCCTCTAGTCAACTGCTGAAAAAGAACAACCTGTGTGCCAAAAGATAATACAGAATACAGTTACAAATACTTTACTATATTAAAAATTGTGCCTTCCAATACAGGGTTATCAGAGAACCTCACTTTCTGTCCCCTCTGAAAGACAGCAAGTAAGAACTATAGGTAATATTGTCCTTTTGAAGAAGTATGTACTCTCTTGCTACAGTTAGAAGGAATTAAAATAAATTTATCTCACAAGGAGATATGAGAACTCAGTGAACTTAAATATTAAATTTAAACATTTTCCCCATCTCTCTTTTAAAGATAGCTTTTAGTGAGAAAGGCAGAATAAAGGAAACTGATTTTTGTATTTCTTGTAAGAAATTTCTTATTTCTATTTCTTATTTTTGTTCAATGTATTTTAACCAACATTTGTTGAGTACTGGGCTAGGCACCTGAATGGCCATTGAGATAAACAAAGCATAATTTCTGACCTCAAGCTAAATGCCATACCAGGTAGAATGGAAGCCAGATTATTTTAAGTGCCGTAAGAAAATACCATATGATCTTGCCTGTAAGTGGAACCTAATAAAAAAAAAAAAAGCAAGCAAAATATAACCAGAAGCATTGAAATTAAGAACTGACAGTAACCAGGGGGGAGGGGGAAATGGCGGGGAGAGGGAAGGGTTGTCAAGGAACATGTATAAAGGACACAAGGACAAAACCAAAGGGGGGTAAGGTTGAGGGTAGGGATGTCTGGGGTGGGGGGGTGGGGGGAATGGAGACAACTATACTTGACCAACAATAAAATAGAAAAAGAAAAAAAGAAGAAATGTACTTACAAAATTGTCTGTGTATATTAGGGAGGAAGAGCTCAAATACATTCATCAAATTAGAACAAACTTCATGCATGATGCAGCATTTGGGGTGAAACTTGAAAGAACATCAGGTTCAGTTCATGTGAAGAGGGAAATCCAAGTTACAGAAGCAGGAGAGTGGTGGTCTTGTTCAGAGAACAGAAAGACAGCTGGTCCTAGCAAGAGCAGGTCCAGAAGTCACATGGAACTTCCACTAGAGGCTTCAGTTTCTACTGTCATCCACCTCACAACTGCTCTTTGCATGATGTGCCAGCTCCCCGAAGACCTACCTCCTCTACACATCAACTAAAATATGAAGTGAAGTGAAGATTTAAGTGGGGAGGTGAGGAAGTGGGTTCCTATTACACAAGTCAGAAAATTGATCGAATTGCCCAACAGATAATTCTGGGTTCCCACTCGTAGTCCATCTATACCTGTTGCCACCACGTCATCTCCCCCACTCTCTTCATCACCCCATCTTCTGGGTCATCTTTTCTGTAAGTCAGGCAGTTCTTACATCACTGTAAGTCCTTTGTGACTTTCTGCTTGATCTCCCATGGCTAAGTTCAACCTTTGGGCCCCTCTATGCTCTAAGTGTCATTGCAGACAGGGACGGTAGAGAACAGCGACTTCACTTAAAGGAGGAAGAGAGGGGTCAGTTCTATTTCCTGTGGTGATTTGCTTATTTGAATAATCTGCCCTTCAGAAAATAGACCATTTTCCTACTCTGTTCATCCTGTAATTGTGGCTGTAAGACATGCCATAGCCTTAAGGAGTTGTTATACTCCTAAAATATATATCCAAATGTGTCTAATGTTTGATGAGAAATTAGGTAAGTTATGTAGTGCAATGGATTTTATCAAAACAAGAGAACATGTTACATCCTGATTGGAGGATATGTTTATTCCTCAGTTTAAGAGTTAGTAGGGATTCTGGGTATCATTAGTACCATGCCATTGGCCTTGAATATTACCAAGGGAGGCCATAATGTGATGAGTTAACATTTGTTTAGAATATTTATCCATTGCTATGTATCACTTTCCTCTTTTTTGGCAATTTGTTCCAAACTACAGCATGAAATGTCACATTATTGATGTGGCATTATCAAGTTTCATCATGATTGACCTGATGTCACACTGTTTTGTAACACAACTATTTGCTGTCAATCAAAGGCACTTACAGAAACACGTTACAAACACTGAGAACAATTTGTGCTGGCAAAGAGAACCATCTGGTACACTCTTCATTTTAAAGAGGAGCCTTGTGGTTATTTATTAATACAAATCATTAAAGTTTAAATGTGAATTTTTGTTATAGTGAAGCATTTACTTGATCCTTGAAAAGTTCAATGTTTCAATAGTTTTTTCAAGTAGGTAAAAATGTTGAGGACTTTTATTTATGTAGTAGTTTCAGTTTTGTTTTGCTTTATTACTGTCGGAGTTTTCACTGGTGTCAGTGACCCATGCCAGGAGATCAGGAGACCAGGGTACAAGGCAGGACCCAAACCCCCCTGGAATTTATTTATAAAAAATTGTGTATTTATTCTTGTATGTTTAAACTTTAGTTACCTTCACAGTACTTGATAGGGGACTCAAGAGTTGGAAAATTTTACCTTAAGGTAAAAAGTTGTAAGTCTAGCAAGTAATGTGTATGTTAAAGCTTTTGTTTCAGAAACTGCAGATAAGGCCTGTCCTGGCTCCTGGGAAAACAGCTGACCTCTTGGGGCACTGCTAAAGATTACTTACTGTCTGGGGACAACTGGAGGCATCCTGGCCTTTGTGTTCCAGGGTGAGACAGACAGACAGATGACCACGGGCCCCTGGGAACAGCTAACTGCCCAGGACAGGAATGTTGCAGCTTCTTTCACCTAATTGTCCCCGAATCTCAAAGCCCTCTCACACCTTGTCTATTCCGTATTATAAAAAGTCTGGCCTGGAAAGAGAAGGGAAGATTGTCTGTTAGGGTATGAACCCGCCATCTTCTCAGATCGCCAGCCATTTGAATAAAGAGCCCATAAAGATTCAGTCACTGTCATTGCTTATTGGGTTTGGTAGTGACAGGCAACCCAAATGCAGGTGTCTTTTCCAGTTCCATACTCTCCGTTTGATTCAATACACTTATTGAGATATTTTTTTTCCATTGCTTAAAACAGTTTTTGAACTCGTTGATTTTGATGACTTCTAGTGCTTCGGTCGTTTTTTTGTTTCACATCTTCCACATCAGCAAAATGCTTCCCTTTGAGGACTTTTTTCATTGGGGAAACAAATAAAAAAGTCACTCAGGATGCGATCGGGTGAATAGGGAGGGTGGGGCACAGGGGTCATGCCATTTTTGGGCAAAAACTGAACACTTTGCATGTGGGCTGGTGTGCTTCTAAATTACCCATCATGAAATGGACAAACATGTTGAGTCTTCAAAAAAATTCACTGAAGCAGAACACAGCCTCTCACAACACCTGTTGGTACACTGATACAGATGGGTTCCTAGAACACTCACCTGGAGAGGGAAGCCTGCACTACAAGGGGCCTGCCCTCCAGAAGATAATTCTGGTTTTTTTGCAGTCCCCCACTGTACACCTATGGCTCTTCTCTGGGAAAGAAAAAGCACTTCTTGATGAGGATGAGAGAGAGACAGAGGAAGAAAAGGATGAGGAACAAAGAGGGAGAAGGGGGGAGATGAAGAAACAAAGTCAGAGATAGAGAGATCCTTTGTCTGAACCACACACACACACAAAAGGAAGAAAAAATAGCAGAAAAGTGAAGCAAGGACCACTGTTGATGATGTGAGAAGCAAGCCATGCTTCACAGCACCAGCAGCAATCAAGGTTCTGAAGCATGACCTCTGTCCTGTTGTCACGGAGCTTCTCCATGAATTCTCGTCTGGGTTCCTCAACACTGCTACTTCTGCTGCTACCACTTTGTTTAAAAGTGGTCTTTATGTGTCTGGTCTTTGAAATCTGTTCCCTGGGGTTTTGGAAAGAAAATAGTAAGTGCAGTGGGTACAGTTTAGTTAGTGTAAATGTGGTAGAAAATGAATGTCAACTGTAGCTTTCTCACTCTTTTTCACTAGGCAAGATGTAGTACTTTATGAAAATGGTTAGTCTATTTCCATTAAAATACCCAGGAAGGACATCTCAGAATCCTAGAACTCTAAGCCCCCAATACTTGTTTGTTTGATTATCACACAAGCTTTTCTGAGTGTTTTCCCAAAGATTTTATCAGTATTGTGGCTCCTCTCTCTTAACCTGATTCTAATGTTCTGAACTATTCTGAAGAACTGTTTAAAAAAGAAAAGAGAGACTAGGAAAGAAGAGGGAAAAATGAGAACTCTGAGAAAATTTATATTCAGATTTAAATGCTCCCTAATTGCTGTTTATCTTTAGTGTCATCTCTAGCACCTTCTTCTATAAATACAGCTGCATCATGTGACTTTTAAAAGTATGTTTCTTGATATTGAAAAAAAGGTTTATATAAATATTTGTGTCTATATTTACTACCTGGCTTCATTTACATTTGTATAATTTATCATATTTTAACTTTGAAAACCATTCATTCTCTTTTTCATCAGCATGTGATTAAAGTCATTTTGCAACTAATTCACTTAACATATTTAGATACATACTGTCTGGATAGTTTTTATGTACTCCCATGCTTTAAATGTTTTTTTTTTAATTGATGCTTTTTTTTCTCTCTCCAAGAGCCTTATGGCTTTAAAATCATTCCAGACATTTTTGTTATTAAAATTTTATATTTTATCTCTCCCTAGTTTAGTCATCATTAATTGCATGCTCCTCATCATATATTAACTAGCCTACTTTCCTTTGGGGCACTTCTTTAACAGATCCTGACACAATTCCATCCACACATCTTATATCAGAATTTGCCTCTCCATTTTTAACAGGAAAAGTATCTCAGTTTGCTTAGGGTGTTTTCCTCCTGTCTTCTGTATTTTTGTACTTGTTTTTCACCTTTACTCGATAGAAAAACCAAAAGGCCTTGGAACAGTCCAGGCTTTTGATTTATAGGCAGCGCTGCTCCTACACTATAGAAATTTAAAAAACATTCTGACTCTTGACTTGTTAGAAGAGCCAAGCCTCACAGACGCTTCCTCACCTGGAGGCAGCCCAGTGTCGCCCTTCCTCTCTCTCTGACACCCAGCAATGATTCCAGATTCTTATTTGCTGACACCCAGCAGGGGTCCCAAGGGCCTTGAGGGGTTTCAACCTGGTTCTCAAAACAGGTGTTAATGACCCTGTAGTGCTTGTGTGAGCAAACCTCTTCTTCTGAAGTTTTGGCTCCTTGGTTTGGAGGATCCTGAGAAAAAGAGGCAGGAGGAGGGAATTTATACCATCTCTCCCTCCAAGAGCTTCACCAGCAGGTGCAGAAGTAGCTGGACCTGATTGTTCTCCCTCATACCTTTAGAAGAGGATAACTTCATACCTTCTCTCACCTTGGTATCATTGCTGATGTTGGCTCTTAGCTTAGGTGATACTTATTTCTTTTCTTTCAAACTCTAAAGGATACATAATTGGAATAATGAATAACTGTGGTGTTTTTCCCCTGAAATGTTGTAGCAGGATGTAGTTCTCCGATACCTGCATGCTTTCACGTGGTAGGAAATTGAGGAAAACAAGAGGTCAGTTTAAGAGTGTAATAATAATTTGCTATTATCTTAAAAGACAGAGGATGTTTATTATGGTTAATTACCATTTCATATTTGAACCTGTTAAGGACAGGTTGCCCTGCCCTTGGCACTATTGTCCACAGTGTCTGCCTTAATGTTCAAGTTAAGCTAAAAATTCTCAACATTTGACATTGCTTGAAACCCAGTTACTGCCTCATAATTTACGTTAGGATGGACATCTACTACATTACGTCATGATCTTTTCAGTTCTTTGTGAGTCCATCTTACAATTTCTCACAGGCCAGAAGTGGCCTAGCTTGATTGAGAAGAAATTCTTAGTGCTGAAGCTTGTGGTGAAATCATTTAGAACCATACACCAATTTGGGGTTAAAAAATATTCTGCCATGGTGTTAGCAAAGTGTTAGCAAACTGCCTTTACCTGAGGAAGTTTGTATGTGAATCCTTTGTTAGCGATGACAAGTTGATGGAGAATTCTTCTGGTTTTATAAAATTAGACCAGCAATTACTGCTTGTTAAGGAGGGTGGGGCACAAAAGAACTAAAAAAATCTTTTTCATTTTGGGAAAAAATTATCCTAGGGAGGATGGTGAATTGGAGGAGAATCATCTTTTTAGTGTCAATTCTCTAGTAGATATCTTTTTACATCTTTGTTTTTTATTATCTTTCTAGGCTGAAGGGACAGAGAATGAGTCTTCCTTCCTTCCTTCCTTCCTTCCTTTCCTTCTGTTCTTTCCTTTCCTTTCTTCCTTTCTTTCTCCCTTTCATCAGTCGTGATGTTTGAGTCTCTACCGTATTCTAGGCAGTGCAGTTTGCTCCCTGACCTAGCCTCAGAATACAAGCAAAATGTAATGGACACTTTTAATGCTGAGTAAAACTGAAGATAAAAGACAAATTATTGGGCAAACTACAAGTAGGTTAAGTAATAAAGAAATATTCTTATCAGGATATGTGTGTATGATTATTTTAAAACTGATAATTAAAAAGTTAAGTGTTAGTAAGAAAGACAAAAGTTATATTAAACAATTTTTAAAATAGAAAGTCATATAGTTATAAAGAATTTTAATTGAGTCACTGTGAAGTGTGTTTACTGATTTTTGTTTGAAAAATGGCAGATACCTAGTTTTCCTAGTAATACTCATATTGTTTCACTGTCACATAAAATCACCATCTGAGGCTACTGTGCCTCTATGGCCAAATCAGTGGTGATTTTTGCCTCTAGGAAGTGAAGATAGTATTTTCTAAAAGATGAAATGATAAACTACAGAATTACTGAAATTTTTGCATACATTAAGCTTACTCTTTCTGGTTAAGCATTGTCCAATTGGATAATCAATACTGACTCCTCTTGTAGTCAAAGCATATATGTGAATGACCCATGGACATGGACAACTGTATGGGGATTGTCTGTGGGAGTGGGTGGGGGGAGGGGTGTGCTGGGCAGAGGAGAGTGAAGGGAGGAAAATTTAGACAATTAACCTTAATAAAGTATGCTTTTAATAACATGGGATAATGCTCATGTTCTAATCTAAAGGGAAAAATCAGGATATAATACACTATAATAAAAAAAACAATGGTGCATTTACACAATGGAATTCTATGCAACAGAGAGAAAGAATGATTTTATACCCTTTGCAACAGCATGGATGGAACTGGAGAGCATTATGCTAAGTGAAATAAGCCAGGCGGTGAGGGACAAATGCCATATGATCTCACCTTTAACTGGAACATAATCAACAGAAGAAAAAAGGAAACAAAATATAACCTAAGACATTGAAATTAAGAACAATCTAACAATAGCCAGAGGGGAGCTGGGAGGGGGCAGTGGGGAGAAGGGTTTTCAGGAACTACTATAAAGGACACATGGACAAAATCAAGGGGGAGGGTGGAGGCAGGGGAGGGAGGTGGGTTTGGCTGGGGTGGGGGACAGTGGTAGGGAGAAAATGCAGACAACTGTAACTGAACAACAACAAAGTAATTTATAAAAAAAATAAAAAATATGTAAAAAATAAAAAACATAAAAAATGATATAATCAGGATAAAATCAAGATATATACATGTACTATAAAGTTGTACACCTGAAATTTATGTTATTAACCAAATTACCTTGATAAATTTAATTTTTTGGAAAAGAAAGAAAAACACTGGCTCCCCTCTTTCCTGATTGACTTTAGAAATGGATGAAATTCCAACAATTAGCAGTAAGAGTTGAGTTGATATTGTCGTCTTAGTAGGCATCTAAATCAGTGCTTCCTAGTTTTTCCCTAGTCATGATGCCTGTGGAATAACACAGCTCACATGCCATGATGGGGTATGAAAATGGCATGCCTGGAGGTCAACTGCACAATGTTTCCAGGCCTGGGACAATCCTGGCCACCCCAAAAGCCAGGGGATCAATTTATCATCATCCATGTAATTTTTTCAAGCACATCAATATCAGAGAACTCCTACCTAGGACCACACACCTTGCCACACACCTCGACAAAGCTGAATTTACTTCGATGGGCTTTCCCCCCACTTATCTGCTGAAAGCAGAACTGTATAACCTGAATTAAAATTAGGGAGCAAATTTCCTTGATGCCAAATCACGACAAAGTTTTTAACAGACAAGCTCTTCTCCTGGAAAGTTGAAAGTGGCATGGTCATCACCCAGTTCTCAGGGGTATCTTAATCTTGTTTAGAGGGATTTCTGGGAAAAACACTTTTAATGACTTCAATTTCACACAGAACCCCGTAGTAGAGCTCATAGGGATTCTAGATTTGATGATTAATTTTTTTTAGTATAAATGTTACAAGGGAAATTTGGTTTCAGTTTTTCCCTAGGAAAAGTTACTTCTGAACCGTTTTATTAGATTTTGACTTCCAAAAAAGAAGCACAAAAAGCAGAGAACAAAAAAATGGGTACTATAGGCAATGTTTTAGAAAACAGATGGCATCTCTAAGGCTGGCCAAGTACTACTGTGAGGGGAAAATATATGCATATTTTCATGTTTGAAATGGTTTCATATTTTCATATAATCATATATTCCTGTTTGAAGTGGTAAGAAATAAATGCTAGAGGTAACACGACAGCCTGGTAGACATTAATACCGAGGTTGCAGACTGTTCTGTGAAACAGGCTTGTTAGTGTTGATTGTGTGAGGAAATTCAGGAAAGGAGAAATACACATACATGCCTTTGTCTTATTAGCTGAAATAACCAAACGTGACAAGTTCTGGTAACTGAACAGTTACTTCTTTGAACACAGTGATTTTCTTTGCTGTTAGCGAATCTTGGAAGATGCTAACAGAAGCCAAGAGAGGAGGCAAAATGAGAACAGAAAGCTTTGACTTTTAAGTTGTCCTTATTTTTGACCTAACCAATAATTGTAATAATAAATAATACCAGTATAAATAAACTATTTCAGATTTGAATCTGACATGCTGTGTACTTTAAAGAAAACAGCTTTGATGGCAAAAGAATTCTGCTCTGCTAATGTAAGTAATAATTTAATCATCAAACAAATGAAAGGCAGGCCATCTTATATTCAGCAAGCCTTTTGTATAGTAAACAAAGAGTCTATAAATTTTGTGCTCATGTTCAACAAGAATTTCGCTGATTGGTACTATTATTTACATTGAAAAGCTCAGCTGGCAAATAAGCCTTCTTGCCTCTAGGGAGTTTTATAAGCATCAAGTGAATTCATAATTGATCTGATTTTATATAAGGAGTTCTTGCCTTTAGGATTAAAAGAAAAAATACTCTTTTCATATACTGAGGGGTAAATTTATAAATGTTAATCCAGTGAGAGCAGAAAGGCTAATTTAGCCCTGGCTGGTGTCGCTTAGTGGATTGAGAGCGGGCCTGTGAAGCAAAGGGTCGCCGGTTTGATTCCCAGTCAGGGTACATGCCTGGGTTGCGGGCCAGGTCCCTGGTGGGGGCATTCAAGAAGCAACCACACAATTATGTTTCTTTCCCTCTCTTTCTCTTTCCCTTCCCCTCTATCTAAAAATAAATAAAGAAACAAAGAAGAAAATTTTACCTTAAAAGAAAAGAAAGAAAGAAAGGCTAAATTACCTTCTGGTTAACAATTTTATATGTTTACCACACCTTTTCTGTGTTACTGAACAGTGTAGAAGGATAAGAACAGTTTCTGCATCCGAGAACTGGGTCTCAACTTTCTCCCTTTTAAATACAGAAAAATTATTATAAACATATACAAGCATGCTGGAAAACAAAATATAAGAGGACTTTGACAAAAGAAAAATAAATGGAATTGGACAAATGAACAAAAATGTTAAAAATTCAACTCCCTAAAGACACATAAGATGCAGGGAGCAAGATATCTCTGAGTTTGCCCCAAACCCAGAGATCATAGAAGTAACAAGGGGGAGGAAGTCAGGGACAAATAGGGAGAGATTAGAAATGAAACTGCAATCTAACTTTGATGCCTGCATGCTGCACTTTCATTCTCTCTAGCCAACCAGCCAGGCAATAGAAATATTGGATCCATGGTAAACCAGAGAAGGTAGGAGCTAGAACTTGAACTGCAGAACAGTAGCAATAGACAAACTTCAGAGGGAAAATATAACCTGTAAAACCAGAAAACAAGTTAATTACATATCTTTCCTTGCACACATTTTATTACACAAATAATATTTATAATTCTCTGCTTGACGAAGCAGAGAACTGGCACTCATAATTTATATCCACTTACAGGAAAATAGTAATTATGAAATATAAATATGCAAAGAAACCAAGAATTATCAAGATTTGAGAAAAATCAATGAATGAAAGGCAGGCAACAAACTCAAAAATAAAACTTCAAACTGGAAAATGGTGTAAAGAGCAAAGAAAAAGCTTTAAAATAAGTGTGATTAATATCCTTAGAAAGATTTTATTCCATTTACAAAATATTGGCATGTACACAACAGACAAACTGATCTTCAAAATACAAAAATTCAAGTGATGAGCAGAATAAAGAATAGGCTAAGGTGAAGAGGGAATAAATTAGTTGGAAGAGAAAGTGGAGAGATTATCCCAGATCAAAAGAAAAGTAAAATTTGGTTAAAAACTATAGCTAAAACATAATAATGTTTCAAAAATATCTAACAGGAGTCCACAAGTGTATACCATGAGGTATGTGTGTTCGTGTGTGTGTGTGTGTGTGTGTGTGTTTGGTGGTAGTGGTGGGGGTATTGGAAGCAATGAAAAAATAGAAAACAACATCCCAAGGCTCAAGTTTAAAAAGATTCCGAGGGATAAATAAGATAAATTTTAAAACAGGACACAAAATGGTGTGTTTCACATTTCAGATCACCACGAATATAAAAAAGTCAAAAATGAGAATGGGAAAAACGTTAGCTAGAAAACAGTTAGAATCACATTATTATTTTACTATTTTATCAACATTATATGGTAAAAATATTTGAATAGTATCTTCAATATTCTGAGAAAAAATGAATTTGAGTGTAGAACTCAAATCACAATATTATCTATAATTAAGAACTGAAAACATCTATTGTCTATTTTGAAGGACAGATATAAAGATATGCTCCAGTAAAAAAAAAAAGTCAAGAACAAATATATAGGTATCAATTGGTTTTAGCCATTCATAGGAAATAACAGTTTAAATATGCATTTTAAATATAGGACTCATCATTAAAATAAGAAAATAATATATTAAAACTCTTTTAGACTTATTTATACTTTAAATACTACTGAAGGGAAAAATCTAGCAAATAAGATCTGGTTAATCTAAGAGAAGTAAAAGAAGAAAACAAGATGGAGTAGAAAATAAAAAAATAGAAAATGGAAGAAATAAGGATGAAAATGACTAGTTAAAGTCTGTGTCAATGTATTCATTCTATTATTAAATATCTCAAATCTCAGATGGTTGAATTGAAGAAATCCAATTAAGAACTGTTAACACAGAGAAATTAAAAAGAAAAAGATAGGTGCTCATTTAGTAATGTTTAAAAATAAAATGAAAGATCTAAACAATTGAAAAAATATTAAATTTTATAAGACAAAATGGACTTTAAAGCCAAAAGTATTAAATGAAACAAAGAAAGAAATTTCATATTGAACAAGTCAGTCATAGAAAAGACAACAATTATAAACCTTGATGCAACTAACCATATACCTTGGAAATATATCCACTAGAAACTAAAAGAATTACAGAAAATTTTGATAATCTTCAACATTTTCAGGATAGTTCTCTTGAAAACAATTGCTACAATTAAACTTGATCTGAATGATAAATGTAAGTTGACTTTTGTTTCCAGTACCTGGAGAATGTATTAAAATGCACTATATTTTAAAGCCCTTGAAATAGCCACCAAGTATGATCATCCATCAAATCCCAAAAAAAGAATTTCAATCAATTTCCTCAAGAAGAAATTCTCCAATCACAATATAATATACTTCTTTGTAATCAGTGAGCCAAAGAAGAAATAAACATTTAAACATTTAAAAACAATGCTCAAAACTAAACAAAAATGAAGTGTGGTATTTACAACTTGGGGGATGGAACTAAATGATTGGTTAGAACGAAATTTATAGCCTTCAAATTCTATGTTAAAGAAAAAAATCTATAAATCAGTGATTAATAATCCATTTCAAAGGGGTAGTAATGTAATAGCTAATTAAATCCAAAGAATGTAAAATGAAGAGAATAATTAAGATAAGAACCTATATGACTGAAGTAGAAAATAAACTTCTCTCAAAGATTGATCAAGAGAAGCATGTTACCATTAAAAGAAGACACATTGCAGAGATAAAACAAATTCAGAGAGACACAGTCGGTATTCAACAACAAATAAGAGCACACCATGAAAAATTTTATATCCATTAATTTGAAAACTTAAATAACTTAAAAAAGTATAAAATATCTTACCAAACCTGATGCAATAAGAAATAGGAATCTAAATGACTTGTTAATCAATCAAAATTTAAATCCATCATTAAAAATTAGCCTCTGTTTAAATCTAGTTTCACTGTCCTCACAATCTTGGTTCTTCCACATTTGGAAATTTCTTTAGGTTCCTCAAACATTCTCTCTAACCTGTACATCTTTGGCTTTGTTACTTTTTCTCCCCAGTCCCTGCAATTCCTAACTCCTTCTCTCTGTCTATAAGTGACTTCCTTTTATTTTTTTCTACATCCATAAATGAAGAGAACATCTTTCCTATCAATTTTAAAACAATTCATGTTTAACCATTTCCCTGCTTTCACTTCAGACTGTCTTTTGGTTCTATCTTGTTCTTGCAAGAGATTTTCTGTTTTATACCCTTGTTTTTCTTAAAGAATGTCTATTTTCTCACTTACTAATATCACACATACCTTTGGTTAGTTACCATATATTCAATAGTCACAAAGTGTGTTATATTAAGTCAGGTCCCTATGCCCTGCAAAACATTTCCTAATGTAGTATGTTTTTGAATTTATTAGGAAATTCCCTGTTCAAAACTGCCTCAGAGGAGATATTAACAAAAAGTATTCTCTATGTTTAATTGCAAGTTTATGTCAGACAGTTAACTTATTTGTAAGCATGCAATGAATATCCTGGATTAACTATTATGAGCTTGTCTTCTCTCAAATTTAATGCTCGTGTTTTCTGCAAAGCAGGAACTTATAAGTCATACATCTGTGATTCTCAATTTTTCTGGAATTCATTTTATCTTTATGATAAGGGGTATAGGTTTCATTATATTTGTAGTGCCTTATATTATAAAATTCCAGAATCATTTTAATGTTAATAGCAAATTTATATTCCACAATAAGGACTTTAAGCCTAATTAAGAGTACAGATTCTTTTTTTTAGAATACAGATTCTATATGCGTATATATTTAATTCCACCACATGAATTATGCTATTGCCTAAAGAACATATTAGTTTTCATTGATATGTGGTAAAAGTATTGTAAATATATATGTTATGTATAAGAAATATAGAAATGTCCCAATAACAGCAAGTAGAATTCAGAAAATGCTAAACCTGTCTCCGATACAGGCCATGGCTGATCTCTTTTGAAGGTGTGTCATCAAGGAGACACACAGATTTGCTCCCTGACCATGAAGCAGGGAAAATAAAAGATAATGGAAGCCAAGTATTGTGGTAAAGCAGCCTGACTCTCTAATACAGTGAAAATAAAACTCAAACATCATTTTAATTGTGTAATCTCCTCATGGTTATTTATGCAAATGAAATTCTCTATAACTTATGATAATGTTCAATAAATTAACCATGTAGTGGTTTGATAAAAATGGTATTGATTAGGGAGTAAGTCACAAAATTATTTTCTGAAAAATATTTTTGTAAGTTAACAAAATGAATAGAAATGGACCTATAAGGCAGAGTAGGAATTATGATTTATTTTTACAGTATTTCCTATGTGTAGATGTTGTTACTAATCTCAAGAGATAAACTGAGACCATTATAGTGGCTTTTCATTTCTGATTTGGGATTTATTCATCTATAGTGTCATTACCTCTGTCCACCTCCAAATGATACATGACTTCAGTCTTCAATGTAGTGTAGCATGACTGTTTGCTGGTGCTTCTCTGATGTGGAGAGGCCAGGCTCATCACTAAGAGCTGCATGTGACGTCCTGGTCCTCTCAAATAACATTCAACTAAATGGCCCAGATTCTGCATAACTTTTATAGATCTATTTGACAAAAAATTCAGTGAAATTCTAAACCACGTATGTGATCATCATTATTGCTTTAGTTTAAAATGAAAGAACACCCCAAGCATCATCAGAGGCCTTTATAGCTTCTGGATGCTTCTGCCACTTGGTTCCATTTGATTCTGTGCTGCAAAAAGGCCTGCAATCAGCAGGTGGTGTGTATGCTCTCACTGAGCCCTGCATTCTTGTTCCTCAGGGTCCCTGTCCTCTGTGGCTTCCAGTCAGGTTTAATTACCAACTCTCTGAGATGGGGAAAAAAGCCTTGATCTGTAGTGTTGCCAATTTTCATGGTGTAAAGACTCCCACTATCCCACTATGGCCAATTTCAACCTACCAATGAGACATCACAGAAGGGAAACGGGAAGAGAGGCACACAATTGGCTATGAGAGCTGATATGTTCTGGCTGCAGCACACAGCCACTTTTGGCAGTTGCTTTCTTAAAAAACTGTATTTTTTTACTAACACTTTACATTCTCCTTCTTTTCACTATTAACACTATTTACAGTCCTCATTAATAAGGATTGAGCAGTTCTTTTCTGCTTATAATTTTCCTGCTACTGCTATTCTTCCTCCATTTGCTCCTGGTTCTCCTCCCCCATCTCTCTCTTTCTCCTCATACTTTTCTTATTTTCAGAATTTTGGGGGTCAGAGAAAATTTAAGTGGCATCAGCCATTATTTCTCTGAGAAGTGAATATTCTCAACAACCACTGTTTAAAAGCACAATGTATGACTTTCAGTGTTCCAAGGTGAGTTTATTGCCCACACTGAGCACACCTCCATAAGTAAGCTCAAAGGAAACATGTGGATTAGAATGCACCACATTGGGGTCCCCACTACATTTAAATAGATAGCGCTTTGCTCAATCCCTTCCCCACATGAAAGTGAATAAGACAAGCTCAGTTACAGACATGGAGTAGAGCTCAAAATCATTTCAACAATTACATATTGAGGACACTGGGAAGATGGCGGCAACAAAGGTGGGAGCGGAGTCCACTTCCCCTCAACGCCAGGGAAATACCTAGCTGATCTGAGGAGCAGAGAGAACAGCCAACAGTATTCCAGCATATATGAAGATCAGAGACCAAAGATAGAGGACATTGAAAGATCTGATGGTAAGAAGAGTGCTTAAGGACAATAAGGTCCCCGGGACCTGGGACCATGCGGTACAAGGGCGGCAGAAGCTCCAGCCCAGGCGCAGGGGCTGCTGCAGGAGTCTTGGGAGAGGGCCAGGCTGAGCTGTGAGCAGCCAGGTGCTTGATTGGACCAGGGGGGCTTGAATAGGAGGAATTTCTCAAAAAGAAAAAGAAAATAGAGACACTCAGGGGCTAGTTAGAGAACTCTGGGCAGCAGCCGCGGCCCCTGGCGCCCCTCCCCCCTCCACCCCTGGACTGCGTGCGCCAGATAAGCAGCCCTGGCACTCACCTGAGGCCCGGTTGCGTGCACGCGATTAGCGAACTGGGGGCACACACATGAAACCCCGGAGGGGCGCCCACACCTGAAACCTCCGAGAGCATCTGGAGCAGAGCTTAGCTGCTCCACCCACAGGCCCAAAACCTCGGACCGAGTGCCCCGTGATTCGGGTGATTCAGTCACAGGGCGGCCCCGCCCTACCCTGAGACTCAAGCCCAGGGTGGCTGGATCCGCTGGCTGCGAGCTCCAAGCACAAAGCGGCTTGAGAGCTTCCCAAACCCAAAGCGGCTGGATCCCCCTGCTGCGCGCGCAAACGTCCCAAGCCAGAGCGGCTGGAGCCGCCGCTTGCGCCTCCCAAGAACAAAGCTGCTTGATTGGCTGATCAACGGCCTGATTGCCTGCCAGGGACCACACCTACAACGCTTACCTAACACCTGCGCTTGAGCCCAGCAGGGCCTACTAGCTCTCTAGGACAAAGGCAGAACACCCAGCAGAGGAGAGCTGCAGGGCTGGGGGAGACTGCAGGCTGAACAACAGCGAAGAGTGTGGCCCAGGAAGGGAGAAAAGTGAAACCTATCCTTCCAACCACCCCCTCCCCTTGCACAGACAGGACGACCAGCAGAACTAACCTGACCGGTTTAAAGCCAGCAGAAGATTTTTTTTTTCCTTTCCTCCTTTCCCCTTGAATTCCTTCTTCCTCTCTCTTTTTTCTTTTTTTTCATTCCTTCTTCCTCCCATCCTTTACCATTTTTATGTCTTCTTCCTGCCTTCTTTTATCTATTTCTATGTTTTAATTTTTGTTAAAATTCCTTCTTATCTTGCCTCCGATCTTTCTTTATTCCTTCTTCCCTCCTTCCTTCCTTTCCTCCTTTTCTATTTCCTTTTACCCTCCTTCCCATCTTTTTTTTTCTTTCTTACCCCCTTTCTCTTTTTCCCACAGGTGAGACAACAAAACCTGGAGTGCTGAAAAGACTAGAGTTAGACTGTGTTAAACCCGTAAACGTCAGCTCAAGACCAGTGAGCACAGGAGATTAAGGAGACAGCACCACCGAATCCCATTGGCATTCTACCATAGAAGTTCATACCATAAACCCAGGGAGTCAGAATAGAGCAATTTAAGAAGCAGAGTCCAACAAGAAGAGCCTCACAAACAATGGGAAGACAAAGAAACAATTCCCAAATGAAAGGAAAGGAGGAAGTCTCAGAAAGAATGCTAACTGAAAAAGAGGCAAGTCAACTATCAGATACTGAGTTCAAAGCAATGGTCATCAGGAAGCTCACTGAGCTCTCTGAGCTCAAAGAGAACTACCAGAAACTACAAGGAAACTACAATGAACTCACTGCAAACTATATCAACATGAAAAAGGAAATAGAAACTATCAACAAGAGCCAAGAGGAAATGAAGAATACAATTTCTGAATTGAAGAACACAGTAGAAGGAATAAAAAGCAGACTTCATGAAGCAGAGGATCGGATCAGCGAGCTGGAGGACAAAGTACAAAAAAACACCCAGAAAGAGCAAGAAAAGGAAAAGAGGCTCAGAAAGAATGAAGAGGCAATAAGGGAAATGCAGGACAACATGAAACGTAACAATATCCGTATAATAGGAATACCAGGAGGAGATGAAGAAGAGCAAGGGATAGAAAACCTGTTTGAAAAAGTAATGATGGAAAATTTCCCTAATCTGAGGAGAGAAAAAGTCACCCAAATCCAGGAATCACAGAGAGTCCCAAGCAAGAGGAACCCAAAGAGACCCACTGCAAGACACATCATAATTAAAATGGGAAATTTCCAAGACAAAGACAGGATCTTAAAGGCAGCAAGGGAGAAACAGGAAGTAACATACAAGGGAGCCCCAATAAGATTAGCAACTGACTTCTCAATGGAAACGCTCCAAGCCAGAAGAGAATGGCAAAAAATATTCCAAGTAATGAGAACCAGAGGCCTGCAACCAAGACTACTTTACCCAGCAAGGCTCTCAATCAAGATAGAAGGCCAAATAAAGAGTTTCCCAGACAAAAGAAGTCTAAAAGAATACAGCTCCACCAAACCAGCTCTGCAAAAGATGCTAAAGGGACTGCTTTAAGGAAAGGAAGGAAAAGAGAAAGACAGAGGAACACAGGTAGGAAATAATGGCAATGAATAACTACCTATCGATAATAACCTTAAACGTAAATGGATTAAATGCTCCAATCAAAAGACATAGAATAGCTGAATGGATAAGAAAACATGACCCACACATATGCTGCCTACAAGAGACCCATCTCAGGACAAAAGACTTACACAGACTGAAAGTGAAGGGCTGGAAACAAATTTTCCAAGCAAACAGACAGGAAAAAAAAGCAGGGGTAGCAATACTCATATCAGACAAAATAGACTTCCAAAGAAGGGCCATAAAGAGAGACCCAGAAGGTCACTTCATAATACTCAAAGGAAGAGTCCACCAAGAAGACATAAACATTGTAAATATATATGCACCCAACATAGGAGCACCCAAATACATTAAGAAAATCTTGGAGGACTTCAAGAAAGATATTGACAGCAACACAATTATAGTAGGGGACTTTAACACCCCACTATCAAAAATGGACAGGTCTTCCAAACAAAATATCAATAAAGATATTGTGTCACTTAACAATACCCTAGAGGAAATGGACTTAACTGATATATACAGAGCTTTTCATCCCAAAGAGGCAAAATACATATTCTTTTCAAATGAACATGGAACATTTTCAAAGATAGACCACATGATAGGACACAAAGCAAGCCTCAACAAATTCAAGAAAATTGAAATCATATCAAGCATTTTCTCTGACCACAAGGGTCTGAAACTAGAAACCAACCCCAAAGGAAAAAACCCAAAACACTCAAAATCATGGAGACTGAATAGCATGCTATTAAACAATGAATGGGTTAAGAACGAGATTAGGGAAGAAATCAAAAACTTCCTGGAAACAAATGAAAACGAACTCACAACAACCCAAAACCTATGGGACACAGCAAAGGCAGTCCTGAGAGGGAAGTTCATAGCAATACAGGCCTACCTTAAGAAGTTAGAAACAGTTCAAACAAACAACCTAACCCTATGCCTACAAGAACTGGAGGAACAACAACAAAGACAGCCCAGAGCAAGCAGAAGGAAGGAAATAACCAAGATCAGAGCTGAACTAAATGACATAGAGACTAAAAGCACAATTGTAAGGATCAATGAATCCAGGAGCTGGTTCTTTGAAAAGATAAACAAAATCGACAAGCCTTTAAGTAGGCTCATCAAGAAGAAAAGAGAGAGGATCCAAATAAACAGAATTAGAAATGAAAGAGGAGAGATTACAACTGATACCACAGAAATACAAAGGATTGTAAGAAATTACTATGAAGAACTGTATGCTAAGAAAACCTAGATGAAATGGACACATTTCTAGAAAAATATGATCTTCCAAAACTGAATGAAGAAGAAGCAGAAAACCTGAACAGACCAATAACAGCAAAGGAAATCTAATCAGTCATCAAAAAACTCCCATCACACAAAAGCCCTGGACCAGATGGTTTCACAGGAGATTTCTACAAAGCATTTAAGGAAGAGCTAACCCCTATCCTTCACAGACTATTCGAAAAAATCCAAACTGATGGAAGACTCCCAAACTCTTTTTATGAAGCCAACATCATCCTAATCCCAAAACCAGATAAAGACACAACGAAGAAAGAAAACTTCAGGCGAATATCGCTGATGAACATAGACTCTAAAATTCTCAACAAAATATTAGCAAACCGCATCCAGCAATATATTAAAAAATCATCCAACATGACCAAGTGGATTCATCCCAGGGATGCAAGGATGGTACAATATTCGCAAATCAATAAACATAATACATCACATCAACAACAGCAAAGACAAAAATCACATGATCATATCAATAGATGCGGAAAAAGCGTTCGATAAGATACAGCACCCATTTCTGATAAAAACACTCAGCAAAGTGGGAATAAAGGGAGCAGTCCTCAACATAATTAAGGCCATATATGAGAGACCTACAGCCAACATCACACTCAATGGACAAAAACTTAGAGCTTTCCCACTAAGATCAGGAACAAGACAAGGATGCCCTCTCTCACCAGTCCTATTCAACATAGTATTGGAAGTCCTAGCCACAGCAATCAGACAAGAAAACGAAATAAAAGGCATCCAAATTGGAAAGGAGGAAATGAAACTGTCACTGTTTGCAGACGACATGATAGTGTACATGGAAAACCCTATAGACTCTACCAAAAAACTACTCGACCTAATAAATGAATTTGGCAAAACAGCTGGATACAAAGTCAATACTCAGAAATCAAAGGCATTCCTGTAAACCAACAATGAAACTGCAGAAACAGAAATCAGGAAAATAATCCCATTCGATATAGCAACAAGAAAAATAAAGTACCTAGGAATAAACCTAACCAAGGAGGTAAAAGACCTGTACTCAGAAAACTACACAACACTGAAGAAAGAAATTAAGGAAGATACAAACAAATGGAAGCATGTACCATGTTCATGGTTTGGAAGAATTAACATCATCAAAATGGCCATACTACCCAAAGCAATTTATAGATTCAATGCAATCCCTATTAGAGTACCCATGACATATTTCACAGATATAGAACAAACATTTCAGAAATTCATATGGAACCATAAACAACCCCGAATAGCTGCAGCAATTTTGAGAAAGAAGAACAAAGCAGGAGGGATCACAATACCTGATATCAAACTGTATTACAAGCCCACTGTAATCAAAGCAGCCTGGTACTGGCATAAAAACAGGCACAGAGAACAATGGAACAGAACAGAGAGCCCAGAAATAAACTCAAGTCTATACGGTCAATTAATATTTGACAAAGGAGGCAGGAGCATAAAATGGAGCAAAAACAGCCTCTTCAACAGATGGTGTTGGGAGATCTGGACAGCTACGTGCAAAAAAATGAAACTCGATCACCAACTTAATGCCATACACGAAAATAAACTCAAGATGGATAAAAGACTTAAATATAAGCTGTAACACCATAAAAGTCCTTGAGGAAAACATTGGCAGGAAAATCTCAGACATTCCACGCAGCAACATCCTCACAGACACATCCCCTAAAGCAAGGGACATAAAGGAAAGAATAAACAAATGGGACCTCATCAAAATAAAAAGCTTCTGCATGGCTAAAGAAAACAGCACCAAATTACAAAGAGAACCAACAGTATGGGAAAACATATTTGCCAATGATACCTCAGACAAGGGCCTGATCTCCAAAATATATAAAGAACTCACACAACTCCACTCCAGGAAGACAAACAACCCAATTAAAAAATGGGCAAAGGACTTGAACAGACACTTCTCCAAGGAAGACATACAGAGGGCCCAGAGACATATGAAAAGATGTTCAGCATCACTAGCCATCAGAGAGATGCAAATCAAAACCACAATAAGGTATCATTTCACACCAGTTAGAGTGGCCAACATAAACAAATCCACAAACAAATGTTGGAGAGGATGCGGAGAAAAGGGAACCCTAGTGCACTGTTGGTGGGAATGCAGACTGGTGAGGCCACTGTGGAAAACAATATGGAATTTCCTCAGAAAACTAAAAATGGAACTGCCTTTTGACCCAGCAATTCCGCTGCTGGGATTATACCCTAAGAACCCTGAAACACCAATCCAAAAGAACCTGTGCACCCCAATGTTCATAGCAGCACAATTTACAATAGCCAAGTACTGGAAGCAACCTAAGTGCCCATCAGCAAACGAGTGGATCCAAAAACTATGGTATATTTACACAATGGAATTCTACGCAGCAGAGAGAAAGAAGGAGCTTATAACCTTTGCAACAGCAGGGATGAAACTGGAGAGCATTATGCTAAGTGAAATAAGCCAGGAGGTGAGGGACAAATACCATATGATCTCACCTTTAACTGGAACATAATGAATACAAGAAAAAAGCAAACAAAATATAACCAGAGACATTGAAGTTAAGAACAATCTAACAATAGCCAGGGCGGGGGTGGGGGGTGGGGGTGGGGGCGGGGACAGTGGGAAAAGGGGATTACAGGAACTACTATAAAGGACACATGGACAAAACCAAGGGGGAGGGTGGAGGTGGGGGAGGGAGGTGGGTTCAGCTGGGGTGGGGTGGAGGGATGGGGAGAAAAGGCATACAACTGTAATTGAATAACAATAAAAATCTAAAAAAAAAAGAAATAAAAAAATAATTACATATTACCGTCCTTTCCTCTTCCATGCTTTCAGTGCTATCTCTGTAACTATACCAGACCTGGGAGCAGGAATTGAGTGGCCAAGATATAACAGTAGAGCAAATTTATACTTAATTTATTTGCTTATTTTATTCTTTTTTCTTTACTCAGACCCTCTATCTAGCCTTAGAGAGCCTCAGTTGATCAGGAAAAAAAAATGCTAATCTTGAATATTTCATTCCCTGTGACCTAGTCAGTGGCAGATTTATAAGGGCACTATCACAATTTGAATTCATTATACCGAATTAAGAGGTATGTTTAATGCTCATGTCATGCTTTGTTCTGTTTTATTTTGTCTGTTTGTGTTGGATTTACTGGTGCCAGCATTTCTCAGCTCAGACACATCAATACAACTCAGTAATTCAATGGATATGGAAAAGAGGTTATTGTTTTTTTAAATATATTTTATTGATTATGCTATTACAGTTGTCCCATTTTACCCCCTTTATTCCCCTCCACCCTGCATACCCCATCCCACCTGCATCCCCTCCCCTTTAGTTCATGTCCATGGGTTGTACATATAAGTTCCTTTGCTTCTATATTTCCTATACTATTTTTAACCTCCTGCTGTCTATTTTCTACCTACCATTTATGCTTCTTATACCCTGTACCTTTTCTCGCTCTGCTCCTCTTACTCCCCCACTGATAACCCTCCATGTGGTCTCCATTTTTGTGATTTTGTTACTGTTCTAGTTGTTTGCTTAGTTCATTTTTGTTTTTATTTTTCTTTTAGGTTTGGTTAATAGTTGTGAGTTTGTTGTAATTTTACTGTTCATATTTTTGATCTTTTTCTTAGATAAGTCCCTTTAACATTTCATATAATAATGGCTTGGTGATGATGAACTCCTTTAACTTTACCTTATCTGGGGAGCACTTTATCTGTCTTTCCATTCTAAATGATAGTTTTGCTGGAGAGTAATCTTGGATGTAGGTCCTTGCCTTTCATGATTTTGAATACATCTTTCCAGCCCCTTCTTGCCTGCAAGGTTTCTTTTGAGAAATCAGCTGATAGTCTAATGGGAACTACTTTGTAGGTAAGTGTTTCCTTTTCTCTTGCTCGTTTTAAGATTCTCTCCTTCTCTTTAATCTTGGCTAATATAATTATGATGTGCCTTGGTGTGTGCTTCCTTGAATCCAACTTCTTTGGGCTTCTCTGGACTTCCTGGATTTCCTGCAAGTCTATTTCCTTTGCCAGATTGGGGAAGTTCTCTGTCATTATTTGTTCAAATAAGTTTTCCATTTCTTGCTCTTGTTCTTCTCCTTCTGGCACTCCTATTATTCATATGTTGGAATGTTTAAAGTTGTCCTGGAGGTTCCTCAACCTCTCCCATTTTTTTGAATTCTTGTTTCTTCATTCTGTTCTGGCCGAATGTTTCTTTCTTCCTTCTGCTCCAAACCATTGATTTGAGTCCCGGTTTCATTCCCATCACTGTTGGTTCCCTGTACATTTTCCTTTATTTCACTTTTCATAGCCTTCATTTTTTCCTCTATTTTGCGACCATACTCAACCAATTCTCTGAGCTTCCTTATTACCAGTGTTTTGAACTGTGCATCTGATATGTTGGCTATCTCTTTGTCATTTAGTTGTATTTTTTCTCGAGCTTTGATCTGTTCTTTCATCTTGGCCATTTTTTTTTTTTTTGTCTTGGTGCACCTGTTATGTAGTAAGGGGTGGAGCTCACCAAGGTGGGGCAACCCAAGGTGCTATGTTGTGATACTGTTGGTTGGGGAAGGGCCGATAGGGAACAGTGGCACTTGCTCTTCTCTCTTTTGGTTTTCAGTCACTTCCGGGTTACCCACAAGCAAATTGGGACCTTCTGTGCTGATTCCAGGGGTGTATGTTCTAGGACCCTGTGGGTCTAACTGGCTCTCTTGTGAGGCTGGGAGTTTCTCCTGAAGCCACCTCAACCCCCACAGGTATTTTCAGTCAGAGGTTTTGAGGGTTTATTTTCTCACACTGGGACCTTGGGTTGTGTGGTCTGTCTTGCTCTCTAGTTGTTCCTCCCAGTTTATCTGCACGCAAATGTGGGACCACCCAGTCTGCCAGCCATCACCTTGCCCTCTCTGCCAGCTGCCGCCTCACCAGTTCTGCCACCCACCGTCTTGCTGTGAGTTCTCTCTGCCAGGCTGCCTGTCTCTGCCCCTTCTGCTGGTCTGGATGAATGTTTCTTCTTTAACTCCTTGGTTGTCAGACTTCCTTACAGTTTGATTTTCTGGCAGTTCTAGTTGTTTTTTGTTTTAAATTCGTTATTGTCCTTTTGGTTGTGCAAGGAGGCACAGTGTGTCTACCTATGCCTCCATCTTGGCCAGAAGTCTACTGTTTTATACTTAGACTCTGAGTCTAAGATTTTGTAAATATTGAGCCAGAATTTTAGTCTGTGGTTTTACTACATGATTACACTTATTTTTGAGCTGCAATCTCTTTAGTTTGGCCTTAAATGGTTTTATGTTTTATATATTTGCCAATGTTTTTTTCTCATTCCTTACACCCTGGCTGTGCCTAGTTTCATTTCTCCAGACTGGTTATTGAATTTTAAGTTTACTCTCTTCTATTTCATTCAATGAGCATTTATGTTCTCCTTTTACAAATTGTTACCATTTGAACATCTTTTCAGACAGTCTTTCTAGTATAAAAGTGTAAGGGCTCAACCATTTCCTTATCCAATTTTGACGTGTGATTTAGGTGTGACAATGGCATTATTCCACCTAGGACTTTGAGGCTTAGGGACTGATGCAAATTTGCAGGGAAATGGTGAAATCAGTCGTTGTGGTGATGTTTTTGAGGGGTCAGTGATAATGGTGCTGGTGGCAGAATCCTAGCCAGAATATTCCTGGGACATTGACTTGATTCTGTATCTGCCCAAATTCTAGCCTTGGTTCTCTATTCTTGCCACAGGTCTGTAAATCCTCTTAGTTTCCCAATTAAAAACCATTTTAACAATACTGGTATACATTTGTTTATAAACAAAAACATTGTGATGACTGTCTATGGGGTATTTGGTTCATTGAACACACTGCTGAGAATATGTGATGGGACCAACCAGGAAAAGTATTTATAACATTATTTTTCCTTCAGATTATAATAATGTTGACCCATTTTAGAGATCAGTACTTTTATGTCTAGGAGAAACCATAAATAACATCTAGATCAGAGGTTTCCACATGCTGTTCTATGATGCTCTAGTAGTGGCTAATTGCACGGGCTCCAGCTCCTCCATATTCCCTTATGCCTCCTGCTCCTTCCTCTCCTTGGAGAAAGTTGGAGTGTTCATTCATACACACACCTGCATGCACACACAAATCCCACAGAAAGGTTTCTTCTCATTATTATTTGACTAATATAGCTTCCACATAGGATTTTATTTTAGCAAAATATTTTCTGCTTTAAAAAATGTTTGAAAACAATGAATCTATTCTAAGCATCTAACTTTATAGGTTATAATACTGAGACTTCAAAAAGATGCTCAATATCCAAATACCATGCTCAAAATCAAAATAATTGGACTACTATTAAGTAAATGGTTCTGTAGTTCTTCCTTTTAGGATTATAGGATGAATTAATTTCCATATTATAACAGATGACTATGAACATGTCTGTTTTATGGGTTGCTGGCTAGATAAGACAGGATGTGGGTTATATGCAGCTTCAGTTTTACTAGCTATAACTGTACACATTCTACTTCCACTCAAGAAAACATTATTCATTTATTAATCCAACCATTCATCCACTTACCTATTCACTCCTTCACACTGTGCAGGGCACTGGGTTTTTTACAGCAGTGAACAGGACCAGAATGGTTCCTCCTTTCCAGAAGCTTACAGAATAATGGGTGAGAAGGATGTTAAACAAATGGTCTCACCAATCAATATGGTTATGAACTTAGATGGCATTATGAAGGAAAGAAAACCAGTTCACAAGAGATGATAACAGAAGCAGATGTCTTAGACTGGGGATGTGAAACTTCCTTGAGGAAATTTCCCATGACCTGAATGAGATCATAAGGATGCAGAGTGAGACTGCAATGTCTCCCCCTGGTTTCATCCTCTAGCTCTTTTCATTGTTGCTGCTTGGAAGAGTGTGGAATAAGGGCTCTTCTTGTGAGTTTACTTGTTCTCTAGAACAAAAGTTCTGTTCTACCTATTAAACAAGGTCTGATAATATATTCTTCATGTATTTTCAGTAGCTTTATAGTTGTTTGGGTGGGGGGAGGATAATACAGTTCAATTTTGTTACTGCATAATACCCAGAAACAGTAACTCTGATCATTTCTTTTTGCCAAATGGAGGACATCATTGTCAGTGAGAGCTTGTAGGATTGGTTTCATGCATGTAGATGGACTTTGGAATAGGTTGCATGGTCAGGAAGGAAGAAGGTTGGGACAGAACAAGTACAGAAAATGTTTTCAACAAGTTGGCTGTGAGAGGAAGTTGAAAGAGCTACAGCTGAAAGCAGATTTGTGGTCAAAAGAAAATTCTTTTTAAGATAGAAATATATGGTTATATATTTTTGTTAATGGGAAAGATTCAACTGAGAAACAGATAATGGATCAAATGGATAATTGATAGTGTAACACTTCTGCAAAGTCAATAGCAGAAGAAATGCAAAAACCAAGTAGACCATTGGGACTTAAATATGTGAAAGGAAACCTCCTCTAACATAGCAGGAGCAAATAGCTATATGTTTAGGTAGTGTCACAGGTTTTCTACAGAAAACTGAGGGTGTTCCTCTCTAATAGCTTCTTTTTATCTTGGAAGTAGAAGTTAGGGAAATGGAGGAATAATAGGATGGGAGGAGGTTTAAAAAGAATGGAAGGGTTTTCTATAGTGAGTTTTGGGGAAAGGGAAAGCAAGTTGATCTTAGAAACAACAGAAATTCTTGGGAGTGTAAGGGTTCCTTAGAGGCTGTTGATCATGATTATTTTATAGTGATACAAATCTTTCCTGTAGACATGAAGAAAGATGAGGGGTGAGGTAGTAGAATTCATCCTACTGGGTGAAGCACATATCAGCATGTAGGTGATTTAGAATGATGAGAGGCTAAACTTGAAGCAACTCTACATTTTTTAAAAAATGTATCACCCCAAACTTTAGTATTTTTATTATGACCAATAACCCATTACTATATCAGATAGCAACAACTGCTAGTAACTAACTGTTATTAACAACATATTATTTGTGCTATCCTGCATCACCATCCTCTCTATTCCTGTACCCAATGGGTTTCAATAACAGGGCTCAGCATTGCTATGCTGGACTGAAGATGAGAACTGAGTCTTCTCACACTCAGTATTGTCTGTCCTATGACACCATAGTATTACTTAATATATTAGTATTACATAGAAATTGCTTAATTTCTTTCAATTATTTGGAACTATGATATTTTTTCCTTCTCCTCTGTTAATGATACCAATAAAACCATTGACTGTCAAAATCTCTGAGTTGTAATTAGTGCTTCATTTTTTTTTTACTGTCCATATAAGCAGCTTGGAAGACCAAAGAGACATGGCCATGATATATTTTCCCTTAGTCAACTACACCAAAAAAACCACCCAAAAGTTGCCTTTTATTTTAAATTCTGGAGACTTGTGATGAAGTTAGGAAAGGATTACCTTACTCTGCACAAGACAAAGAATAATAAAACACAAAGTATAATAGCATTTATTTGACTCATCATTATTATAATTATTGATACCAATATCACATTAGGTCAGAACATAAAGATAGAGAAGTTAAGTTTCAAGTCAGATTAGGGGAGTAGGGAGATTTTGTATAAAACACAATGGGTCTCAGATTGTCATCAATCTGAAGGTTTAGGTTTTAAAAAGGGCTGCAACATATGGAGAGTGAAAGATCTAAAAAGTTAGGAAGACATGAAGAGTGTGAGGTAAACACTGCTTTAAAAGCATATACTGAGAAATCAGTGTTGAAGGAACTGACATTATGCACACCAGATTCTCTGAGTAAGCTTTTTGGAGGGATAAATGTCTGTAAATAGCTATACGAGTGCGTGTATGTGGTGGGGTAGAGGGTGGAGGGGGGTTCTTTCTTGTCCATTACACCTTGGATCAGCACAAAGAGATCTAGCAGTGCCCAGTGACAGACTTGGAGAGAGGGAGTCTGTTTTGGGCTGTAAGGCTTTTATCCTGCATGATTACAGAAGCATCACTCCTCCCCTGGTATGATCACAGTTTAGGATCTGACAGCAGGATGACAGCAGAATCCTGGATTTTCTCCCTGTTCTGCATCTTCACATTTCTTGTTGGAGTGAACAAGCTCCAATCCTGGAATGATGAGAAGGCTGAGTTTCAAGCAGTATGTTTTTCATCTAGTGGCATCCAGTCTTGATACACACTTTAGCACTAGTCCTGATCCACCATATCAGCTCTAGACCAGTGTGGACTGACTTAAGCCCCCGGCTGGAGCTGATTCTCATGGTGCTCTGCAGGAAGCCAAGACCTTCCCTTTAAGGTAAAACAGCAGACAATAAATCTTAATGAAGTTGGCTCTTACCCATAACCCAGACCAGAAAGGACAAGAGCACAGGAGAAAGTAAAGGCACTTTTCTCACTTCAGGTCTCTGTGGAAACATACAGAACCCCATGGTATTTACAGCAGTTTGAGTATAGTAGGTCCAACTAGACTAGCTTATGTCCAAAGTGGAGACTAAGGATTATTATCTTTGCTCGGCATTAACACCATTGGCAGGAGTATTGGAAGAAAGAGCTCAAATAATTAAAAATAGAAGCTTCATAGGAATAGGATTGAAGTTGGGGAAGAGAGAGTGGTAGGACAGGAGAGAGTAGTATTTTGTTTCTTTTAGCAATATTTCCTTAAAGAAACTGTGTATGAATTTCTTTGATAGATAAAATTTAAAAGTTAAAAAGTAAGGTTCTGACTGGTGTGGCTCAGTTGGCTGGGCATCATCTAGCAAAGCGAAAGGTCACCAGTTCTATTCCCCATCAGGGCTCAAGGCACATGCCTGGGTTGTGGGCCTGGTCGCTGGTTGGGGCATGTGCAAGAGCCAGCCAGTCTATGCTTCTCTACACATCAATGGTTCTCTCCCTTCTCCTATACATAAATATAAACAAGTAAAGACCTTTTTAAAAAGTTAAAAAATGAGGAAAAAACATAGTGATAAATAGAATGAACAAAAAGTAATTTTAATGTAGGCACTAAAAAAAAAAATAGTCCAGGAGAGAAACGAAAATGATTACAAGATTAGGGACTTGATCTATGTATGTGTATCTCTGTATCTATGTCTATACCTATACCTATACCTATATGCCAGCAATGCCTTCATTTTGTTTGGAAATACTTGTTTTTCCAAGTGCCATCTTTGGGGTATTACAAATAGACTTCATACAAGATTGCTTTTAGTGCTGCCTACTCCAACTGTATTAATGAATTTAACCTGTAAGGAAAACTGCCAACTCAGCACACCCAGGTGCTCACATTCTTTTTTGACTGTCTTCAGAAACAAGCATCCAAAACCAGATGAGACTTGTTTTGGCTTCCCTGCTCCCCAAGGGAAGCCAAAACATTTCTACCAGTCGGATGTTGTCCAGGGTAATGCACTCAAGAAAAGACTCAGTCTGACAGATTTGTTATTCGTCTGCAGAAGGTACTTATTCATTCCTCTGGATTTTAAAACCTGTCCGAATGGTATTATCCAGGCTGTGTAGACCACAGCTGTGAGCAGTCATACAAGCGTGACCTCAGTTCTGTCTTTGGTCATTACCTGGAAACAGTGAGAAGAATCAATTTCTAGGACTAAACATGTTGTATAACAAACCAATACCATCTATTTTTAAAAGAAAGAGACAAACTTTTAACATGGATAGTGAACTTGTGGCCAGAACCCTGGCTCTGGTTTTCATTTGTTTCTCACAATCACCCAGTGAAATATTTATTACATATATTTTTCACTGTGGACATTGATGGACAGTTAAGAGATAGACACAGGATCAGTTCAATCTCCTGTCAACCTTGTTCAACCAAGTCGCTTTGATCAGACCACCTTGACCTCTCTAAATCATAGCTTTGAAATGGGAGCAAATATACTTTAGCGGGCAGAGGGCATCCTTGTAAACATAAGGCCTCAGAAAGCGAAGAGTGAGAGCTAGTGGGAAAAAAAATCTGGTTTCTTTTTATTCCACTTCATTCAATTTATTCTATTCTACAACTATCATAACAACACACACTCTTGGAATAAATATTAGGTGACATAATTTTAAAGTCAAAATACCTTTGAAATTGTTTTTTTGTTGTTGTTGGATGCTTTTATGCTCAAAACTTCCAGTCATGCATAGCAGTAATATCAAGGAATAACAGAGAGAAAAAGAAGAAGAAGAAGAGAGAAAAAAGAAAAGTTTCTTTGAAAGAGTGAACTAGAAAATATATGTTGTCTTCCTTGCTCACACACTTTAGTGATAGCAAAAACACCCAGGGCATCACAAAAGGAGAGAATACCACAGTATGTCTTCACTCTATCTTGAACCTGTAATACATTAATTCTCTAAATATTTGGGTAGCTCCCATGTGCCAGGAACTGTGCTATATTCTAGAGATAACAAAAATGTGTAAGATATATGCCTTGCTCTCTAGGAGCTTACAGCCTATTCAGTACGTCATTATTTCTACATTAAGTTTAGACCAGTGTCCCATGTTCAAAACTTTCCAGTTCATTCTTGAGCCCATGTACCCACTATTTGCTAAGTTTTGTGTTAGGCATCAAAGAGACAGTGATGAGAAAAGTTAGAGGACCTTTCATATGAGTTATCAAGTCTGCCAATTTAGACTTTTGAACTCCCTTTCCTATGAGGAGTCATAACCTCATTCAAAACTTCCTTGGCCATTACTGTGGTTTCAAGAACAATGTTCTGCCTAGATCAGTTGATCTAAACCAGCAATTTTCAACTGATGTGCCATGGCACACCGATGTACCGCAAGATTTTTTTAAAACATGCGATACCTGACTATGTAGTCAGGGGCACTGACCTCTTTTCCCTTATATTGTCAATGAATAAAATGACAACAGCCAACACAAACAATAGCCATCTGCTGTGCTTGAATCAAGATTACCCTATTTTTTGTCAGATTGGCAAAAATATAATTTTGGTGTGCTGCAAAATTTTAGTAATTAGTTTAATTGTGCCATGAGATTAAAAAGGTTGAAAATCCCTGATCTAAATTATAGTATTATTCATGCTAATGAAGTTGAGAAAGGGTACTTGAGTAAATGTAATATGTAATCCCATTATAAAACCATTAGTTTCAGTCTCTTTAATTACAAAATCTCTTTCAAGCTCCACTAAAAGTAGCCAAATAGGTTGCTCAGTTACACCTTTCCAAAAATCATCAGTCAATATGCCTTGGAAAAACAGATATATAACATATTATTTTATTAAATTTTACTGTTTACCTGCTAGTTGTGGTCAAACACTGTGCTGGGCAGTCAGACTATAGATACCTGGACTGCACTCCCCAGACTCAGGAGTTTCCTGAGAGAGATGGAGAAGTAAATGAAATCCTGGGTGATGAGTTCTTGAGACAACAGAATTTCTAGGTAGGCTGTCATATTTATTTGATTTATGATTAACTAAGGTTTAACCAGTGGATATCTTGGTGGTAACATCAGTCCCATATCTAGAAAAGTCTTTATCTTTTGAGCCACTTCTTCCTTGTATCTGCAAAATAGAGACTGTTTTTTCCCCTTGATAATTTATGCAGATTTTCAACATAGCGAATTCTCTGTTAAAAATGGTTCCGGTTGTAATAGACAAAAACATACATGTCTCTGTAAGACATTCTTTCAACTACTGAAATAAAAAACAAAACTGTACTTTTTCCTTACAAGCATGCTGTACATTTAACATCTGCTGGATCCTGGAATACAGTGATATTCAGCCTGTTCTCTTTAAAAGACTCTTGACACACCACATTACTGTTCCTTCCTTGTGTGTTTGGGGATGACTTTTCTCATTCTTCACTGTCTTGTTTCTCTTGGGTAAGGACAACTGTATTCTTTGTGTCTTTCAAATTCATATGATTCTAAGAATACACACTTCCACTTTTCCCATTTTTGATTTGGTCTTTAAAAAAACATGAAACACAATTTGATGTTTCAGGCACACAGTTAATCTCCAGAGCATGGGTTTGGGTAACATGTTTTCTTTCTCCCTTCAGAATCCTGTCTCTTAAAACAGTCACTTAGAACTTGGTGATGGAACGATGCTGGGCAGCCCTGCAGTTGACTAGAAGGGAAAAGTGACAGTTCACTACCCTTATTTGTCTAAAGTAGCTGGATCACTGGAGATGCCAAGTCCCTCTGAGGAAATTCAAGTTCTTCTTGGCAATCATTCCTACTCTTGTTCTGCACGAGTTATTAAGAATGCTTATATACTCAATAATGATAAATGATACATATTTAATCTAATATTTTTAGATTCCATATACTTAATATCTATCCCTAAAAGCACTAATTTTTAGAAATAAAATAACATATATATTATATATCTATATCTATTTATCTATGTATCTATCTTCCAAATATATGTTAGGCAGTTTGATATAATCACGGATTACTATAATTAAACATCATCTGGAATATTAACAACTTCTAATTAAATAGAAACTGAATATATTTCTGATACATGTATAAAAATGAATATAATTACTTTTCGTATAGAGATCTAGTGTACAGCATTGTGCCTATAGTTAACATTACTGTATTATACTCCTAAAAATCTGTTAAGAGGATAGATTGCATGTCAAATGTTCTTACCACAATGAAATTAAAAATGAAAATTATACATAGAAAAATATTTAGTTAGGGATCATATAATGTAAATATTAAGGCAATATACTAACAAGAATATTAAATTTCAGGGTTTTACTGGGTTCATTATGTCTCTATTTGATATAAGGTGTGGTTCCTGGACTTTCTTCAGTTCAGACTGACTATAAATTAATTTGTTCTCTGAGATCACAAGACTATGGCTTAAATCCTGAGTAGACTGGTTGAAAGGATGAAGTCACTCCCAAGTGTTATCAGCACAATCTGTCTCACAGGAAAGCAATTTTGCTTTTGTTGAACAGAATCATGCTACTTCAACTGCATCACTCCTCTGGCTTCCAGAATCATTAGTCTCAGCTTACTGACAGCTACACTGTAAATCCATATCTATCACTCATAAAGGACAGGACCGTATGGCCTTCTGTGGCCGGTATTGGTAACAAAACTTGAGTTGATCATTTTACAGATTTCTGCATTGGTCCTTGCCCCACCATCTGTATCCTTCCATTAATCTGCCTTGATTTTCTGGGCCATGAATTGTGGCTAGTGTCACCCAACATCTGCAAGCCTGAGTTCTGACCAGTCATCCCCAGCCCAGCAACCTCTGCACGCATATTTACTAAAATGTCTTCAAGGGCATTGCGAAGACCTGCAGACCCAACTCCTCCCCTTAACCCTGTTGCTCTCTCCCCTCTTCTCCCTGCTCTGCCCTTATTGGCAGAGCCCAGGCCACATCCCTTTTTAGAACTGAGCCTCAGATCAGATGTCAAATATCTGATTTTGTTTTTATTCTGAAGGTTAGTTTTTAGTCTGACAGACCTTTTAATACATTTAGAGTGAAAGTTTTGTATTCTGATCATTCTGAAAGGAAAGTCTTCTAGGGAACATTTTTGTGTGTGTGTGGTGTGTGGCATTTCAGAACTATTTTATTTTATTTTATTTCAGATTTTTTAAAGATAAACATCATTCTCATTTTATTTTATTTTCTTAAAATATATTTTATTGATTATGCTGTTGCAATTGTCTCAATTTTTTTTACCTTGTCTCTCTCCACCTGGTACCCCCATTCCCTCCAGCAATGCCCGCATTAGTTCATGTCCATGGGTCATGCATATAACTTCTTCAGCTCCTCCATTATCTATACTGTTCCTAACATCCCCCTGTCTATTTTGTAGCTATACAGTTATGCTTCTAAAACTTTATACCTTTTCTCCCCTTTCCCCCTTCCTCCTTCCAGCTGATAACCCTCCAAATGATCTCCACATCTATGATACTATTCCTGTTCTAGCTGTGTGCTTATTTGTTTTTTAGATTCAGTTATTGATAGTTGTGAGTTTGTTATTTTAATATTCATAGTTTTGATCGTCTCCTTTTTCTTATATAATTCCCTTTAGTATTTCATATAGTAATGGCTTGGTGATGAACTCCTTTAGTTTTACATTATCTGGGGAGTACTTTATCTGCCCTTCAATTCTGAATAATAGCTTTGCTGGATAGAGTGATCTAGGTTGTAGGTCCTTGCTTTTCATCACTTTGAATAGTTCTTGCCAGTCCCTTCTAGCCTGAAAAGTTTCTTTTGAGAAATCAGCTGACAGTCTTAAGGGTGCTCCTTTGTAGGTAAGTCTCTGCTTTTCTCTTGCTGCTTTTAAGATTCTCTTTGTATCTTTAACCTTTAGCAGTTTATGATGTGTCTTGGTGTGGTCCTCTTTGGATCCACCTTATTGGGAAACTTTTTTAAAACAAGGTACCATTTTAGTTACTGCATTTCATTTAGGTCGTATTTATGTTTTAGATGTTATTTGGAAGTTCTAGAGGAGGACCAGCTTTTAGGTTGGGGTGGTACTAACATTCTGCGTATCAGCTGTATGTCAGTTGTATTCTCATTCTAGCATTTGTTTCCTTTTTGGTTTCAGAAGACATTGAAGTCCATAAAATAATAAATTGATGAATAATGGTCAGGAGTAAGGTATGGGAAAAGTTCAATGGAATGGAATCAATTGAAAAGGTAAGAGATGCTATTAATATTCAATTAAAATAAATCTTACAAGCCAGTTCTCTCTTCACTATTCAGGTACTCAGTATTCAGATAAAATATACCCTCCAAGCCAGATCAACATGCAATTTTTTCTTTTCATTTGAATAATATGACTTCATTGGACTAACCTACTGAAGGCAATATATTTTATTTAATTTTAAATTTAATCATCTCCTTTACTATCATTGAACATAGTGCTTTTGTCCACCATAACCCACTTCTTCCTCCTTCCCCCTTCCTTCCCTTTTTTCATTCATTCCTTCCTATTTATCTGTCAACCAATAAAATTTACTCATTTCGAGACACAGTTTGTTGAGTTTGTGCAATTGTAAACAATCATAAAACTACAACTATAATCAGAATATAGAATAATTTCATGGCTACAAAAAATGTTCTCTCACGCTTCTCTGCACACAATCTCTTCTCTCAAACCCTCGGCTTAAGCAGCCACTGATCTGCTTTCTATTGCTACAGTTTTGTCTTTTTTTAGATTCCAAATAAATATTATCAAATATTGTAGTTTTTTGTTTCTGTCTTCTTTCATTTATCACCATACTTAATATGTGTGCATATTGTTACATGAATCAATCATTGCTTTCAATTGCTAATGTTTCATATTATAGCTATATTACAATTTGTTTATCTATTAACTAGTTGAGGTACATTCGGTTAACTTTTGGCTATTATAAATAAAGATTTTGTGAAAATTTGCATATAAGGCTCTGTGGACATATATTTTTGTTTCTTTTGAGTACCTACCTGAGAGTGGGATTTCTCAGTCAATGGTAAGTGTATATATAACTTCATAAGAAAATGTCAAACTGGTTTTCCAAGTGATTCTCTTCCCTTTTTCAATCCCACCCAAAATGTACGAGAGTTCCAGTTGCTCAAATACTTGTCAACACTTGGTAATGTTAGTCTTTTTAGTTTTAAACATTCTAGTGAGTATTTAGTAATATGTTACTGTGGTTTTAATTTGGACTTCCCTGATGACTAATTATGTTGAACATCTCTTCATGGATTTACTGTTTGTTTGAAATTTTTCTTTGAAATATGTGTTCAAATATTTTCTTATTTTTTAAAAAAACAAGTCTTTTAACTTTGATGAATTCCATTTTATCATTACTAATATGTTTCATTATTTTTGGACCTTTTTATGTAATTTTTCCCTAACCCAATGTCACATAGATTTTCTTCCAATTTTTTTAATAATTTTAGCTCTTCATGATACATTTTTAATTTTTGTGAGTGATGTGATTTAATGGCCTAGGATAATTTTTTCATATATAAAAATCTCTAACTTTTCCAGCATCGTTTGTTGAGAAGATCCTTTGCCTATTGAATTACCTTGGCACCTTGTCAAAAATCAGATGACCTTAGAGGTGTGGATCTATTTTTCAGTTCTCTATTCTGTTACATTGATCTAAATGTCTATAATTATTTCAATAGCACACTGTCTTGATTAATGCAGTTGTATACTATGTCTTTAAGTCTTCTAATCTATTTTTTAAGTAATGGTTTGGTTATTTTAGGTCCTTTGTCTTTTCATATAAATTTTTAAATTAGCTGGCTAATTTCTTCAAAAAGCCTTCTGGAATTTTGATTGAGATTGAGATTGAATTAAACCTGTAGCTAAATTTGAGGAGAAAGGCCATTTTAATTGTATTGAGTCTTTATAAATCACAACTGCTATCTTCAAAATTATTTAGGTGACAGTTCTACCCACGTTTCTGGTACTACATAACAAAAGTCACTGTTTTTTGAGCTACCTATAGCAGCTTCTTCATTGCATCTCCAGCTTCTACCTAAAGATCTCTTCCTAACACCATGTATTTTGGATTTGGCACTCTGAGTGCCAAATTTTGTCAATTTTCTCTTTCTGTATAACAAACAACCCTAAAATTTACTGGCTTAAAACAGCAACCATTTCATTTTAACTCACATTTCTTTGGGTTTTTACTTTGGGCTGGGCTTATCTGGGCAGTTTTGCTAGTATCAGCTGACATCACTCAGTCACTCAGGTAGCCAGTTATCTAGCCACTCAGCTGGAGCTAAGTGGTCTAAGGTGGCCCCAGTCACATGCTTGACAACTGTTATTGGCTCACAGTTAGGCCATTCCATGTTGTCTCTCATTCATAAGAAGATTAGACTGGGTTTCTTTACATGGTAACACTGGCGTTGCAAAAGTGTAAGGGCAGACTCCCCAGTGCTTATTGAGGCTGAGATTCAGAACTCCCACAGTGGATGTTCTACCACATTCTATTGGTTAAAGCAAGATACAATAACCATCCAAATTCCAGAGGTGAGGAAATATACTCTGCCTCTTAACTGGAGGGTAACAAAGACACATTGAAGACAGGTTTAGTGCAGGAATGGAAGAAATTATTTCAGTTACCTGTGCCAACTCTACTAGAGATGTTTGATAAATATTTTGTATTATGAGGAAATTAGGCTACCATTGAAGTGTCTATAATATATGAAAATCAGGGACCTACAGCCAAGACTGCCCTACCCAGCAAAGATATCATTTAGAATCAAAGGGCAAATAAAGAGCTTCCCAGACAAGAAAAAAATAAAGGAGTTCATCATCAGCAAACCATTATTATATGAAATGTTAAAGAGGCTTATTTAAAGGAAGAAGATCAAAACTATGAATGATAATATGGCAATAACTACATATCTATCAACGACTGAATCTACAAAACAAACTAAGAAGATAAGAAGAACAGAGACAGAATCATGGAAATGGAGAGCGTTTTGATGTTTGCCAGATGAGTGGGGGTGTGGGGAAGGGTGAAGAGGCGAGAGGGTTAAGAAGTACAAATAGGTAGTTACAGAATAGCCATGGAAATATAAAGTACAGTATAGGAAATGGAGTAGTCAAAGAACTTATATGCATGACTCATGTACATGAACAATGGTGGGGGGATGGCCTGAGGGAGTGGGGTTGCTGGGTGGAGTAGGGCAAAAGGAGAAAAATTAGGACAACTGTAATAGCATAATCAATAAAATATAATTAAAATAATATTCTAATAACTATGTATGGTGTCAGATGGGTATGAGATTTATCAGGATGAACACTTAGTGAGCTATATAATGTCTAATCACTGTGGTGCATACTTAAAACTAATATAACATTATATGTCAACTGTACTTGAAAAATGATTTTTAAAGATGAAAAAATATTATTTATCTAGCTAGTATAAATATTTAGATTTGATTGATTACCTAATAATGAAAAAAATCTCAACTACTAGACTGATATTTTTTCACAATAAACATATACTTTCATTTTATACATTATATGTGCCATCTGAATAGCCTGTTAGCTATTTATACTTAAATTTTTTCTTTCTCTAGTAGAACATTTTCAAACTTTGTATTAAGAAATATTACCTTTAATTGTATTACATACATTTTCTAAGAATGTCTTCGGTGCACATTGTGATGAATAACACTTAAAATAACAGAAGTAGCGTGTCTTGAGTGAAAAATTTTAAAGAGTATAATTAAATAAACTACTGCAAACAGAATTTTTGTGTTTCAATTAAATCGGTTATAAATGTATTGGCTTTCCTTATTTAGAAAAATCTAAGTTCTCTAAGGTAAACTAGATTGAATATTTAATACTTGAATAAATGTTTTTAATAAACAGTTAAAATCAGAATATTTCCATCAAGAGCAGAGCCTCTGAAGATTATACAAATCATAATTATTATTATGTACATTAGTCAATGAAAAATATTTATTGTTTACTAATAAAAATTTTTAACTTTTCTTGTCATTTTTATTTTTAGTTGCATTCTATTTTTTTTTACTTGATTAATTTTACTGCCTATAATCTAAATTTTTGATTTTTTTAGTTGGTTTTGTCATTTAGTATTTTGAGAGCCTAACTGTGGGGGGGCTCTGCCCACAGGGCCCCTACCCCCCGACCCCGGCCTGCCACGGATGAGAATAAGTCTACCAAGACATGATCTGCTTGGGGAGGAAAGGTGGCTGATCTCTCAAAGGACAAGGGCCAGGAGCCTTTTCCTCAATGAGCTTTTATTGGGTTCATTTTGCACAGGAATACAGGTGAAGATAATCAATCATTGTCAGGCACTAAGGATCAAACAATAGATAACAAACAACTCTGAGGGCTTATTCTGAGGCAGGGTCAGTTAGCTAAAGGGCTATATGACTTTGGGAAACAAACTCATTTCAGGCTTGGACCTTTATCATTTAAATTGAGGGTATTAGCAAAGCAGGTTTCACAGGGTTTTATGTATTCTCTCTTATGCCTGATCTTCTCAGGGAACCTGCCCTTTCCAGCACAGGGCTGCACCCACCTCTGGCCTAGTTTCAGGCTTAAGTCAGGCAGGGGAAGTAAGGCAGCTGAGTAATTAGGAGACTTCTTGCAGACAGAAAGTGGACTCGGGCTATGTCAAAGCCGAGGGGTGAGGATCCATCACCCCCTTTTTTTCTATAGCCTCCCAAGTCCTTCCCTGTGGGCCTCTTTGTGACCATGCCTGTCTTAGGTCGTCCTCCCTTGAGAAATCTTACCCATCATTGGCTAACTGGTCAAGCTCAGGGCCAAGCAGGGTAAAGTAAAATGGACAGAGCTGGCGCCCCTGCCAGGGAGACAAGCTTTGTCTCCTTAGTGGCTTATGGTCCCAAAGTCTCTCACTCAGCCTTAGCCATGGGGGCTACAGCTTCTGAAACCAGGCAGGGTGGTTCCCAACACCTAACCATGTTAGGTTCAGTGGAAGTTGCATCAGTAATGATAAAAAAATTAATATCCACCAATAATTCACAGTTTGGATAAAAATAATGTCAACATTCTCTATACATTAGTAATAAAGTTGATTTCAGTTTCATATTGATTGTGCCATTTCTTTAACATTTATAAAAACTCTATTTTTAAAAGGTTAATTCTGCTGTTTTTTAAAAAGTAAATGGCACACTACCTGTGATTTATATCTATATCTCTTAGTGACTATGTTTATAATTTAATCATAAACTGTTATATTTTATCTTAATTATTTCCTGTTTTTATACTTGAATGCAGAAATTTGTGTAAGCTACAAAGATTTTCTGATAAGAACAAATATAAAAAATATTTTTTATAACTCTAGAAAAGTCAACACATCTTGTCATTTTCTATCTAGTTGACACAATTTTTGAATTACAGAGTTTGATTTATTAACTTTGGGCACTGATTTCTATAGCACTAACAAATAAGATTATTGTGAAGAAACTTCATAATATTTTCATAGGCATCATATATTATAGAATTCCTTGAAAACAGTCTAAAATATGTTCTCAATGATACTCAAAATTCTAGTGTAGAAGAAATTCAGTCAATGAAAAATTATAGCCAAGCTAGTGCTTCAGAGTGATCTAGTAGTTTACATGATTATATGAAAAAAATAAGGGCAGTATTTTAAATCAATTAACACACTAATGAATAATTACAACTTCTGCATAACCTTCCAAATTCAGCAAACACTGTACAATTTTAGCTTCACTCTCTTAATCCTGCTGCTGTTGATCATACACTCATTGGTCTGATATGCAGCCAAAGCAATTTGGGCATATTTTTAGTGTCATAGGGAGGCTTAATGTGTTTCTTTGAAGGTTTAGGGAAATTGGTGGCAGAGGCTTATCAAACTGTACCCTCTTGATATAACATGCTATCTGTTTCTAGCTTCTATACTCTTGACAAAAATCCTTGGCTATAGACACTGGCTTCTTATTTGAAGGGATAGCAGCGTTTTCTATATTCGGACTCCTGATTAATTCCTGTGTTGCTTTATTCACGTATTTTTTCAGAGTTTTCACCTCACATGATCTAATACTCCAAAATCATGGAAATACCCCCAAACCACTGAAAGGAGGAGCGTGTGAACCACCGACTGAAACCATGTGTGTATATGTGTAATTTATATCTCCAGGTCCTAGCTAAAAACTTGACTCATAAGAGATAATATTGTAAAATTCAAAAGCTTTTTTATAAATATAATGCTGTAATACTAAGAACGTTCACATGACAAAGCTGCGTCAGAAATGCAGAGGTGGTTTCACGGCACTCAGGCATAGTTAGAGCTTCGGTGACTCTTTGGCGATACCTGCTAACTCATGTTACCATAACACTGCTCTAACTGCTAACCTTGTCTGCCATTGCCTTAACTTGGGGTGTCAAATTCATGGTGTGGGAACAGTCATTGTCCCTCCCATCCCCACAACAGTTATTACTAACCATCCATTGCACTATTTCTGAATGAGCCCAGAAGCAACCATAAAATTCTCTAAAAATAGTGTTCTGGAACCCATTAACAATTGGTTTGAGTTGGCATGAAATTCAAGACCTGTCAGTCTTGACTTAGTTTAGAAGACTAAATATTTTTGAAACATCAACACAGCATATACCTTGTTCCAAATGATGCCTCTTGTTGAGTGATGTTTTTTGAATGATCTTATACATATGGATTGTGAATATTGTTATATTTCTCTGATAATGTCAAACATGAGTCCTGGGGAAAAAAGTAGTTTTGCTTAGTGAAGGGTATTTGTAAGAGATGGAGAAGAATTGCTATTTTTAGCTATATATTCGCACCATTTTGTTTTAAGACATCTAAATCTTTTGGTAATTTTAAGAGTGTATTTTATCTTGCTCATTCTTTGGACAGTAAAGAATATAAGGCTGTCTTGGTGATATCTAGCAGATGTACACAAATCCCTATTCTGTTGCAAATTGCATGACTAACTGTTAGTTGTCTCCTTTAATTAATTAGCTGGAACCTGATGACAGTAGTTGCCTAGACTCCAGTGAGGCAACCTTTCAGGATAATATTGTGGCAGATGTTAGCATGGTTAATAGCAGTCTTGTTTTTCTGTTTCTACTTACCAGTTGTGAGGAATGCCTAGATTTTGAGTTTCTACATAAGCATAATCTAGGTATTAAATTGACCTTGACTTTCATATAACTAGATGGCTATGGTATTGTTCTTTCTCTGAAAAGCAGGTCAGGCAAGTGCCCTGGATGCCAGTTAGTGTGGATGTAAGAGGCAGATCATTACGCTTCTGTAGTACTACCTGTCTATTTCTCTCAACTAAAAAACCCCCAGAATATTAGTTTTCATATTCTAAAGATAGATTGCTTATCACCTTATAGGTTAATTCAAGTCTACCTAAGTAATGACTATGAAGATGAATTCACGACACATACAGCTATCTGTATTCATCATGCAGGAAACTTGAGATAGGGTTAGCAGCAGCAGATGAGAACTGAATGAAACACAGACACACATACCCCGTTTGCTGGTGGTAAAGGGGAAGAGATATGATTTCACCATTAGTTTATTGTATAATGTAAAATGGAACTATAGGTACAGCCCATCTTTTCTAATCACCTTAGGCAGCACATTGAAGTTTCACTGCCAACTTTAGCTTGAAAATTAGGTGATATTTGTAAGATTTCAGGTGGAATCCAACTTTTCTGTGTTTGGTATTAGAAAAAGACATTGGATGAAAAAGAGCCAGTCATGAATAGAGGACAGGAACATCTCAGATTGCTTTGGAGCAAATGTTCTCCTTCACTGTTATGTTCACTAAGCCTAAAATAAGGAATCAGCTATCCCCCCAAATTGTCTTTTTTAATTTATTTTAATTATTTTAAAATTTCAATTATATACACTATTACATTAGTTCAGATGTGCACCCCAGTGATTATACATTATATAACTTACTAATGACTATCCCAATAAATCACACACCTATGTGACACCAAACATAGTTATGAGAATATTATTGACTATATTCCATATGCTGAACTTTACATTGCAAAGACAATTCTATAACAACAAATTTGTACTTCTTAGTCCCTTCATCTTTTTCACATATCACCCCAAACCTCACCCATCTGGCAACTGTCAAAATGTTCTCTGTGTCTATCAGTTCTGCTTGCTCATTTATTTTGTTTTTTAGATTCAGTTGTTGATAGATATGTATTTATTGCCATTTTACTGTTCATATTTTTATCTTTGTTTTCTTCTTTAAGAAGACCCTTTAATATTTCATATAATACTAGTTTGGTGGTGATGAACTCCTTTAGCTTTTTCTTGTCTGGGAAGCTCTTTATCTGTCCTTTGATTCTAAATAATAGCTTTGCTATGTAGAGTAATCTTGCTTGTAAGTCCTTCTTTTTTTATCACTTTGAATATTTCATGTCAATTCCTTCTGGTTTGTAGAGTTTCTATTGAGAAATCAGCTGACAGTCTTATGGGAGCATCCTTGCAGGTAACTAGCTGCTTTTCTCTTACTGCTTTAAAAATTCTCTCTTTGTCTTTAACCTTAAACATTTTAATTGTGATGTGTCTTCATGTGGGCCTCTTTGGGTGCATCTTGTTTGGGACTCTGTGCTTTCTGGACTTGTATGTCTATTTCTTTCACCAAGTTAGGCAAGTTTTCTGCCATTACTTTTCAATTTTTTGCTTTCTCTCTTCTTCATCTGGCACTCCCATAATGTGAATGTTGTTATGCTTGAAGTTGACCCAGAGACTCCTTACACTTATCCTCATTTGTTTTGTATTCTTTTTTTTGCCTTTGCGGCCTTTATTTTTTAAGTATATTCTATTGATTATGCTATTACAGTTTTCCCAATTTTCCCCCTTTACCCCTCCTCTGCCCTGCACCCCCTAACCCTCTAGCCCCTTAGTTCATGTTCATGGGTTGTACATATAAGTTCTTTGAAGTCTCTGTTTCCTACATCATTCTTAACCTCTCCCCATCTATTTTATGCCTACTAATTATGCTTCTTATTCCCTGTACCTTCCCCTCCCATTCTTTCCTTCCCCCTCCCCACCAAAATCCCTCCCTGTGATGTCCATTTCTCTGATTCTTTTCCTATTGTAGTTGTTTGCTTAGTATTTGTTTTCAGTTTTTCTTTTGTTTTCTTTTTTTTTAAGTTCAGTTGATGGTTGTGAGTTTGTTGTCATTTTACTGTTCATAGTTTTTGGTCTTCTTCATTTTCTTAGATAAGTGCCTTTAACATTTCATATAATACGAGCTTGGTGATGATGAACTCCTTTAATTTGACCTTACCTGGGAAGCACTTTATCTGCCCTTCCATTCTAAATGATAGCTTTACTGGATATAGGTCCTTGCTTTCATGACTTCAAATACTTCTTTCTAGCCCCTTCTTGCCTTCAAGGTTTCTTTTGAGAAATCAGCTGATAGTCTAATGGGAACTCCTTCGTAGGTAACTGTGTCCTTTTCTCTTGCTGATTTTAAGATTCCCTCCTTATATTTAATCTTGGGTAACTTAATGATGATGTGTTTTGGCATGTCCCTTTTTGGGTCCAACTTCTTTGGGACTCTCTGGGCTTCCTAGACTTCCTGGAAGTCTATTTCCTTTGTCAGATTGAGGAAGTTTTCCTTCATTATTTGTTCAAATAAGTTTTCAATTTCTTGGTCTTCCTCTTCTCCTTCTGACACCCCTATAATTCAGATATTGGAATGTTTCAGGTTGTCCTAGAGGTTTGTAAGTCTGTTCACTTTTTCAAATTCTTGTTTCTTCATTTTGTTCTGGATGGACGTTTATTTTTTCCTTTTGTTCCAAGTCGTTGATTTGAGTCCTGGTTTCCTTCCTGTCACTGTTGGTTCCCTGAATATTTTGCTTTATTTCACTTAGGGTATCCTTCATTTGTTCCTTCATTTTGTGAAGGAGCTCAATCATTTCTGTAAGCGTCCTGTGTACCAGGGTTTGAACTCTGTCAGATAAGTTGTCTATCTCCTTGTCTCTTAGCTATTTTTCTGGAGTTTTGATCTGTTATTTCATTTGGGCCATATTTCTTTGTCATGGCATACCTGTTGAGTTGTTAGGGGGTGGGGCCTTAGGCATTCCGCAGGGCGGGACAACCCTCTCTACTGTGTTGTGGTGCTGCCTGTGGGGGAGGGGTCAGAGAAGGAACAATGCAGCTTGCCTGCTCAGCTCTAGCCCCACTTTCCAATGAACTCTTGTGTGAGCCTGAGAGTTTCTCCCACCGTGGCAACCCCTGCTGTTGTCCACAGTCAGCCATGAGTCTCAGTTTCCTGTTCAGCGAGCCCCACCCATGTGGTCTGCCACCTTGCCATGGGTTCTCTCCGTCCACCCATCTGCCCCATCTTGCTCCTACTTGTCTGGTCGGTCTGGCTTACTGTCCCTTCAATTCCTTGGTTGTCAGAGTTCCATGAAGTTTGGTTTTCTGGCACTTCTGGTTGTGTATTGTTTTTAGATTGGTTCTTATCCTCTTTTTGGTTGTGTGAGGAAGCGAAGGATTTCTACCTATGCTTCCATCTTGGCCAGAACTCCCTCATTGTATTCTTTTTGCTGTTCTGATTGGTTGTTTTTTGCTTCCTTATATTCCAAATTCTTGATTTGATTCTTGGCTTCATCCACTCTACTGTTGTTTCCCTGTAAATTGTTCTTCATTTCAATTAGTGTATCCTTCATTTGTGACTGGATCTTTTTTATGCTGTTGAGGTCCTCACTAAATTTCCTGAGCATCCTTATAACCAGTGTTTGGAACTCTGCATCTGATTGATTGCTTATCTCCATTTCATCCAGCTCTTTTTTCTTGAGTTTTGATCTGTTCTTTCATCTGGGTCATGTTTCTTTGTCTTCTCATTTTGGCAGCCTCCCTGTGTTTGTTTCTATGTATTAGGGAGAGCTGCTTTGACTCCATGTGTTGGTAGTGTAGTCTAATGTAGTAGGTATCCTGTAGGATTCAGTGGCACAGCCTCCCCTATCACCCAAGCTGGGTACTTGAGGTTCATGCTGTGTGTGGGCTCAGTACACCCTCCTCTTTTAGTTCAGTCTCAGTTGTTGTTGGAGGATTGATGGGAAGGATTTACCCAGGCCGGTCAGCTGAAAGGATTGACTGTGACCACTGATCACCAACCTCCATCCTTCATGAAGGGTGGAGGTTGCAGGGGCAGGTGCAGGGTGGTTTTCCAACATGGTCTGTAGCTACCCAGTGGGTACACTGGCCCTGGCATTTCCCTTGTGGTGCAAACCAAGGTCACCCCCAAACTATGTTTTCTCTGAGGCCACCTTGCCTGAGTTATAAGGCAATCTGAGATGGCTGCTACTTATGTTGGGCTTGGATATTCCCAGGCAAAGCCAAGCTGTGACTCTAGGGTGACTGGTACTAGTGCCAGGCCTGGGGCTCACTGAGGCCAGCTGTTGCTTGTTTGTTAGGATTTATGAAGTTATGAAGCATGAGTCAAGACCAGCCATTCATATGGAAAAGCAGTTTGGGTGGGCTTGTAACTTCTGTAAGTTGGGTAGGATGTAGTCTCTGGGGATTTCCAAGGTAAGTAAAACAGTGTTAGCCAGGTTGATGGAGACTCAGATATGGTACCAGTTTTCTGGTTCTGTGGCACTTTGGGGGGAGAGTTTAGATCAGGGACAATGGCCTCTGTTCACCTTGATGTCAGACACTTCAGTTTCTCCCTGTATGCCACTGATGCCTTTCAAGATGCTACCCAGCTGATGGAGCACAAAAGGAGTGAGTCTGGGTAGGTGAGTTCATGTGTGGGTTCTTTAAAGGAACTGCTTGGGGATCAAGAAGATTCATCCACCAACTCAATCCCCACTGGTTTTTGAAGCCAGAAGTTATGGGGATTTATCTTTCTGGCACTGGAACTCTGGGCTGGGGGGCCTGGTGTGGGGCTGGGGTTCCTCACTCCTGAAATATCCTTCCCAAATTTTTATCCACCGTATGTGTGTGGTGGACTAGCCCATTATGCATCTGCACTCCTCCTACCAGTCTGGATGAATGTGTTTTCCTTAATTCCGTATTTGTCAGACTTCCATTCAACTTGATTTCTAAAGGTTTGGAGTGATAGTTGTTCTGTATTTTAGTTGTAATTGTGATGTGGTTGTGCAAAGAGGCAAGCTGTGTCTATCTACACTGCCATATTGACCAGAAGTCTCAGGTTAAGAGGCTGTATCATGTCATCGAAAAATAATGACAACTTTACTTCTTTCTTTCAATTGGATGCCTTTTATTTCTTCTTGTCTGATTGCTGGGGCTAGGACTTCCAATACTATGAGAGTGGTGAAAGCAGATATCCCTTTCTTGTTCCTGATCTTAAGGGGAATGCTTGTATTTTTGCCCATTGAGTATGATGTTGGCTGTAGGTTGTCATATATAGCCTTTGTTATGTTGAGGTATGTTCCCTCTATTCCTAGTTTGCTGAGATTTTTTGAAATCATAAAATGGTGCTGGATTTTATCAAATGCTTTTCCTGCATCTATTAATATAGTAATGTGGTTTTTATTCTTCATTTTGTTTTTGTGGTGTGTCACATTTATTGACTTGCAGATATTGTACCAATCTTGCATCCCTAGAATAAATTCCACATGATCATGGTGTATTATCTTTTCAATGTATTGCTGGATTTTGTTTGCTAATATTTTGTTTAGGATTTTTGTATCTATGTTCATCAAGGATATTAGCCTGTAGTTTTCATTCTTTATTGTGTCTTTATCTGGTTTTGGGATTAGGATGATGCTGGCCTCATAAAATGAGCTTGAGAGTCTTTTTTTCTTTTTGAATGTTTTAGAATAGTTTGAGAAGGATAGGTATTAGTTCTTCTTTGAATGTTTGGTAAAGTTCATCTATGGAGCCACATGGTTCAGGGAATTTGTTTGTTGGGCGTTTTTTGTTTATTGAGTCAATTTCAGTAGTTCAGTAATCTGTGTAGAGTCTCTGATTCTTCCTGATTCAGTTTTAAAGATTGTGTGTTTATAGGAATTTATTCATTTCATCCAGACTGTCCAATTTGTTGGCATATTATTGTTCATAACCTTTAGTTTCTTTGATGCATAATCCTGTTTGCATTTTATTGGGTTTTGATATGTGCAGGCAAACAAATCCTCTTTAGTTGGATAAAATCATCATCCCTTTTTTTTGCTCTATCACAAGTCCTCTGTTGCCTCCTTAATTACTAAAACCTCTCCATGTTGGCCTTCTTCTAAACCTATTCTTCCAGGAAGTGGTGGGACATCACTTGATTATATACCCCTCTTCAAAAGAGAGTATATTGCTATTTATAATTAGAAGCTGGGATGGAAGTATATAATGCTGAGAGAATTCTTTAAACTTTGAGACTCAGCTCTTTCACACATTAATTAATTGTATGCCTCATCCCTTTCCCATGTGGCAATTGTGAAACAATATGAGTAATGAATCTTAAAAGTGTACTGTAAATCTTTGGACAAAGTTTTTCAACTTTATCACTATTGGCATTTTGGGCTAGACAATTATGCATTATAGAATGTTTAAGGGTAAAGAGTAGCAGGACATATCACCCCAAAATAATGCCACTCGGCTATATTGATTATTTTGAGCCATAGGCACTTTCAAACCAACAAATGAGGAAGAGGTTTTCTCTGAACTTCCTTTTCCTGCCTAAAGACAGATTCAAAAGAAATTAAATTGTCATAATTTTCCCATGCCCAGGGAGTTTTATAAACCAAGAAATATTGACTCATTTCAGCAGAGGAGACTAGAAATCAATACCACACTCAGACAAACTTATGTCACAAACTGACATATCTCCCACCTATTCTTCTAAGGACCCATTCATCTTTCCCTAAAAATCATTTACTCTCTTCTAAGAGGCCTACATCTCTACCCACTCCTCTTTCCCTATTAAGATCCTGAATTCTAAGACACATCTTTGAGTACTCACTTTCCCTGTGGTATCTCCCATGTATACATGAGGTATACATGCTATTACACTTGTTTGTTTTCCTTTTCTTAATCTGTCTTTTATTCCATGGATCTGCCCCAGGCACTCAGAAGAGTAGAGAGAACTTTATTTTTCTTCCCCTACCACAGTATCTCACTTCTTCCTATTGGATGCCATTAGTGGTATACCCTCCTTCTGATGTGACAAACAAAAATGTCTCTAGACATTACCAAATGTTCCCTTAGGGGTAAAATCCATCCTCATCCCCTTCCTGGTAGCTCTGCCTGGCTTGAAAGAATAAAAGCATTAGCCCTCTTAGTTGTATGGCAAGATAACTCCTTACCTTCTAGTCTTCCTCAGAGACTGAGCAGAGGCACAGAGCTCAAACCCTGCCCTCTCTGGGCATTTTCTGTGTGGGCTATAAAGAACTGCAAAAATTCTCAGCAGAACACTCCATTCAAACCCCTGCACTAAGAGACTTGACCAACATTAGCACAGCTTCTAGTTGCCCAAGCTTGAGTCTCTTGAACAGCCCAGCCAGTCCACTTTTGAGTTTCTTTTCTGGACAAGTTCAGGGCTGTCAAACGAATTTACTGTTTGTTCTAGCCAACACCTGAGATAGACTCCTGACCTCCTTTTCTTAGAGCATTAACTAACAAGAGCTTACAACTGTTAATCTTTTGTCCCTTTGGCATATATATATGTATTTCCTAAACCTCAGAAGTATCTTTCTCAAGGACTTGAAAGCCATTTCTTCAAAATTTAATTATCTAAATAGAGACTCCATTTCCCAGTGTTTTGGGGAGGACAGAATCCTAATTTCTATAGCCATCAGCTAAAGGACACAGCTGGCCTCACTGGCACTCACGTGACCAATACTTAGTATTTTCACCTCCCTGGCTCTGCTCAAACTCACACCATTTCCTCTCCCTTCTCCCTCATTCTCCCTTTAAAATTCCAGTCACCTCTAAACAAATCAAAATGAGTTCAGTTCAAGCTGGACCTTCTTCCCAATAGCAAAAGTACAATATATAACTGATTAAAATCTGTCCTTACTAGTTTATGTAGTGTCCAGCTTTGTTTCTCTGGGACAGTAAATGGTCTAAGAGAATGACACATTGCCTTCCACTCTTCCCTGTTTTAACTTCCAGAGCAGCTGGGGAGAGGGTAGGCAGAATCCTGGGATATTCAGTAGTACATTTGGCTGCTGGTCAAGGCTGCATTCTCAATCCAATTTTATAAATTCTTGTTCTTCCTCTGTATGAACCACCAACCTTTTATTTAGTTTGATATTTAGGTAAGAAGTGAGATTAACTATCCCTTACTAGTGCCAACAAAAACTATAAAACCTTACATAAATGTCTGTTTATGTAATCACTGATTGTATTCTACCTTAACTTTTCTTGGTGCTAACAGTGGATAAGCCTGAATGCATTATACCTCTCAAGGACATTTGCCTTTTAAAGGAATGACATTAAGTTTGTAATATTTTTACCCAAAGAATAACTTTATCTGGTAGGAAGTTTAAGCTATGTAACAGCCTAATGGGAAAGAAGATCTGAGAGGCTTAAGAACATTTAAGAAGGTGTTAAGTCTCCTCAACCCACACTGTTCTATTTACTTTATTGAGTTTGATATTGTGTCTGAGTAAAAAATGCTGTTTGAGAGACTCCTTTTTATTTATTTTTTTACATTTATTTATTTATTTATCTATTGTTGTTCAAGTACAGACAGTTGTCTCCATTTTCCCTCACCACTCCCCATTGCCCCACCCATCCCTGCCTGCCACCCTTGAACCTACCCTACCCCCTTTCACTTTGTCCATGGGTCCTTTATACATGTTCCTTGATGACCCTTTCTCTATATTCCCCCATTATGCCTCTCTCCCCCACCCCTCTTGAGGAACTCCTGATTTGTTTTTAAGAGGAATTAAAATTTTTATTAAGCTAAAACTCTAAATAAAATATCTGGGTAATAAGTACTGTTATTTGGGAGATACTTGCTATTATTCTTTTTTTTTATTTCACACACACATATATACAAACAAGTTATATTAAAATAATATTACATGAGTATCAGAAAATATATCTAAACCAATGTAATTATGAAGTCTTTGTATACTAATGTAATTGTCTAAGAATTTGCAGGCAACATAGATACTGTTAAAAACAAAAACTTGCCTCAAAGGTGCCACCAACTGTTTTAATTATAAATTACAATTTGGGAATTTTATCATGTATGAACATAGTTCATTAAATATTATCAGATTTTTTACTGCTCTCAAGTACTTTTGTTCTAGGAAACCAATTTTAACCATTTGCTCTTGCTTTCTAGTAAATTTCCAGGCTTAATAGAATGAAAGCTCTAATTCATTTTGTTTATTCTAAGTTTCTTCTTCAGTAGTGACTGACAAGTAGGACAATGCTCACTTAAGAGTTCCAAGTTTTAGAATACCTATTGAAGGAATACTTGATACCATTTCTTAAAGAATTTATTAACAAGAAAGAAAAGATTTTCATATTCAATTCAGAATCAATAAGAGATGCATAAATGTCTGTTGTCTTGGGCCAGCCAGTGGACGAGTTTGAAGACAGGGCTCAGAAGGAGCTGTATGAGCTGGAGGGCCACACATGACAGGGCTCAGAAGGAGCTGTTTGAGCTGGAGGGCCACACATAGCTTTGGGAGGATGAGGTGATGGATGATATGAGAAAATTACATGGAAAACCACATTAGCTAGAGAAAAGAATTTCATGGGTTTAGAATGCTCTGTCTGGGAAAGGCAGGACATGAACCATTTTTATCTCCACAAAGGACTTTTTAATAAACATCCAAAACCTTTTTGATGGATCCAAGATTATAAACTAAGGCTAAGAAAAATCACTGTTTCTCTCAAACAATGTTGCAAAAATAATTGCTGCATGTAAACTACTGCACTTAACTGGTGATCAATTAACTCTTAAAAGTAATCTCTATAGAAGAAAAATATATTTCATGATTGAAGAATAGGGTCCTATAAAACCAGAACTCTGTTTAAATGCTTAATGTTATTTTGTTGATAAGGTTCGTCAAAAGATTGGCAATCTTATCTAAGGTAGGGACACATTTTAAGCTATTTTATTTGATTCAGTAAGTCACTGCCATGAAGAAAGTGCATTTTAATTTTAATGCAAACTTTTTATTTCTCCAGACATGTGTCTTGATAAGTTGTGTTATTCAGTAGAAAGTATTTAATATATATAATAGTACAGATGCTTTTGACCTAACCTCTGTAAATAATAAATCCAAAACCATTAAAATCTGTTTACTCTGGTTGTATGAAATACATCAACTGTTGAAATCATCAAGTTCAAATGACTCTGATTAATTCTTTATTATTATTTACTTACTGTTTTGTGTATCTGAAACTAATATATGTCAATTATATCTCAATTAAAAAATAAAATCAATGGAATCATAAATTTTAAAAACATTTTAAGTCCTAAATGATAAAAAATAACACATACTTTTAAAAATAAGATGTTATTTTCATCCTTTTTAACTAAATGCTTACTGTCCTTTTAATAAAAATGTGAATTGCAGACACATTGGATATAAATGAATTAGAATTTCATTTTGTCAGAATTTTGTATTACTTTTGTATTAAGATTTACTCAAAATACTATTGTGGCTTAATAAATATTAAAGGAGAAAAAAGAACAAAAAACCAAAAATCACAGGTGTTAAAACATTTACAAGATCATGTTATTGGGATAGTTGCATACTTATCTACTTTTGGTTACGGCTATGTCTTACTCTTATTTCTATAATGTGATATTTGACATTGAAAAATAGTTTTTATATATTATCCAGTTTGTGAGCACCAGTTAAACACGTTGAAACTTAAAAATGGCAAGTTGAGCTAAATTTAAGTGAGTTGACTTGAAAAAATTCATGATTTAGGAATTATTGAACATTTCAAACTAACTTAAAATTTTTAATTAAAATGATTCAAGTAAAATACAAAAAGATTCTTTTACACGTTCTATTGTTTCACTCAAAAAGATAAAATGGAACACTATAAAAGTCATCTAATGCTATAAAAAGCTAATATATTTTATCATTATGCATACTTTTAATTATGGTTAATACTTATATAATCTAATACTAGATTTTTTTTAATGACAGTTTTCTTTGGATCCCTGAATATTAAAAACTGCTTGTGGATGTAGGAGGGAGGTGCTAAGATAGATGTAACTTAGGATCCCATTGGAGACAAAATACCTTGTAGAATTACTTTTGTGGCTTTTGTACTTAAAGAGACGACAGATAAAGTACCATCTGAAATATCTGTGTAGAAGAGTAAGATCAGCAGAGACTATGGAAGGATTCCATTGTGTATTTGGTTCAGCGAGATGAATTATATAATAATAAGTGGTGCAGAGAAGACAAACTTAGTTGACTAGATTTTGAATAAGACAATTTTTAAAATATATAACAACAATAAAAAGCAGTTTGGAAGTAGAGACAATAAACTTAGCTATGGGCAGTAGGGGAAAATCTGCTAAGAGGAGAAAGCATAATTTTAAAAGCCTACAAATAATATAAAAAGTAATTATCTAGTCATTTCTCAGTAGTAGAGAAGGGTATATTGGATTGAAGTTTTGTATACAAAGAACTAGATATAAATTTTGAATCAGGTTCACATTTATGATTTTTATCAGAAAATATTTGTAATTTCAGTAGTTCTTTATCAGATATATCACATGTATCATATACTATTTATTTACAATTCATAATTTTCTATGAAAACTGATTTATAAAATAATTTTAACATCTTTAAAGATTTTGCAGATACTGCCTTTAGACATTAGGAAAATTAAAATAGTTTATTCTGAAAACTACACATATACATGTATATACTTTTGATTTTGTAGTATATGGCAAAGACCTTAACAATTGTCAGATTTTATAATTTATTGATGCATCTTGAAATGTACCAGATGAAGATTTAGCTTTTAAAAAGGTAAAAAAATCTTTTATAGCACTGTAATTATGCTACTAAGCTTTTTGCTAAGTGTAATCGTCTAGCTTAGAGAAGCACGAGAAAAAGCACAATTAAATTGATGTGACTGCAATCTAGGTTTTAGAAGTCCTGATTTTCAGTATTTTTCATCTAAATTACAAAACTCAGGGATCCATAACAACTGTGAACTTTCCATTTTTAAACTAAATTCAAAGATAAAATTCTTAGATCTAGCAGAGCCTCTACTACCCAAGTCTCAAATATTCAAGCTGAACATAAAAAAAAGGAAATGTAAAAATATCATGAGAGTGACAGGCATCAAAGTTACTGACTCTTCTTCTTTTGACTAGAAGACTTTTTATTTTCTTTAGATGGAACTGCTTTGTGTAGCATCTTTAATGCCAAATCCAATTTTATGTGAAGAATTGTTTGAAGCTATTCACTGTTACTTCTGGATGTCTAATATTTCCACTATCTACAATACTCTTAGTCTTCTTTACTTTAGATAAAAAGGATCTCCTCTGTAGATGGAGAGGAGTTGAAAGATATTAGGTGGCAGAGACAGAGTTTGAGAAGCAGGAGTAAGTTTGTGAAAGTTACGCTGTCTTTACACTCTGCATAGCTCGTTCTGGGGTCCCACTGCCCCTGGCAGGGTTTGGAGTTTCCTGTGGCCGTCTGGCTGTGCCCCAGCTCTTTCCTCAGGTACCTGATAGGAGTCTCTACTCTGTACAAATGTAAACATTTGGAATAATTAAATACTGAGATGTGTCCAAAGATAAATCTGTTGCCTGTAAGAGAAAAAATTAAATTTACTTGATGTGGGAATAAAAAAAAGTTAGAGTCATGATCTTTTTCTTTGCCCTTTACAATCTTTTGGTATGGAAAGAAGTTATGGTAAATGTGCTCTACCCTACTGCTAATTTAAGCCCCCTAACTGATTTTAGTTAATTATTATTTAAATAAAACTGAGTTATTATTGCTTTTGGTCTTGTTTTCTCATTGAGTTACAAATAACCAGTGTTGGCATACTTGCTTTATGCAGTTCCTCTCACTGAAATTACTCTATTTTTTTAACTTAATTTTCAAAGCTTGTTTGAACCCCACTTTTCCTATGAGGCCTTTGCTGAATGCTTTAGCCTTCACTGACTTCTCTCCTTCCCCAGTTTCATGGTACACACCATAACATTTGGCTTTAGGTCATCTTTACATACCCCCTTTTAGCTTGTGGGCTTCACTGACCATGCTTTCTCCCCATGATTCTTGGCATCCCCTCTGTAGTGCTCTATAGATGTAGCTGGTGAAGTGATGGAAGTACAGGGCAGATTGCTTTCTCCTCAGTCACAAGCACAGTGATACCCAGGAATCATTTTCATCTCAACATTGCATGAAGGCCAAAGAACTAAGCACAGATTATTCTCAGACAAGCTACACAGAGAACCTATCTTCATATCCCTGGGAAATGAAAGCATACCATTCTTTAGGTTTTATTAATTTTAGGCATATATTATATAAATATTTAAACTTTTGAAAATAAATCAGCATAAATATATTTTAAAATATCACCCAGTGCTCTTATTTTCTCCCTTTAGTCTTAATTATTTTCATCACTTATGTTCCCATTGAAAAATTATATTTAGGGCTTCCAGCCAAGATGGAGGCATAGGTAGACACAATATGCCTCCTCACACAACCAAAAGAAGGACAACAACAATTTAAAAACAAAAAACAACCAGAACTTACAGAAAATCGAACTGTACAGAAGCCCGACAATCAAGGAGATAAAGAAGAAACATTCATCCAGACCAGTAGGAGGGGCGGAGATGGGCAGCTGGGGTGGAGAGGACTCACAGCAAAGTGGCCAGATCCAGAGAGGTGGCAGATTGTGGAACAAAGGGGACAGGCAGTGTGACTGCTAGTGGCCCCCGCAGCCCCACATGCGCACAGAGATAAACCAGGAGGAATGGCAGGGGAGCGAAACAGACCATGCAACCCAGGGCTCCAGTGCATTGAAATAAAGCCTCAAACCTCTGATTGAAAACACCCATGGGGGTTGAGGCAGCAGCAGGAGAAACTCCCAGCCTCACAGGAGAGGTCATTGGAGAGACCCACAGGGGCCTAGAGTGTGCACAGTCCCCCCACTAGGGAATCAGCACTAGAGGGTCCCAATTTGATTGTGGGTAGGGGAGGGAGTGACTGAAATCCAGCAGAGAGTAGAGCAGGCACCATTGCTCCCTCCCCCACGTGCAGCATCACAGCTCAGCAACTAGTGTTACCCCGACCTGGTGGACACTTCAGGCTCTACCCCTTTACATAACAGGCACACCAAGACAAAAAAAATGGCCCAAATGAGAGAACAGATCACAGCTCCAGAAATAATACAACTAAGCAATGAAGAGATAGCCAACCTATCAGATGAACAGTTCAAAACACTGGTAATTAGGATGTTCACAGAATTCGTTGAATTTGGTTGCAAATTAGATGAAAAAATGAAGGCTATGCTAAGAGACACAAAGGAAAGTGTACAGGGAACCAATAGTGATGCGAAGGAAACTGGGACTCAAATCAACATTGTGGACCAGAAGGAAGAAAGAAACATCCAACCAGAAAAAAAAAAAATGAAGAAACAAGAATTCAAATGAAGAGAGGCGTAGGAACCTCCAGAACATCTTTAAACGTTCCAACATCAGAATTATAGGGGTGCCAGAAGGAGAAGAGGAAGAACAAAAAATTGAAAACTTATTTGAACAAATAATGAAGGAGAACTTTCCCAATCTGGCAAAGGAAATAGACTTCCAGGAAGTCCAGGAAGCTCAGAGAGTCCCAAAGAAGCTGGACCCAAGGAGGAACACACCAAGGCACATCATCATTACATTACCCAAGATTAAGCAGAAGGAGAGAATCTTAGAAGGAGCAAGAGAAAAGGACACAGTTACCTACAAAGGAGTTCCCATAAGACTGTCAGCTGACTTCTCAAAAGAGACCTTCCAGGCAAGAAGGGACTGGCAAGAAGTATTCCAAGTCATGAAAGGCAAGGACCTACATCCAAGATTGCTCTATCCGGCAAAGCTTTCATTTAGAATGGAAGGGCAGATAAAGTGCTCCCCAGATAAGGTCAAGTTCAAGGAGTTCATCATCACCAAGCCCTTATTATAGGAAATGTTAAAGAGATTTATCTAAGAAAAAGAAGGTAAAAAATATGAACAGTAAAAATGACAGCAAACTCACAGTTATTAACAACCACACCTAAAACAAAAACAAAAGCAAACTAAGCCAACAACTAGAACAGAAACAGAACCACAGAAATGGAGATCACATGGAGGGTTATCAACAGGGAAGTGGGAGGGAGGGGGGGGAAGGGTATAGAGAATAAGTAACATAAATGGTAGGTTGAAAATAGATAGGGGGAGGGTAAGAATAGTACAGGAAATGTAGAAGCCAAAGAACTTATATGTACATCTCATGGACATGAACTATAGGGGGGGAATGTGGGAAGGAGGAGGTGGGCAGGATGGAGTGGAGTGAAGGGGGGAAAATAGGACAACTGTAATTGCATAATCAATAAAATATATTGAAAAATTATATTTAGCATGTTTTCATTAATTTGAAGTTATTACTATTTTCCTTTTGGTCAAGAAATATTTTTAATGTTTTGAGGAAATTCTAATGTTTCACTATTTATGCAATACTTTTTTAGGGCTTGTTGTTTGATTAATTATTAAATAATTATTGCATCTTTCCTAGGAGTCCACACACCCTATTCTATCAGAAATTCTTGGACTTTAGGCATATGTTTATTTGTAGATAAACAAGTTATGTTTATTTTGGGAACATGTGACCATATATTTATTTTTCTAGGATAGAGTTTGATAGATGAATTGAACTTCGGACTTTGTGGAGCAGAGACTTGGAATCCATTACTTATTATTTACAGTTGAACAAACTTCCTTTTTCAGAAGACTAATTAGTAAGTTTCTTAACTCTTTTAGGATTTGTTTCTCTTATTCTATTTAGTAGGTAAGATTAGAAAACTTATCATTTTATTTTTATAGTTGGGGTATCAATTTTGAAACTTTAAGTTGGGAATCCTGTTGAACCATTCAAGGGAGAGGGAGAATGTGAACTGGCTGGCTGGCTTCCTTCAGGAGCTTGCGAAGGTGTAGGTGAAGGAAGGTGTAGAAGTAAAAATAACGTTCCGGTGACATGCAGGGTTTGAGCTGTTTTCCTTGTGAAAGAAATAATTAAATATATTTGTTCCATTCATGATGTTGCAAAGGGTAGGAACTGGAGAGCATTATGCTATGTGAAATAATCCAGGTGGTGAAAGACAAATACCATATGATCTCACCTATAAGTGGAACCTAATCAACCAACCAAACAAGGGAGCAAAATAGAACCAGAGACACTGAAAATAAAGAACAAACTGACAGCAAGCAGAAGGGAGGGGAGAGGGGAATAATGGGGGAAAAAAGGGGAAGGGTTATCAAGGAACATGTGTAAAGGACCCATGGACAAAGTCAAAAGGGGGTAAGACTGAGGGTGGGGTGGGTGGGGCAGGGAAGAGTGTTGGGGGAAAAGTGGAGACAGCTGTGCTTGAACAGCAATAAAAAAACCTTAAATTAAGAAAATTGGACTTGGTAGAAATGTTGTCACAAAAGAAAACATCCTTTCTGGTGTGGGATTAAAAAAAAACGATTGATGAATTAAATCTTTGGTGTAGCATTCATGTAGAAAACAACTTGTCTTGATAAAAATAATTCTAATAAAATTAAAAAAACAAAAAAGAATTATATTTATGATAAAAGTAAGCTCATTTCCTGGTTAAAAGCATAGATAAAAGGGCTTGAGGAAATCATAAAGAAAAATATTCAGGAGGGGGTGGAACATTAAGCTCAGTATCAAGAGTTTGGCCAGGGAAATTCTGTGTGGGAATTTTAGTAATGTAGTTGACAAGTTCTCATCACAACTTTTAAAAAATGAGAAATATAAATTATAATATTATAACTACTTTGATTCTTAATAGAATGCCTACACCGATGAAGCACTGATATCAAAGAGTAGTCTTTAGTAGCCTGACACAGGGCTCTATTCCCAGCCGTCCTGCATAGTGATCTCTATTGGTAACACAAATCAAGAATGTGACAGACACTTAACACACACACAGTGACACTGAGCTTGTTAGCAGAAATAGCATGAGGCTGACAAAATTAAAACTCAAAATCTCAAAATTTTAATAGGTAAGAAGGAAGAGTGAAATTAAAAAGAACACCAAATCATACTCCCTTTTTATATTAATTGAAGTCACTTTTTGGTCATTTAGTATATAAGCAGGCCTCTATTTTTGTTTGTTTTGTGTTTTACTTTAATGCAAGTCTTTGGATTCATATTAATTTTTGCTTCCTCAAGCAACTCTACCAGTCCTGGACAACTTAACCCCAAACACATTGTATGTGAGGAAAAAAACCTCTTTTATTTTCAAACTACTGTATTTGGGGTTTATGTTACATGTGCTAAATATGATTTCTTGAGATAGGATCTAAGTCATTTAATCTTCAAAGTAACCAAAAGAGGTACATTGTATTTTTAAGCTAAAAAAAAGTTTAGTCACTTGCTTTAAGTTCTATACAAATTACTGTATTTTTGCATGTATAATGCTCACTTTTTTGTCCAAGTATTTGGGGGGAAAATAAGGGTGTGCATTATATGTGGTTAGTACTAATTCCATATCTATATAAATGTTTTCAATTCTTTTATTTATGCTTATGCATTAAAAGTATAACTCTAGAAAGCAATAACAATATTCATATGCAAAATAATACCCTGGAATATAATAGTTTTGCTTCTAAGTATAAATAAATTTAAAAAATTGAATTAAAAAATTAAAATGAAAGATTTTTTCCATGAAAGTTTGAACCAAAAACATAGGGGTTCATTATACAAGGCAAAATACAGTAACTGGAAAACCCCACATTTGAGCTCAGCTCTACCTAATGCCAGAGCTCCAGTCTGCCTCTCACTGCCGTGGAGTCATGCCTGTACTGTAGTGAAGGATAGGAGCTGTGGAGTCAGGACATGGCCAGCTCTACAAGGACCAGCTGTGCGACCAATATCTTGGTCTCTAAAATGCAGCTGATAACAATGCCTAGCTCATCTAGTATTAAAGAGGGTATACCTTCCATCAGGCACCAAGCTAGACAAAGGGGAACAGCAAACAAAACATTAATTTTTTTCCTGCCTTTATAGAACTTACATTCACTGGAGAGTGGCAATTAAACTGTGCAGTATATCAGACAAGAGGAGTATAATGGAGAAAACCAAAGCTGGGAAAGGTGTGAGGGTGCTGAGCAGGGCAGGTATGACTTCCTTAAAATGATATAGTAAGGAAACTGCTCACCAAGAAAAAAACATTTGAGCAAAGACCTAATAGGAATGAAAAAGTACGCCAGGTGATACCTGAGGGAAGGACTGTCCATACAGAGACATAAAAAGGACCAAGTCCTGAGGGAGGAGTGTACTGGCAGTTTCCGAGAATGCATAGGGTGCTGTGGATGCAGTGCTGTAGACAAGGGAGAGGGAAGTAGGGGATGAGGCAAAAAGGTAATGAGGGTCCATGTCATCTTTGGACCATTTCCAAACTTAATTTGACTATGAATGAAGACACTAGAGTCTTTTGAGCAGAGGGTCAACATGATTTCTCATATCTAAAAGAAAAACAGGCTACTCTGTTGGGATAAACGGTAGGTTTGGCAAAGATGAAAAAAATGGTACAAGGCTAAAAGGTCACTATAATAATCTAGTTGAGAGAAGAAAGTAGCGTGTTGGGGGTGGCTGGATATGCTGATAGATGAGGGTTATGAGAGAAAGAGAGAAGTCAATGGTGCCCCAAGTTTTGGGGGCTAAGCAACTAGAAGGATAAGTTGCCATCAACTGACATGGGGAGGACCAATGTTTGGGGGCAATGGTTTCTTGATGATTTAAAAGAAACCATCAAGCATTAGATATAAGTCTGGAGTCCAAAGGTGAGGTCTGTTCTGCAGGTATAAATTTGGGAGTCCTCAGAGTACAGATGGTGTTTACAGATGGAAGTAGGTAAAATCACCAAGAGAGTGAGTGTAGCTAGAACAGAGAGAATGCTTGACTAAGCCCAAGGACACACCATATTTATTAGTTGGAAAAATGTGGAAGAACCAGCTAAGGATACTTAGATAGAGTGTAGTCATGAAGAGTATAGAACCAGAGAGGGTGGTATCCTAGAACCAAGTGAGCCAAATGTCTCAAGGAGGGAGGGATGAGCTGTATGAAGTGAGCTTTGTGAAATGTGTGTGTGTGTGTGTGTGTTTGTGTATGTGTGTGTGAGAGAGAGAGAGAGAGAGAGAGGGAGAGAGAGAAAGAGAGACATCAAGACCAAGGATTAGAATCAACAAATTACAGGTAATTTTCTATGAATTTGACATAAAGGCAAACTGAGAAATGAAGAAATAGCCAGGAGGATACGTGGCCCAAGAGGTTCTTTTGTGTGTGTGTGTGTTTTTAAAAAAGAGAAATTATAGAATACGTGTATGCTGCTAAGAATGATTTAGAAGTGGGAAAAGATGTAAGATTCAGTTCTGAAGAGTAACTGATAATATATGCAAAAATTTATGATCATAATATATAGAATACTCTATAGGTATTAGTATTACTCTCTATTATTATCTTCCTCTAAAGTATTTCAGCATAACTTTATAGTGTTGTGTTGCAAATATCTTTATAAATTCCCTTGCTTTTTATTTATTAAAAATATTTTATTCAATGTTCTTAAAACTACTTATTCAAATTAATTTTTACTTAACTTACTTTGCATTTGCATTTAAATCAGTCCCTTCAACAAAATATAATATTTTCTACTCCCAACCCTAATCACTTCATAGTATATACTATAACTATACATCTGTAGGTGAATTATTTCAGTTTGATAAATATCATCATTTTGATTAGTTGGTGGTCACCTTGAACCATGTCAACCGCAAGCCTAGGAAATGCAAGTTGTGGTTGAAGTGCTTTAAATGAGCTGAGATGACATAGGAAGCCAAGGAAATATAGATTATTGAAACCTTGTGCTAACACTATTTGTAAAAGTAGAACTTTCTAGATTAAGACTATATAGAGCCAATTCATTTTCCATACAAGAAAGGTGTGTTAATTATTGTAATAACAAATGCACTTCCTCATTAGGATATTTTACCTGAATTTCACAGTGTGTATCTTAAAAGATGGAATTTATTTCAAATCTTAATACTATTTGTCAGAATACAACACACTTGAGTATTCTCAAAATAATAAAAAACAGTGGAGAAGTAGTATTTCCACATTCTTGCCTGATTTAGTTATCCATTGATGTATAACAAATCCCCTCAAAACTTTGCAGCTTAAAAAAACAATAAATATCGGGAGGTGGGACTGGCTGGGGTGGGGTGGAGGGATGGGGAGAAAATGCAGACAATTGTAACTGAATAAAAATAAATAAATAATTTTTTTGAAAAAAGCAATAAATACCAATCATCATGCAGTGTCTGTGGGTCAGGAATCCAAGAGTGGCTTTGCTGAGAGGTTTTAATTTGGGGTCCTTCCTGAAACTGTAGCCATCTGAAGGCTGGATTGGGCCTACAGGATTTATTTCCAAGCTGGCTCACTCATCGTCCTGCCAAATTGGTTCTGGTTACTGGCCTGAGACCCCAGTCCTTGCCATGAAAATTTATCCACAGGGCTGCTTGAGCATCCTCACCACATGGCAGGTGACAGGCCGCAGAGTAAGTAATCTAAGAGAACAGCAATGACACAGATTCAGAAGTCAAACTCTGCCACTTTTATTAGTTAAACAGATCAGCCTATTCAGTTAGGTGGGGGAGTGTTAAATAACAGAATGAAAAAATCTTGGAGGCATATGTTGGCTACCACTTTGTGCTTCCCCATGGCATCCAACCAGTTAGTAGTATAACTATGGCTGAAAGTTCTAGCCTCATGTATATTTTACCTGCTTCTATTTTTATTATTATAATTAATGTGCAGAAATCAAAGTATCCCTAGGATCCTCACAATATTCAAACAATATGGTGGAAGTACCAAGCAAGGGTCAATTTATTATATGTCTTATTTTTTTCAAAGAAGGAATAGCAAATAATGTCCAAAAAACCCCCACTGCACATGAGTTTAACTCTTTGCTCTAGAGATTATTGTGCTGATTTAGAGCAAGCAGTTATATCTAAAGCAGGGGTGGTGATGATGATTATGATGATGAGAAAAACATCAACTCCATGGTGGTAATGTGCGGATGAAGTGTATGTATATTTGAGAAAGCACTATAATACTGCTGTAAGGCATGTGAATATTGCTAAATAGGGTGCATCCTGATAAGTGGTGCTTTGTTTCACATCCCCTTGGCCCAAGGCTGGTTTCAGCTGCATGGATAACCATGGCAAACTACTGCTACTACCACTACCACAATGACTAATACATTTTAAATTAAGAAAAGAGAAAGTAATTCATCACACTGAAGTAGGATTATCCCAAGTCAAGCCTGCACATGTTAATATGAAAGCTGGTGGATAAATGCTTCACCTCCTACCATTCTAGTGGACAATTCTGGGAAGTCATCTGCATACTTCTCAGGAGGTCAGTGGAATTGAGCCTTTATTGCCATATAGAACTTCAACAATGTGCTTTTATCTTGCATTAGTTTTCCACCATCTTTCAGGTTTCCTGGCTTTCACATCTGTTTCCTGAGAGCAAGCAACCACCTCTCTCGCAGTAGTTCACCTTAAGACAGTAATGCAGTGTGATTGTACTGAAAATGGGAATACTGCGTCTGGAGTGCTGATGCTGACAATGGCAAACTGAGGGACGAGGGGGTGGCGGTAGAGCAGTGGGAGTGATCCACCCAGGCACAGGCAATAATGGGCTGCAGTGGATGCAGAGATTATAAAAAATGTACTAAACTCAACAGAAAGTCAGAATGTGTTTCAAGAATCCTATGCGCCAGCAATTCTAAGTAAGGTCAGTGGTAAAATCCTCTTTCCTGCCTGGGCATATTGATCCTACCACTCTCCTTTTCCTTCCTCTGCCTCTGTTTGCTGATGTCACTTCTCAAATCAAATTAGAATTGTTAAGGTGGGTATGTCACGTTAGCGGTTTGAGTATTTAAATGTGGGCAGGGGGTGGGGCATGCGGCTGTGTCAGGCCTTAGTTTCAACAAACAGGACATGAGTTATGTGAGTGACCAACTATGTATATCAAACATGCTAGTAGTTTTTTGTGTAGTTCCAAACAGAGCAGCTTTAAAAGAGAGAGGCATGTTCTAAGGTGTTACTAAGGTCCTAAATATTCCTTTAAGGTTTTCAGATACTTCAGATTACTTGTGGTAGAAAATGACCAAGGCAATGCCTTTGCATCCACAAATATAAGTGACTTGCCCAAAGGTATGCAGCAAAGCTCTAGTCAGTAAGACAGAACCTTAGAGCTACTATTTGGGGATATGAAATTTCAATGGGCTTTAATATTTTTGTACAAATAAAATTAGCTTCAGTATTATATATATTCTATTGTCTTCTCTTTCTATTGTAGCTTAATTTATTATGTTTTTAAGAATCTATAGCTTATACTTATCTTTTTTACATATTATTCTTTTCTTGGATATTTAGTAATTTTAAATGGACATTGATGTACAGTCCTTTCAATATATAGTATTTGATAAAAATAAAAGCATTGAAGTATTTGGAAATTTGTTCCCAAATGTAATTAATCATTGACCTCAACATATGTCCCCCAGGAAAGTAAAGTATTAATTAGTGCTTTTTCTACTTTGTGCCAAGGAAATAAGAAGAACTTATATAAATTGATTATACAAAATGTTTTTTCACAACTCTTTCCATCAAAGAAGTCTGATTAAGTCTGGTCAATTTCTTTCCCACTCCTGTCTACACTGAAAATGTTGCTGTCAACAAATTAAGGTGTATTTATTACAATGTATTTCAAGCTCCCAAAACAGTTAATATGCTATATTCTTTTCTAACTGTTATAGATTCCTTTTGCTTTATTATATATTTGTCATATATATGGTTTATATGTAAGTATATATATTTCTGTATGGTTAGTCTTATTATTTACTCATTGAAATCCCTTATTTAGAATTTTTTTGCCATTACTATACCAAATATGTAATTGACATTAAATTTCTGGTTATATATGCCAAGAGAACCAGCCTCATACCAATCAAAATAACCTTCTGTTTAATGAAATCTTTGAAAATGAAGAGACTATAAAATGCATTTAATAGAGGAATAATTTATCTACAATAGTCATTTTCATAGCTGTGTGTGTCAGAGTCGTGTGAATGGGTGAGAAAGTGGCCTTGGATAAAGCCTGGTGAAGCCCACAGACTGAGAAGAGCTATTCTTGTACATTAATGGAAAACAATTTATAGGAATAGAATTAGGGAGTGTATCAGAATGCCTGTTAAGATACTCATTAATTTATAACTCCAAAATTAAAGTGGCATTGGGACCTGTCACCCGGATGCAGAGAGTGCTATTAAAAAAGCATTTCGCTGGAGAATCCAAGATGTGAATACTTTCTTGAGAGTGTCAAGCCATTTTGTTCAGAGCTGTTGAATGTTTAACGAGTGGGCCGTATTCAGAGGCCATGTAAATATATAGTTGCCCACTGTAGGCCAGAGTTTCCAGTTAGAAGGCATAGACATAAACTTTTAGATACAGATTAGAATGAAATTCTTTAAGGTCTCTATATTAAAAAAAAACCTGTCTTTCTCTTCTACTCTCACATTACTGTGAAGAGTGGGGGAAGTAGATCCATTCTAAAACGGAGTCAGGGCAGCCGTTCCAGGGAAACTGCACTGCTCGGCTTGTCCTTAAACCTTTGGAATGTTTAAGCAAAATTCCAAAGCAGCGTTGTCTACCAAACAACTGTTTGTAAAGCTAACAGGAAAGCAGACATCCTGACGAAGAGTGCTGATAATTAAAGACATCCTTAAAATCAGTAAACAGCTAAAGAATAACTTAGCTAATTAACACCAACAGAAATTCCTTCCTTCTATTCATTTAATCATTTTCCTTCCTTTCCCATATAAAGCCCTTGCCTCAACCCCATAATCAGGACACTATTTGGGTTTCTGCCTGAATCAGTGCCTCCTGAATAGATGTTTCTTGATCTCAAATGAATGCTTGTTGCCTCTCACTTTGGCTTATTAGCACTATTTCCTTAATGGTCGCTGAATGTGTGGGGTTTTCCCACACCAAGAAATTCTGTGATGCCAAATTTAAATCAATTCTGACACTATCTACCTGAAGATAGCATCAGATCCCCCTGCGTTAGGGCTCACTCCCTCACTTCCTGTTCCCCTTCAGATGCCAGGTGCAAGTGCAGATTCTTACTTATACTTCTGATCAAAGGGTTATATGTAGAGGTTCCCATAACCCCCTCTCTGAGTTTGATTAATTTGCTAGAGTGGCTTGCAGAGCTAAGAAAAAACATGTCACTTACTAGATTTTGGGATTGTAAATGGATATAACTCAGGATCAGCCAGATAGAAGAGATGTATAAGGTAAGCCCTCTGAATCCCCTCTTTTTCGAGGGTTTTATGGGCATTTTTAGTAGGTGTGATTGTTGACATCATTGGCCATATGATTGACTCAACCTCCAACCCCCTGGGCTTGTGTGAGAGCCCAGGCTTCTGCCTCCCCTCCCTGGAGGTGGGGTGGGGTGTGCTGAAAGTTCCAACACTCTAATCAAGTAGATCCCCTCACAAGCAGATATCATCTTAGGGGCTTTCCAGATGTGACACTTAGAAGTGGCTGAAGGTGGTGGTTATAATTAACAAGGCACCTTTTTTGCTCTTGCCACTTAGGAAATTTTAAGGGTTTTCTGAACTCTGGGCCAGAAACCAAGTATATATTTTTTATCATAAATCCAATATCATAGTCTCATTGTCATGTATGATGATTAGTGGTTCCTGAGCCCAGCTTGGTACAGGTATACAATTCCATTGTGGAAGTTGGTAGCTGAGTGCCTGGAGCCAAATATGAACATCCTCTATAGGTCCCTCCCTAGTAAATTTCTGGTCCTCACTGCTCCCAGCACTAGCTCTTCCTTTGGCACTCTTTCCCACTGACTCTGGATGTGGATACAGAATACAGAGAATCAGAAAGCTAATGTATGAGAATTCGCATAAAGCTTACTTAATGTCTTTCAAAAACATGATCTTCACTCTCCAATTACTCTCCCACTATTTCTGGACTCCTTTACCATGGTGTCAGGGCTGGTTGAGGGGCCTAATCTTTCTGGTGAATCAAACAAGATACCAGTGAATAGGCTGGGCAATAAATGTCAGCAGCTTGGGGTAGTTGACACCATGATACCCCCTCAAATATCAACTGTTCTGTTTCTCTGTCCTCTAGTTAAAACATTTTTCCTTTTTATACACAGGGATACCAGCTGGGGCTCTGATGCAGATTCTTGTTTACCCTGTCTCCTGTTACATGCTGGTGTAGGTTTATTGGTTTATGGGTAAATACTTTGTTTTCCTTTTAAATTGCATTCTTCAATACAAAACCTCTGGGCATAGTGACTTGAGAAAAAATGTAAACCAATTTTTAAAACATGGAATCAAAATTTTTGCATGATTCGTAGTGGTATTTTATTTACTTTGGATCTTCTAGCATAAGAAGAGAGCATTTATCCCACCTCTTGAGATTTGAAGGAATGGAAACAAGATGACTTCTGTTGAAAAATATTTCTCTCCAGTTTCTGTAATAATTCTAAATCAATATTAATTTTAGATAGCAATAAATTATAAAAAGCATTTATTAGAGCAAAAAGAGTTTCAGCCCAGGAGACACAGATTTATGTAAAAACCTAAATTTTGTTCCACTGAGACAAAGGGAAGGCTGCCTTTGATAGCATGAATTCCTGCCCAGGTTCCCAATTAGGTCTGTTTTAGGTAAATTAATTGTCCAAATTATATAGTTCTGATTGGTTGGCATATATGCAAATGAGGATACAATTTGTGCCATTCTGATTGGATGGGGCAGGTCTCAGTCAGTTGAGTCATATGGTATAAACAAACAGAGCATAGTGATAGAATCTAAGAATTCAGTCCATGATTGTTCCTGGTATGTAAAAATACTTGAGATGCTGTCATCAAATGGCTGCTAGTCTCTTACTATCTATAAAATTTGGGCCCTCTGAGACCATGGGAAGTCCATCTCAGCAGATAAATTTCTTCTTAACCTTCACATCAAATGAATTTTTCTTCTTGGGGTCCACATAATAAATGTACTGAGTTTGTCTTTTCAAGGAAATTTTCATTCTTTTATTTCTTCTGGGTTCCTTCCTTCCTTCCTTCCTTCCTTCTTTCCTTCCTTTCTTTTTCTTTCTTTCTTTCTCTCTTTCTTTCTCTCTTTCTCTCTTTCTCTCTTTCTTTCTTTCTTTCTTTCTTTCTTTCTTTCTTTCTTTCTTTCTTTCTTCTTCTTTCTTTCTTCTTTCTTTCCTTCTTTCTTTCTTTTTTTGTAACCTAAGAGCAGCCTGTTTCAGGTGTACCACATGGAATGGATATTGAACATGGATTCAACATCCATATTCACTACAGCATACTCACCACTAAAGGTGTAGTTTGAAAATATTTATTGAGCATCTAATATATGTGTTCATTATCCACCTCCACCCCAAAGTGAGGAATAACATGATGATTGAATCTGTGTCTCCAGACTCCAGCAGTGCACAATCTCACAAGGAAGTCACAGATAAAACCAAGGCACATGAAGGGAAATTCTACAATAGAGGTACAAAAACTACGTAAGGTGAACTGGGGGAAATGACATTAATTCAGCCTATGGTATACTGCAATTTAGAAACTTTCATAGGAAAGATAATTCTGTTTTTGTTTCTTAGCAGGTGCAAAAATCTAATGTCCAAAAGTAGCTCAGGTGGCCCTGAATCTTCCTCATTTTGACTGCTGCGGTCCATTAGTTATGATGGCAGGCCCTCCCCAGCCTTCCAATCTTTTGATAAAGGCATGGAAAATGTTTAGTGGTTCTCTAGTTCCTTCATGTTGCCTGGGGGAGAAGCAGGGCTGCTAATACTCACTCTACTACCATCCCTGCTATCTATCTCTGTTCTACAGCCATTATGGCTAGAGGAACACCAACAAGTTTGCTGATCATTTTACTTCGGAGAGGACAGGAAGTCTTTCAAGTGCTGATAGTTCAAACCTATTTAGAAGACTTTTTGTTATTATTTTCAGTCCTCTCAAAGACAGGGAGGTGGGCTACCTGTTCTCAAAGAAACAGACCAATGTCCCACTTGGATTACTCACTCTCTAATTCTCCTTTTACTTTCTAGCTCACAAGGTCTTTAGCTGATAGTGAGGGGATGGGGGTATTGCTAGGGAAGACCCAGGAAAAATAATTGTCCTTCCAAACTACATTTACTTTCAAATCTTTTCAGTTTTAATACTTAGGCCTTGCCTTTTGAACTGAAAAGCTAAGAGTTGCTGTCTCTGTTCCTAAATTCTAATCTGTTAACTAACTCTGGGATAAACAGAGGTTTGAAGGCTCAAATTACAAAAGGATGACTCCATGCTAGGAAAAAACGAGTAAGTTCTCCCTGTGGAAAAAAGAAGAATATTTTATATTTTCATTTTGCCACATGTAGTGAAAGAAACTGAGGCTCAGAGACATCAATAAAATTGAATTTGCAGATTTAGAATTGAAACCTACATCTCTTTGAATTCAATCCCCAAGTTATATAGAAGATATCATGCTGTCTTCTTTGTAAGTCATTAAATATCATCTGGCCTCCGTTTCCTCTTTTCTAAAGTGAAAAGCTTGAAATAGATGAATTCTAAGGCTCATTATAGTTGTAAATGTGTTTCTTAGGTTGAAAAAATTCAGAACCACCTAGGTGACAGATAAGAAATGTATGTGTATTCTTGCCTTCATATGAACTCATAAGCCTTCTCCTAAGAAAAAGCATAAATGTGGATTCTATACTAGGTTCCAGAGATCTAAACATTGATTGGAGCAAAGTAAACATTCTATTTCTTAACAAATACTGGCAATGGGACTTTTAGCTACTGGTAGCCACTCAAATGATTTTATGTTCATATGAGTGATATTTACTATTTTTTATCTTTACATTTAAGCTTGGTGATGCCAGAACTATTTTTAATCAAGCCAATAAATTAAATAAGATTCACTCTATTATTATTCTTGATGCAACCTAATTACTATTTATCTCCATTTTAATATTGCAATCTTCTTAATATTAGCATTAATTTGACTCTTCCCTATTGATTATTTCTCCAAGAGTCTGATCTTCAAATTCTTGCCTAGTATCCAATACTGCAGCTCCACCTGTTTGCTATCCTCCCTCTTAACTGAACGATTTACACCTGGCCACATACTGACAGTTTGAGTAACTTCCAGGCAATGGAATGTGAAAACTCTGATTTACAATGTCTGTCTGTCTGGAACAGACCTGTCACTGCTTCGTAGGAAGCCCTGATTGAAGTTTTTCCCCAACTGATTGTGAAACTTGAACTGCAGTAGCATTTATCAAAGAGATTAGAAATGGCTCAGGTACATTCCTGGGGTAACTTTTCTTTGGAGGATTATTCTTGACTTGACTATGCCCGTCATCACCTAGCATATGAAATTAAGATATTCACTCTCTATTGTCTCATTCATCTTTTTACTAGAATAAAAAAGAAACAAAAACAAAATAGAGTTTTCTAAAGACTATATTTTTCTTCTTTTCTGTTATACTTTATATTTAGGAATTTACTAAAAGTCCCAAATATAGTTAATATTTTTGTCAATTAGCTAAATGACAGAAACACCTGGTTGAACTTGAAAAGCTAAGTAGAGTACCTAAATACATCAGAGAAGTCTATTTTTATAAGTTGAATTAACTTTTATAAGTTGAAGAGTAACATATGTTTGAGTTAATGAATAAACCAACAGTTCCAGTATTTTTTCAAGCCTGTTTATTTTCAGAAAAGGGAAAGCAGATGAGATTCAAATTCTGGGGGACAGCACATTTTATTTATTTACCTATTATTTAATCTTTCCTTGGGACAAAAATGAAGATAGAGGTAGTAAAGAAATCTGAATTCCAGGGGTTAGTGCTCTAGCAATGTAAAATGAAGGTTTCTATGTGGAAACTATGAAAACAATGTTGGAAAACAGATACACTAAAAGGTATCAAGAAACAGACAAAAGGTAGCAAGTATTTTAGGAAAATGGGCAAGAATGGAAGTAGAAAGGAAAAAAAATGACATTTCAAATTTATCTTCCTGGAGCATCATCAGGAAGATAAGCATTGCATAAATGCCTAAAGACTAACCAAATGCAAGGAAATGTATGGCCCCTTTGCACTGGACCTTACAAAAATGGTTAACCTGTAGGTACAAAAAGATCTGCCTCAATCGTCTTAAACATTTTACTTCCATAACCAGAGCATTCACACATAATCATTTCACCATAAAACTTCCTTGTAGATATAAGAGGAAAAGTTGTAGTTACTGATTGCTTCCTATGTGGAACTGTTTGGAGAGGTCAAGTGACTTGGTGGTACACCCAGATCTGTCAACACTCCTATACCCCAACACCTGAAATTCACAATGCCAGGTCTCTCCAGGAGGGAATTCAAAAACAGAAAAAGGCCTTCTGTATTAACATGCACTTACGATTAAATGTTCCACAATCATGCCATATAGATTAGGGATCAGTGAACTTTTTCTCTAAAGGTCCAAATGATAAATAGTTTAGACTTCAGTCCTTAACATTCTCATCAAAACTACTCAACTCTGCTGCTATAGCACAAAGCAGCTATCCGCAGTCTGTGAATGAATGAGCATGGCTGTGTTCCAAAAAATGTCTTTACAGAACCAGCAGCACACTGGAATCGATCTGTGGGTTATGGTGGGTCAACCAATGGAGGCCACTGGCAGATCTGCTAATGACTTTTGGGAGCATAATCAGGTATCCTATTGGAATGTCCCTTCTCAAACACAAGAGGTGAGGATCAGTGATAGTGGTTGTCAAAGGTGGAATTTAAAAACAAATAATTAAGAAGTGGTGATCCTAAGCCTTATAATAAGCTAGCAATTAAGTAACAGATATCTAGTTTTTACAATATGCTGCCTCACCTCCTTCCCTCTCCTATTTAAGGTAGGAATCTGGGTAATACATATACATATTGTTTAAAAACCAGAATATCTGAAAAAACTTTTTAAAAAGTCCTCAAAATTTGAGTAACAAGTGATTATTTCCTGGTTAGACTGTTTACCTTAACATAAAAATTGTTCTGGCCAAAAAGACAGAGTGATTCCTGAGAAAGCCAAGGAATCAGAGGCTGCCAGAACAACCCATTCACAGGAGATGGTATCAATCCTGACTAGCTCATAGAAGGGAACATTGAGGAAGTATCTGTGAGACTACGCCAAATAAATGGACTTGAGGGAGTCATAAATTTTGTGATGATAAAGTAGAAAATGTTAACTTCACACATTATTGGGAATGGCACATAAAATACAGTCTTAATAAAAACTAATATCATTGAAAATACTTTAAAAAACTGGAAAAGACCAAGGTTCATCTCATATTCAGAAAGCCAGTGGAGGGTAAAAGAGGAGGATTAATTAGAGGACTAATTAGAAAGGATGCTAAACCCCCAGTCTTCAATGCATCTGACCACACATGGGGTCTGTTATCTAGAGACAAAGGGGCAAGTCCAAAGGGGTGAAGCCAAGGAAAACCATATTTGGTAAGTGCCTACTAAATGTCAGGCATTTCTTTAGTGTTTTAAATGTTACTTCATTTGAGTCTCTCAGCAACCTTTTGAAATAACAGGTATTGTCATCACTTTACTGACAAGTGCAGGGGATCAGAGATGCTAAGTCACTGTCCTCCATCACTTCAGTGGGGCGAAGGTTTGGATGCCAGTCTGCATCTGCCTGAAGATTTCCCAATGGACGTGATGAGGAAAGAAATGATGCCATTCCAAACTATTGTGTAAATCTACTATAAGCTAAATGAAAAGGTTTGTAAAAGTTGAAAATAATTGAAGATAACATTCATTTAGTACTTCAGCAACAAGATGAATTTTATATGCTAGTCAGAAATATTGGTTACTACTAACAATTAGCACATAATATTGATACTTTTTGGAAGATGACAAATATATTAACAATATCGTCAGCTATGTCAGAAATAGGACATTTTTTAAAAGTTTTTATTTATTTGTTTTTGGAGAGAGAGGAAGGGGGGGAGAAAAAAACATCAATTGTGCGATTGGTTACCTCTTGTATGCCCCCCACTGGGGACCTGGCCAACAACCCAGGCATGTGCCCTGGCCCCTGGCCAGGAATCAAACTGCCCCTTTCTGTTCCCAGGTGGTCACTCAATCCACTGAGCCATACCAGCCAGTACCAAAATAGGACATATTCTTAATAGTCAACCCAATGGGAAGACATGTGTGCATATTTACAAACAAATATACAAATATTAAAAATTATCCTATTGAAAATTGGATAATTTTGCTAATTTTGAAAAGAGGATTTAAAATGTTCACCAGTAAAACAACTTGTAAAGACATGACATCAGTTTCTGAATTGTTTTGTCCCATATTAATAGAAAATTCAGGAAAAGAATTATCTTTAAATACCTAGGGAACATGATTACATATTTTTATTTCCATATGTTATATCATTTAATCTGTTTGGTATTATAGCTTTTGGATTGAGATGTGACTATATATTTTATTTTGCTATTAACACATTTTGCTTAATAGTCTCCAGTTAATACTAAAAAGAAAATGTAGAACATAATCCTTTTCCCAATTAGTTTAATGTACTTTTCATAGATCATCCCATTATGCATTGCCCTCCTTCTAAGCGATGAATAATGGTACATATTTTAAGAGTCACTTCTCAATTACTCAGGGGTTTCATTTTCCAGTCTGTAAGACAAGGAATAAAAGAACAGAATTAAATTTTCAGGTTGATTTCTTAGTTTTATACCTTGTTGTACATACATGTTTCTCTACTTGTTGGGAAAACAAAAAGCAGTATTTCAGAGTTATAGTATTGGGGGTTTTTTTACATTATAACCTTTAGATTAATATAAGCATTTCCTTTTTCTACTTAGAAAATATTATGAAATGGAATTAGGTGCTTCTACGCTGTTGATTATCATTTTATAATAATCTATACTAAAGGTTATGCTAATTGCTTTTATCAGTTGAGGGTTGACCACATTCTAGACTGGATGAGGGAAATTGAACCCACAAATTAGTCTAATGAGATTTGCAATGTTCATTTAAAAATCAAGAATATAACTGGAGTCTTCTGACTGCTAATTGGCTTCTCTAAAGTCTTGTTCAATTATTGACTCAAGATTTAGGCATTTATGGCAATAGAGCAATCAAGAGTATAGATAATATATTTGAGAGCAGCAGCAGAGTAAAGGGTGAAGTCTTGGGCTTTGGAGTCAGACAACACATGTTGGCTTCTCAGTTATGCTGCACACTAGCTGTGGCACCTTAGGCACATCCTTAATCTCATCTCTAGAATGGTGATAATAGCTGATTGCGTTGATTTTCCCTGATGACACAGAAAGAGTGTCTAATATAAAGTACGTTTGCAACCAGAGTTAATTGTCTCATTCTGAGGTAGCAGCCAAGTAGATAACTAGAAGAAACACAGTCTCTTGGGAAGATTCCCACAAGGAGTCTCTGGCTGCAGATTAATGGGCTCCCTGCACATTTGGGTCCTCAGTCAGAAGCAGATGCAACAAACATATCACTTAGCACCTACAGTAGGACCATAGAGCAAGGGTGATAATGAAGTGGACCAAAGGAAGGAGTACTTCTGGGTTTATGACAGGACACCTGCTTTTTCTTCTCTGCCAATGTTGTGTTTGCCTCCTCACAGTCAGCTGAAGCAGGGGATCTGCAGGCCATACAAAGGCAGTCTGGAGTCTTGCCTTGTTTATTGGACCTCCAGAGCCATATGCTGCTCCAACCTTTGCATCACTTACCATATCCATGAGAAATTGGGAAAGCAGTTTTGACAGTCCATAGCAATTATGGAGACCTAGCAAAAACAACCAGGTAGTGCAATGGTGATGGAAGGGGTGTGAGTGCAGTATACGAAATATCTGGCCACTTGTACAGCCACAGAGAAGAAGGTGATGCAAGCTGTATGTGGGGTCCAGCTTTACAATCATGCCAAATTACTATTTTTTAAAAAAACATCTCACTAAGCCAGCAGTTTCTAAAGAATTCCCTCCACCCAAAGAGGTTTGCTAGAGAGCATCTGTTGTGAGATCAAAGATGCTAAGCAACTTTTTTTATAATTGCCCCCTAAGGACCTGTCTGCATCCTCCCTCCCCGCTTCCTTGTGCTATTCCATCCCATTCAAGACCAGTCTTTAAATATGACTTATGTGATGTGTACAAGGTCTGCCCATAAAGTATCCAGCTGTGTAATATAAAGAATAATAGAGACATTTGTTGAAGAAGATACAAGGGACAATGCACACAGGACAATGATGCCTCAGCCCCTTCAAAGTAGGCACCTTGGGACCTCACACAGTTTTCCCAATTGCTATCAGCTGCACTGTAATATTTTCCTGAATCTCATCAGTGGTCTGAAATCTCTTCCCTTTCAAAGGTGATTTTACTTTTAGGATAAGCCAGAAGTCACAGGGTTACAAATTTGGGCTATAGCAGGGCTGAGTCACCAGGTGATTTGATGTTTCACAAAAAAAACTCTTTACAAGACATAATGCATGTGTTGTCATGATGAAGCTGCCATTCACCAGTTGCCCATAGCTGCAGCCTTCTGAATCATCTGAAGAGTTTCCATGGAGGGAATGTTCAAGCTTAATGCAAAATTTGATGATATTTGTTGCTCTATTTGCTCAGTCATTTTGAATGTAAGGGCCACATAGTATACATACTCACTCTATGGTGTCTACTGCCCCCACTGACTAGTACAGTAAAGTTGTAATTGTTTATACATGTGCATTAGAGTCCACTTTCCTTGGCTGCCAGGTTACATTGATGTTGCACAAATTATTCTGATTCTATTAACAGTGGCTGGACTTTTTCCAGACAAACTCTGGCATATATAACAAGCTAATGTGAATTCACAGAGCAAAGAACCAGTGAATCTCTGTGACCTTCAAAGTACCCCATTTTCAGTGAAGGGGGAGAAGTTCAGTCCTATAAGAGGTGATTTGCCTTGAGAACAGAGACTTGATGCAGAAAATAAATCTGGACGGAAGTGTCACTGGACATGGCAGCCCGTGCCTGGGGGATGTCTGGCTGCAGCAGGCCACATAATAACTTGGCTCATGGATCTAGATCTTGAGGAAAAGCTGAAAGTGAAGGTAAAGTCAAGGAAGGCAAAGAAAGAGGAGGAAAAGGAAGTGAAGGATAAGAAGAGAAGGAGGAGGAAGAGAAAGAGGATAGGGTGGTGAGGAGGAGAAATGGGGAAGACCTCCAGAAACTGGAAGAGGTGAGGAAGACATCTCCCTTAGACACCTTAGTTCAGACTTTTGGCTTCCAGGACTGTGAGAGAAAAAGAGTTCTATTCTTTCAAGCACTTCGTTTGTGGTAAATCGTTAAGGCAGCCCAAGGAAGCTTAGACAGGTATGTGACAGTGAACAAGATAGACCTTAAGATAGTTATCCCTGTGTGTGCAGGTCCTTGTGCTACAGGGCAATCCTCTGCTCCTCGGCACCAGGCAGTCATGGGGAACAAGTGCTGTGCTTGACTCATCAGTGCACCCTCTACACAAAGACTGCATGTTTAAAAAGAAGCTGGAATAAAATACTTTTTGGTTGAAAAAATTTGAAAATAGTAAGGAAGAGATACGATTATTGTTTATGGAATATGAATATAACATTAGAAGACCAAATGGGCACTGGAGTTCACTCTTTGGAAAAGTGGAATAAAGAAGAAGAAAGAGGAGAGAGTGACTTCCAGAGAAATGAAAGAATTGTTAGCATGGGACCTTGAATTGTAGGAAATTCAGATGACCCAGCCTTATAAAGAAAGCCTGACACTTGGGCTAGTGCTGGGTGGCCATTGAGACAATCCTGGATGAGCACCAGAGGTTTCCTGGAGGAACATCAGCACATTCAGGGGTATCCACCACCCAGGGGACACTGTGAAGCTTAACTGTCATCATTACAAATGTCATTTGTTGAGTACAATACAATTAACTGGTATTTTTGATTACTTGATTATCAAGGTGGCCAGTTTTCTTAAAGAAAATAATTAGCCTTAAAAAAGTTACAAGTATAATTCTAATTTATGAATATTATAAGTCTCTACTTTGCATACAGAATCATTAAACATTAATAATTAAAGAGACTGTTCTTTTGGTAGAGATTGTTGTTTTTACCAATGAGGAAAATAATACTGAGGAATGTTATTGACTTTTCAGCATCACTAATGAATGTTTCACTTAATTTATTATGTGAGCATAAAATTTATGCTACAGGAACATATGTATCAACATAAGCATAGATATTATCTCAGTGATCTGAAAACCCTTGGTAAATGGGGATCACGGTTGTCATTCCCAGAGTCCACTCTATCTTGGCATTGAGCTGGTTCTACACTGGAAGTGTTCCTTCTTTAGTGCACATTTTCAAGCTAAGTGCAATGATGATTAGGTTATAAAGATGATAGAAAAGAGAGAGTGGTGAGACTTGGGCTTCTCGTTCTTCTTAACCTTAGTCTAGTGAGCCAGGGTAAAGAAGAAAAAATCAGGAGGCTAAAAGCAAAACACCCCTCATAAATCAGTATAGGGCTTTTGATTCTTTCAGGATGAAATTTGAATTATGATAAAAAAGTCCTATATAGAGACATTTAAAAAATCTGCAAAAGGCTTAATAGAAAGAGTAAAATTGAAACAGACTCTAGAAAAGGAAAAGAGTCTGAGAATTAGTTACTTATTACATGTACAACTTTCTTGAAAACCTGTTTATTAACCAAAGTATTCACCTCTGATTCATGTTTTTGTTGTAATAGCTCAGTTGAATTTTGAAAGTATGTATTCACACCAATTTGCATAGTGAATAATTTTAAAAATCAAAGCCACCAAGAGTGGAACTAAAGCTATTTTTAAAAACCTATTTAATAATTTTATTCATATTTTAAAGAGACAAGGTCAAGTGCAAACTTTAAATCCAAAATGAAAAAGATGAGAGGGAAAATTGCAACTACTTTAATTCTAATTTTTTTTTTTTAAGTTTAGGTAAGGTTCTTTAGAAAGAAGGCAGTGCAGAGTGCATCATGGTGAGAAAAACAGGGCAGATAAAAAATGTTCTCCATAGCATTGAGGAGTTTCTTATTGTAGAAAAAGTTTTTTCCCCAGAGAACATGAACATACATATTTCCAAGAACAAACAGAAGGAAAAAAAATTTGTAGATTTACTTGGTATATAATGATTATTAATTTCCATCAAATTTCTTTCAAAGTGATAACATAATGAGCAAACTTTGTAACTTTTGCCATTATTTCCCAGTATAAACTTTTAATCTGATATTTCTTTTTAAATGATGCATGCCTCTTTTTCCCTAAGAATTGATAACACATCAAATGTTTGTTTTATATTAGTCAAATTATCTCAGGTATATATTTTTTCTTTTGGGGCTATAAAGAGTACATTTTAAAAAATAAAACAGGATTTGAATATGTTAAAACCTTCTAGTGAGCCCTGTTAAATGAAACAAAGGTATGAATATGAATCTACTGTTCACTGTTCAGGTATCTCCTTAAAACCAAGAGTCTAGCACTAGATGGAGAATTTTTTTTTTAAATGCCAACATGAATTTATACTTTAGAGTTAACTAGAAGCTATTTAATATTCACCCATGGCAGATAGCTCATATATTTGCTGGCAACCAGAGTTAACTAACAGTGTTATCAAAACAATGTCTTCTAGCCAAAAAGTGAGCTGTTCAACTGTGCTGGAAGTCAGTCCACTTGATCACTTGAAATTGAAAACTCGTCTAACGAAAACTGACAGTGTGCCTGTTTCAGAAGAGCAAAATTGCCATCTTAAAGGACAGATTTTACACCAAGCCAAAGACCTCCTCCTGTTGTAGAAGTAACAAGCTGGTAATTCTGACCTTATGGTGATTCTGACCTTAACATCTTAATAGAAAAATATGTTCATAAAAAAGAAGCATAGAGAACTAAGATGGCGGCGTAGGTAGACACACTGCGCCTCCTCGCACAACCAGAACTGACAGAAAATCAAAAGGCAAGGAAGTCCGACACCAAGTAGATAAAAAAGAAACATACATCCAGACTGGTAGGAGGGGCAGAGACGAGCAGCCGGGGCAGAGAGGACTCCGTGGTCCTGGCCCGACGGAGACTGGCGGAGTGTGGGACAAACGGGGCAGGCAATCTGACCACTAGCAGACCCTGTGGCCCCACATTCACTCACAGATAAACTGAGAGGGCCGGACTCAGAGTGGCGGAGAACAGGGCAGGCAGAACGGTGGGCAGCACCCCGTGGCCCCACATTTGCACATAGATAAACCAACCGGGACAAACAGTGGGGAGCTAAGCAGACTGCATAACCCAGGGCTCCAGCGCAGGGAAATAAAGCCTCAGACCTCTGATTGAAAGCGCCCATGGGGGTTGGGGCGGCAGCAGGAGAGACTCCCAGCCTCACAGGAGAGGTCATTGGAGAGACCCACAGGGTCCTAGAGCGTGCACAAGCCCACCCACTTGGGAACCAGCACCAGAGGGGCCCAATTTGATTGTGGGTAGAGGAGGGAGTGACTTAAATCCAGTGGAGAGTGGAGCGGGCGCCACTGCTCCCTCTTGGCCCCTCCCCCACATACAGTGTCATAGCCCAGCAACCAGCATTACCTTGCCCCCGGTGAACACCTAAGGCTCTGCCCCATTAAGTAACAGACGCACCAAGAGGAAAAAAAAAAAAAAAAGGCCCAAATGACAGAACACTTCAAAGCTCCAGAAAAAATACAACTAAGCGAGGAAGAGATAGCCAACCTATCAGATGCACAGTTCAAAACACTGGTTATCAAGACGCTCACAGAATTGGTTGAATTTGTTGGAAAACCAGATGAAAAAATGAAGCCTATGCTAAGAGAAACAAAGGAAAATGTACAGGGAACCAATAATGATGGGAAGGAAACTGGGACTCAAATCAACGCTTTGGACCAGAAGGAAGAAAGAAACATCCAACCAGAAAAGAATGAAGAAACAAGAATTCAAAAAAATGAGGAGAGGCTTAGGAACCTCCAGGACATCTGGAAACATTCCAACATCTGAATTATAGGGGTGCCAGAAGGAGAAGAGGAAGAACAAAAAATTGAAAACTTATTTGAACAAATAATGAAGGAGAACTTCCCTAATCTGGCAAAGGAAATAGACTTCCAGGAAGTCCAGGAAGCTCAGAGAGTCCCAAAGAAGCTGGACCCAAGGAGGAACACACCAAGGCACATCATAATTACATTACCCAAGATTAAGCAGGACAGAATCTTAGAATCAGCAAGAGAAAAGGAGACAGTTACCTACAAAGGACTTCCCATAAGACTGTCAGCCGATTTCTCCAAAGAGACCTTACAGGCAAGAAGGGGCTGGAAAGAAGTATTCCAAGTCATGAAAGGCAAGGACCTACATCCAAGATTTAGATGTAGGTCCTTGCAAAGCTATCCAGCAAAGCTATCATTTAGAATGGAAGGGAAGATAAAGTGCTTCTCAGATAAGGTCAAGGTAAAGGAGTTCATCATCACCAAGCCCTTATTATATGAAATGTTAAAGGGACTTATCTAAGAAAAAGAAGATAAAAACTATGAACAGTAAAAATGACAGCAAACTCAGTTATTAACAACCACACCTAAAACAAAAACAAGAGCAAACTAGGCAAACAACTAGAACAGGAACAGAACCATAGAGAGGGAGATCACATGGAGGGTTATCAATAGGGGATTGGGAGGGGGAGAGAGGGGGAAAAGGTACAGAGAATAAATAGCATAAATGATAGGTGGAAAATAGACAGGGGGAGGGTTAGAATAGTGTAGCAAATGTAGAAGCCAAAGAACTTATAAGTATGACCCATGGACATGAACTATATGGGGCGAATGTGGGAGGGAGGGGGTGGGCAGGATGGAGTTGAGTGAAGGGGCGGGAATGGGACAACTGTAATAGCATAATCAATAAATATATCAAAAAAAAGAAAAAGAAGCATAACACACTTGTAACACAAATTTTGAACTATATTTCAAAGACAATACAAACTTCTCATTGATTTCGATTTCTCTATGTGGCAGAAAGAAATATTCTGTTGTATTTCATGCCACCATTTCCAGTTACTTATATCTCATAAGATATCAAAAGTAGATAATTAAGTATATATTTAAAAACTACTTTATCATTTTAATGGATTCATTTCCAGGCAAAGTTTTGAGTCAAAGCAGGAAGAACTGGTATTTGCAGGTTTTTGGGTTTTGTTTTAAGTCTTAAAAAAAAATCCCAGTTGATAACATTCTTGGCTAGAATCTAGATAAAGCTAAGATTCCAGAAGATGAATAATGCTTTGTATTGCTTTCAGCACCCATTTTCAAGATTTTAGTTCCTGTAGGATTTCACAAGTATTTTCCAGGTAGAAAGTAATAGCACAAAATTGATAATGGTATCTCAGAGAAAAATTGAAAATAGCAAACAAAATTAAACATAAATAGAACAGTTGTCACACAATCTTTTTTTAAAGATACAATATTTAATTTAATTTTTATTCTATTTTTTCTATTACCATTGAGTCCCCTTATGCCCTCTCCCTCCAGCACTCACCACACTGTTGCCCAAGACCACGAGTCCTTTTCCCTTTTTGCTCAATCCCTCCGCCCCCTACCCCACAACCCCCTTATCTGTCATCTTGCTCTCTATCTATGAGTCTGTCTCTATTTTGCTTGTTAGTTCGGTTTTTTCATTAGATTCCACATATGAGTGAAATCATTTGTTTCTCTGACTGGCTTATTTCACTTAGCATAATATTCTCCAGGTCCATCTATACTGTCACAAAGGGTAAATTTCTCTTCTTTTTTTATGGCCGAGTATTATTTCATTGTGCAAATGTCCCTTAGTTATTTTATCCATTCATTTCTTGACAGACACTTGGGCTGCTTTCAGTTCTTGGCAATTGTAAATAACACTGCAATGAACATAGGGATGCTATGTTCTTTCAAATTAATGTTTTGGGTTCCTTCTAATATATTCCCAGGAGTGGGATTGCTGGGTCAAAACACAGGTCTATTTTTAATTTTTTGAGGTATCTCCATACTGCTTTTCACAATGGCTGTGCCAGTCTGCACTGCCACCAACAGTACAAAGTATTCCCCTTTCTCCACATACTCTCCAGCACTTGCTGTTTGTTGATTTATTGATGATAGCTGTTCTGACAGCTGTGAGATGATATCTCATTGTGGTTTCTATTTGCATTTCTTTAATAACTAGAGATGTTGAGTATCTTTTCATATGTCTATTGACCATCTGTACATCCTCTTTGGGCAAGTGTGTATACAGGTCCTTTGCCCATTTTTTAATTGGGTTATTTGTGTTTTTGGTGTTGAGTTTTGAAAGTTCTTTATAAATTTTGGATATTAACCCCTTATCAGATGTATTGGTGAATATGTTCTCCCATTCTGTGGGTTGTCTTTTTATTTTTGTTGGTGGTTTCCTTTGCTGTGCAAAGAACTTGTTAGTCTGATGTAGTCCATTTGTTCATTTTTTTCTTTTGTTTCCCTTGCCTGGGGAGATATATCAGATAAAATATTGCTGAGAAATGTCTGAGATTCTGCTACCTATGTTTTCTTCTACAATTTTTATGGTTTTGAGACTAATATTTAAGTCTTTGATTCATTTTGAATTTATTCTTGTGTGTGGTATAAGAAGGTAGTCTAGTGTCATTTTTCTGCACATATCTGTCCAATTTTCCCAACACCATTTATTAAATAAACTATCTTTAGCTTATTGTATGTACTTGCTTTCTCTGTTTAATATTAATTGACTATAAAACAGTGTGTGTGTTTTTTTCTGGGCTCTCTGTTCTGTTCCATTGGTCTATGTGTCTGTTTTTATGCCAGTACCATGCTGTTTTGATAACCATGTCCTTATAGTATCGTTTCCACCAAATTTGTTCTTTCTCAAGACTGCTGTTGCTATGCAGGACTTTTTGTGCTTCCATATAAATTTTTGAAATATTTGTTCTAATTCTGTGAAATACGTCCCTGGAATCTTGATAGGAATTGAATTGAATCTGTATTTGCTTTGGGTAGTATGGACATTTTAATGATGTCATTTCTTCCTATCCATGAACATGGTACATGCTTCCACTTATTTGAATCTTCTATTTCTTTTTACAATGTCTTATAATTCTCCAAGTACAGGTCTTTTACATCATTGGTTAGGTTTATTCCTAGGTATTTTATTCTTTTTCTAGTAATTGTGAATGATAATATTTTCTTCATTTCCCTTTCTGTTTGTTTTTGACATATAAAAATGCAACTAATTTTGGGATATTAATTTTGTATCCTGCTACTTTGCTGAATTCATTTATCAGCTCTAGTAATTTCTTGGTGGAATTTTTGGGGTTCTCTATGTACAGTATCATGTCATCTGGAAATAATGACAGTGTTACTTCTTCCTAGCCAATTTCAATGCCTTTTATTTCTTCTTCTTGTCTGATTGCTGTGGCTAGGACATCCAGTACTATGTTGAATAAGAGAGGTGAAAGTGGACATCCCTGTCTTGTTCCTGATCTTAAGGGGAACACTTGTAGATTTTGCTCATTTAGTATGATGCTGGCAGTAGGTTTGTCATATGTGGCCTTTATTATGTTTAGGTATGTTCCCTCTAATCCCACTTTGCTGAGAGTTTTTGTCATAAATGCGTTCTGAATATTATTGAATGCTTTTTCTTCATCTATTGATATAATCATGTGGTTTTTATCCTTTTTTTTATGTGGTGAATGACGTTAATGATTTGTGGACATTGCACCAACCTTGCATTCCCAGAATAAATCCCACTCGATCATGGTATATGATTTTTTTGATGCAATGCTATATTCGATTTGCTATTATTTTGTTGAAGATCTTAGCATCTATGTTCATCAGGGATATTGACCTATAATTTTCTTTCTTTGTAGTGTCTTTATCTGGTTTTGAAAATAGGATAATATTGGCTTTGTAAAATGAGTTTCAGAGCCTTCCCTCCTCTTGAATTTTATGAAATAGTTTGAGAAAGAGTGGTCTTAGTTCTTGGAGTATTTGGTAAAATTCATTTGTGAAACCATCTGGTCCAAGGCTTTTGTTTGGTGGGAATTTTTTCTTTATTACTGCTTCAATTTCATTAGGTTTAATCTGCCTATTCAGATTCTCTGATTCTTCCTGATTTATATTTGGAAAATTGTACATTTCTAGAAATTTATCCATTTCGTCCAGGTTGTCCAATTTGTTGGCATACAATTGTGCATAATATTTTCTTACAGTCCCTTGTATTTCTTTGGTGTCAGTTATTTCTTCTCTTTCATTTCTGATTTTATTTATTTGGTTCCTTTTTTTTCTTGATGAGTCTGGTTAAAGGTTTGTCAATCTTGTTTATCTTTTCAGAGTGGCAGCTCTTGGACTCATTGATCTTTTGTATCATTTTTTTTACTTTATTTCATTTATTTCTGCTCTGATCTTGATTATTTCCTTCCTTCTACTCACTTTAGGCTTTTCTGTTCTTTTTCAAGTTCCTTTAAGTGTTAAGTTGTATTGTTCATTTGAACATTTTCTTGTTTTTGAGATAGGTCTACAATGCTATGAAATCCCTCTTAGGATTGCTTTCTCAGTGTCCCACAGATTTTTGGATTGTTGTGTGTTCATTTTCATTTGTTTCAATGTATCTTTTGATTTCTTCCTTGATCTTGTTGTTGACCCATTCATTGGTTAATAACATGTTACTTAGCTTCCATGTCTTTGTGTGTTCTTCTTGTGATTAATTTCTAGTTTCATAGCATTCTGGTCAGAAAAGATGCTTCATATTATTTCAGTCTTCTCAAATGTATTGAGACTTAATTGTGTCCTAATGTAGATTATCCTTGAAAATGTTCCATGATACTTGAAAAGTATGTATATTCTATTGCTTTGAAGTGAAATGCTCTGAAGACATCAATTAAATCCACTTGATCTAGTGTGTCATTTAAGGCTGCTGTCTCTTTGTTGATTTTTTTGTCTGGAAGATCTATCCATTGAAGTCAAAGGGGTATTAAAATCCCTGACCATAACTGTATTCCTGTCGATCTCTCCCTTTATTTTAATCAAGATGTGCTTCAAATATTTAGGTGGTCCTATGTTGGGTGCATAAATGTTTACTAGGGTTATATCCTCTTGTTGGATTCTTCCCTTTCTCATTATGTAATGTCTTTCTTTGTCTCTTACAATAGCCTTTGTTTTAAAGTTTATTTTGTCGAATATAAATACCAGTAACCCAGCTTTTCTTTTCCTTCCTATTTGCATGAAATATCTTTTTCCATCTTTTTACTTTTATTCTGTGTGTATCTTTTGATCTGAGATGTGTCTCTTGGAGGCAGTATATATATATTTTCTTGTTTTCTTATCCATTCAGTTAGCCTATGTGAGGGGTGTCAAACTCATTTTCACCAGGGGCAATATCAGCCTCGTGGTTGCCTTGAGAGGGCTGAATGTAATTTCAACTCCTTAACAGTTAAGGAGTAGTTACATTTATACAGTCCTAAAATTATTTTGGCCCTTTGAAGGCAACCATGAGGCTGATTTTGCCCCTGGTGAAAATGAATTTGACACCCCTGCCCTGTGTCTTTTGGTTGGAGCATTTCAGTCATTTACACTTAAGATAATTATTGATAGACATGTATTTAGTGCCATTTTATTGTTAGACTATTTTCCTTTGTTGGGAAGCTCCTTATTTCTCCTTCAATTTTAAACGATAGCCTGGCCGGGTAAAGTAACCTTGGTTGTAGGTCCTTGCTTTTCATCACCTCGAATGTTTCATGCCACTCCCTTGTGGAATGAAATGTTTCTGTTGAGAAATCAGATGACAGTGTAATTGGTGCTCCCTTGTAGGTAACTACCTGCTTTACTCTTTTAGGAGTGGCTTTTAGGATTCTCCCCTTGTCTTTAAGTCTTGTCATCATAATTATGATGTGTTTCAGTATAGGCCTCTTTGGGTCCACCTTGTCTAGGACTCTCTGAGCTTCCTGGACTTGTGTGTCTTTTTCATTTTTCAGATTAAGGAAGTTTTTGGTCATTATTTCTTAAAATAGGCTCTTGATCCCTTGCTCGCTCTCTTCTCCTTCTGGTACTATCATGATGCAGATTTGTTATGCTTCATGTTGTCCAAAATGTTTCTTAAGTTCTTCTCATTTTTTTAAATTCTTTTTTTCTTTTTGCTGCTCTCCCTTGGCTTTTTTTTTAACCTTGTCTCCAATTCATTGGTTATACCTTCTGTTTTATCTAACCTACTTTTTATTCCTTCTAGTATATTATTTATTTCAGATATTGCAATCTTTAATTCTGACTTGCCCTTTTTATGGTTTCTATGTCTTTTTTCATGCTGTTGACTATCCTTATAATCATTACTCTAAACTCTCTATCTGATAAATTGCTTGCCTCCATTTCATCTAGTTCTTCTGTAGAATTTTCCTGTTCTTTCTCAGTTGGGGTCTGTTTCTTTGTCTTTCCATTTTGTCTGATTCTTTGTATTTTCCACCTTAGCTTGTTAATAAGCAGCTGACTTAAGCACCACAGGGTGGAGCAGAGTAATTCCTGTGGGTGGGGCTATTGCTTTCCCTCAGGCTGATGTATTGGAGGGGAGTTCTCTGCCCCAGAAAAGTGGCCTCTGTGCTATGGGGAGTGACTCAGCACAAGGATCCTGGCAGCTGTTCCTTCAGTTCTTTCCCCAAAGCCACCAAACCCAGACTCTCCTGAAGTATATCTAGTCTACTTTGCCTTTCCTCTTCTGGAGCCCAGGGTAAGGGACAGCAAATGAAATTTTATACATTGGCTCTTTAAGAAGCTGTCTGCATCTCCAGCTGTCTCTCCCTGGCAGTCAGAAACCCGGCTGTTTTTCACAGCTGGATGTTATCTGGGTTCCTTTCTGGCTCTGATGCTATAGGTTGGGAAGCCCATCTTTGGGTTTAGACCCCACACTTCTCAGAGGGAACCCTATGGCTGCTGAAATATCCCTCTGGAATGTCAGCTGCTACCTGTGGGAGCCCAGTCAGCCTTCTCATGCCTTCTCCACACTCCCTACTATCCACATTGTACTGAAGTGTTTTCTTCTGTTGGTCCGTGGTTATAAGGCTTCTCTCCAGCTAGTCTTCAGTTGTTTATTCAGGATAATTTCTGTACAATTTACTTGCAATTCCAGATTGGCCCTGGGAGGAGGTTTTTGTAGCTTCCACTTACTCCTCCACCATCTTGGATTTTCAGCATTTTTTAAAATATAAGAACATTTAGAGAAGTGGGATAATTTTTGTCTTAAAATTAGAATGAGGTGAAACCTGATAGTATATCCAAACTCACTTCTCACTCTACAAATGAGGAAGCAGAGATCCAGAGAAATTAAATAAGTTATCAGATTTCCATAGCTAACAAGTGTCATATAACCTCAGTGATCTTAAGAAAGAAGAACAAATAAGAGGGATCACAATATTTCATATCAAACCACAAACCACTCATCAAAACTGCCTGGTACTGGCATAAGAACAGACACATAGATCAGTGGAACAGAATAGAGAGCCTGGAAGTAAACCCAAGTCTCCATGTTCAATTTTTATTTGACAAAGAGGGCAGGAGCATACAATGAGGTAAAAACAACCTTTTCAATAAATTGTGGTGGGAAAACTGGACAGCTACATGAGAAAACATGAAACTACACCACCAATTTACACCATACAGCAGAAAAACTCAAGATGCATAAAAGACTTAATTATAAGTTGTGACAACATACAAGTCCTAGAGGAAATCACAGGCAGTAAAATTTCAGATAACCCACGCAGCACTATTTTACCAATATATCTCCTAGTGCAAGGGAAATAAAAGAAATAATAAAGAAATGGGACTACATCAAATTAAAAAGCTTCTGCATGGCTAAAGAAACCATCATCAAGTCCTTTGCCCATATTTTAATTGTGTTGTTTATCTTCCTGGAGTGGAGACCTGTGAGTTCTTTATACATTTTGGAGGTCAAAGTCTTGTTCAAGGTATCATTTGCAAATATATTTTCTCATATGGTTGGTTCTCTTTTCATTTTGCTGATGTCCTGGCAATTCCACTGCTGGGATTATACCCAAAGAATTCTGAAACACCAATCTAAAAGAACCTATGTACCTCATTGTTCATAGCAGAACAATTCACAACAGCCAAGTGTTAAAAGCAACCTAAGTGCCTATCAGTAAATGAATGGATCAAAAAACTATGGTACATTTACACAATGGAATACTACACAGCAGAAAGAACGAAGGAGCTCCTACCCTTTGCAACAGCATGGATGTATCTGGAGAGCATTATGCTAAGTGAAATAAGCCAGGCAGTGAAAGACAAATACCATATGATCTCACCTATAAGTGGAACCTAATCAACAAAACAACCAAGCAAGCAAAATATAACCAGAGACATTGAAATTAAGAATGAACTGACAGTAACCAGAGGAGAGGGGGGAGGGAAATCATGGGGGAAAAAAGGGGAAAGGTTGTCAAGGAACATGTTTGAAGGACACATGGACAAAGCCAAAGAGGGTTAGGATCAAGGGTGGGAGGTGGGGATGGGTGAGGTGGAGGTAGTGGTGTGGGGAAAATGAAGGCAATTGTACTTGAACAACAATAAAAATAAATAAATAAATAAATAAATAAAAAGACAAAAAATAGAAAAAAAGACACCATCATCAAAATGAATAGGGAACTTACCATATGGGAGAACATATTTGCCAATGACACCTCAGACAAGGGTTTAATATCCAAAATATATAATGAGCTACACATGAGGAAGTTTACAGTTACAGCATTATGAAAATATTCTTTGGTAAATTCATGTGTTTATCATTTACTTTAGGGACATTTGTGCCCACAGTTCTGCCTTTGTGAGTAGTATTTAGGTGGTCCAGACTAAGCCTTCTATATCTATGGGAAATTTTAATTTTCTGAGGAAAATTTTCAAAAACATTGAAGTCAACCCAATCTTGGCATTTCTGCCTTACTTAAGCTGTTTTGGGAAATGAGTAGCCAAAAATTTTCTATTGGAATAAATGATTTAAAATATAATTATAACTATAAATGGAAAGTGAAATTAATAAAATTTTGTCTTCTTTTCTTTGAAAATATTTTAAAAAGAGAGCTACTCATATGACTCAACACCAGGAAGTCAAACAATGCAATTAAAAAATGACTAAAGGACCTGAACAGACACTTCTCCAAAGAGGACATACAGAGGGCCCAGAGATACATGAAAGGATCCTCAATATCACTAGCCATCAGAGAGATGCTAATTAAAGCCACAATGAAATATCACCTCACACCTGTCACAATGGCCATCATTAATAAATCAACAAATAACAAGTGCTGGCGAGGTTGTGGAGGAAAGGGAACCCTAGTACGCTGTTGGTGGGCAGACTGGGCAGCCGCTGTGGTAACAGTGTGGAATTTCCTTAAAAAAATAAAAATGGAACTGTCTTTTGACCCATCTTCTGGGATTATACACTAAGAATCCGAAACACCAATTCAAAAGAACTTCATACCACTGTGTTCATAGTAGTGTTATTCACAACAGCCAAGTGCTGGAAACAGACTAAGTGCCCATCAGTGAGTGAGTGGTACATTTACATAATGGAATGCCACGCAGCAGAAAGAATGATGGAATGCCTACATTTTGGGACACCATGGATGCACCTGGGGTATATTATGCTAAGTGAAATAAGCCAGGTGGTGAAAGACAAATAGCATATGATCTCACCTATAAAAGGAACCTAATGAACAAAACAAACAAATGAGCAAGACAGAACCAGAGACAATGAAACAAGGAGCAGACTGACAGTGTCCAGAGGGGATGGGAGAGGGGGATAAGGGTGGAAAGAAGGGGAAGGGACTAAGCAAGGAACATGTATAAATGGCTCATGAACATGGATAACCGGGTAGGGAATAACTGTGGGAGTGGGGGTGGGGGCTGGGTGGAGGAGAATAAAGGGGTAAAATTGGGACAACTGTAATAGAATAACAAAAAATATATTTAATATAAAATGAAATATAATCATTTAAGTTAAAGATTATTTCTGATGTGAGTTAGGAAATGAGTTTGATTGCTTGTTCAAAGTCTAGAAATAGCAGTGACCTACTAAAGTTGAAGCCTCGGGCCCACAGCTCAGGGCTGAAATGGCAGTTTCACAGCATCACCTGGAATCTAGGTTCTTTGTATCTTCTTCAGCATCCTCAGCATGGCTTCCTCATCGTTCCACTCAGGAACCTCAGTGGTTTAAACCACAAAACACAATTCCCTACCCCAGAACTTTTGCTTTTATATCTACTTTGTTTCCCTACAAAAGAGTTGAGAATGTACCTCTTAGTTGTGCATATAAACCAATTTTCTCTTAATAGGGAAAAAAGGAGAGTGGACATTATGCAGGCAATCAGCAGATGCTATCAAATAAATTAAATATGCCTAAAGCCAAATGTTAGCCAAATATATTGATTTTTCTGTTTTTTTTCAACACCATTCTTTTTCTCTTTAAAAGAATAAATAGATATTATTACAGGGCAATTTAAGCTGCATAACTTAAAATGAAGAATTGACATAATGATATATTTAAATAAGCTCAACTACATTTCAGTGTACTATGAAAGGAGTTTAGACGTATGTGGAAACATTAAAAGGAATATGCAGAAAGTGAGAAATACATTGATTTTATATCAAAAGAGATGCGCAATGACAGGTGAGAAATAGTAAGCTTTAAAGAACCTTCATGAAGGCCTTTAAAGCAGTAATTATAAATCGTATGCCCCACCCCAGCTCCATTTTGTAATAACTATTGTTGGCCCATGATATATATATTAATGAATTTCCTGCTATGATCCTACCACTGCATTTGGCCCTGAATCTATGGTGTGAAAGTGGACTATCACAACCCCATCCTCACAAAGCCATAGAATGTTAGAATTTCTGCTTTATTAGCAAATATTAAATATCTAGCTATTAAATAAGAGTTTTGCTGATGTTAAAACTGTTTTACAAATACAGTAAAATTATCAAAAACATATTAAATGTGCCCTGGAGGGGAAGGCTTTATATAAAAATATTTTTTCAGATTTGTGACTGAAAAAATATAAAATAATTTTTTAAATATGACATTAAACTACAGATAAAATGTGATTTTAAACACAGTATTCAGACAATGAGAACTTCAGAATAAGCTGACATTTTATTTCTGAGAGGCATTTGTCTTTATTATAATATGTAAAACATTTCCCTCAAATTTGTAGTCAATATGAACATAAAATTATGGTGAAATTTTGTAGTGTTTCCATTACTTCACTCTTTGTGCAAACATTTTCTAGGCTGAAGATTTTGTAGGCTATACATAGGAGATATACTAAAATTACCAAATACAATTTTAAAAAATCCTACAAAGGCATAGGTGCACAGCAAAATTAATAAAGATATTAAAATTTAAACCAGGTTACAATCAGTGTTTTGTGCATTAACTACTGGAAGAAACATGTTTAAAACCTCTTTCCATGTAGGTTTGGTTTAAGCTCAACCCAAGTTTGCTCAGGTTACATCCATATGCTTGGTATAATTTTCAGATAAAAAGAAAACTTTCTGTAAAACATTTGAAGAGCTTACAAATCTGATACTTCAACATAATCTATATATAAACTCTCTTTACTTCAATAGGGCTTCATTTATATTTTGGCATGAAGATTTTACCTTGGGTAGACTTTATTTTTAAGAGATTGAGTACAGTTTCAATAACTGTTAATTTAGGACTGATTTGTTTCCCTTGTGCATATTATCATATTATGCATTATTAAATAAATTTTGAAGATTAGGATTGTATAGTAATGTAATTTCTACATTGCTATAAGGTGCTTAATGAATATCTTTTAAAAATAAAAATAACTTTATTTTTGGAAATAATAGAAATTCATACTTTATTTCAATTAAAAATAATTCAAAAGAGAATAAAGAAGTGACAATCATCTCTCATCCCTCTATGCAAAGAATATCAATGATTAACAGTTGGCACATATGTTTCCAAACTTTTCAGTTAAATATACTTCAATTTTTTTTAAGAACTGTATAATTTCTTGTGTATCTCAGAAACAAAAATAGTAAGTACTGCATTTTGTCATGAATTATGCACCCTTTTTTACCTAAAAATTTTGAGGGAAATATAAGGATGTGCATTATACATGAGCATGATGATTACATACGATGGTTATAATAATGGGTATAATAATCCCATGTATAAGGTGCACAAAATGTGGGTGCACATTATTCATGGCAAAATACAGTGACACTTTGTTTTATCCCAACTTTTAAAGTGAAATAAAAGTTCATTTAGGTGTTTTGCTGCAAACCCAGCAGCTTGATATTAATATATTAATATATTAGCAGCTTGATGTTAATATATTAATATATTAAAGGACAACCAAATTTGCATATGAGATTTGACGGACGTAGTGGTTCTTAATATTTAAGTCCTTATTCAGTGAAACAAGGAATTTAATAATTGTACACAAAGGCAAATACAACAATAAAAAAAATGCCATGCTAAAACAGTCAGGAACAAAAACGTATCTTCTGTTAAGACACAAAAAGCAAGCATGATGAAAATGCAGTGTACGAGTAGGGAGTTGAGTGTAGGACACAAATTTGGAAGGGAGGTGAAGTTTTCCAATTAGAGATATTATCACTTAAATCTAGAACTTTTCATATAAGATTGAGAAGTAGAACATATCAGAGGGTCTGATCCAACCAAATAATCTTTACTGTGTAAAAAGTTCTGATTATAAAGAAGCATTTCTGTTTCCATAAGTTTGTGTCACAAATCAGCCTTTATAAATCCATAAAAGGAATGTGGAGAAATTTTATAGAGAGCTGATGGAACCCTGCTTTATACTCAAGCTTGAGGAGAGCTGAGTTTGATTTGGGCACTTGCAGATCCATGAAGCAAGTCACGGCTATAAGGTGCCCTGGCATTAAACAAAATGTGACTTGTGAATGCTTTTTCCCTAAGCACGTGGAGTAATTGCATGGGAAATGTGTCACATTTTATTTTTTTGTGGAAGCAAATCGATTTTATTTTTTATTCTTTCAAAGATTTTGACTTTAATTTTGTTTTTATTATATTTAAAAACTATTTCTAAATTAAATAAAAAAAATATTTTTCTATATTCAAAAATAATAGCCTTATTTGAAAGAAAAATTAACAAATACTATAATCCTAACCATCCAGAGTTATAAGTAACATTGGGATAAATATCTTCATAGCTAAATCTGCATTTTTCTTTAATTATTCACGGAATATATTTTTAGAAGTATAATTAGTAGCTCCAAGAATGTAGTTTAGCATATTTTAAGGATCTTATTATATTGTCTTATTATATAGTTTGCTTCCTGAATCAGTGTATAGTTTATATTTTCATCAGCATTTTTTTACTACAGTTCAGCATATCTTAAAAATATACTTTTTAAAAACACCTTCATTTTAAAAATATTTTTCAATTATAGTTTATATTCAGTATCATTTTGTATTATGTTCAGGAGTAAAGTATAGTATTAAAACATCATATGCTTTACAAAGTGTTTCCCCCAGCATTTCCAGTACCTACCTGGCACTGTCCATAGTCAGTACAATATTATCGACTATACTCCCTATGCTGCGATTACACTCCTGTGATTATCTTGTAAGTACCAATTTGTACTTCTTAATCCTTTCACCTTTTTCATCCAGTCCCTCAACCCCTCCCATCTGGCAACCATCACTCTGTTCTCTGTATCTATGAGTCTGTTTCTATTTTGTTAGTTTATTTTGTTCTTTAGATTTCACATATAAGTGAAATCATATGGTATTTGTCTTTCTCTGTCTATCCTATTTCAGTTAGCTTAATACCTCTAGGTCCATCCATGCTATTGCAAATGGTACACTTTCATTCCTTTTTATGGCCGAGCAATATTCCATTGTTTATACGTACCACATCTTTTTTATCCACTCATCTATTGATGGGCACTTGGGCAACTTCCATATCTTAGTTATTGTAAATAATGAACATAGGGGTGCATATATTTTTTCATAATAGTGTATTGGGTTTCTTTGGATATATACCCAGAAGTGGAATCACTGGGTCATAAGGCAGTATTATTTTTAATATTTTGAGGAATCCCCATACTGTTTTCCATAGTGGCTGCACCAATCTGCATTCCCACCAACAAACAGTGCACGAGGGTTCCTTTTTCTTTACATCCTCACCAACACTTCTTTATTGCTTCATGTTGATAGCAATTCTAACAGGTGTGAGGTGAGACCTCATTGTGGTTTGAATTTGCATTTCTCTGGTGATCAGTGATGTTGAGCAAGTTTTCATATGTCTACTGGCCATTTGTATGCCCTCTTTGGAGAACTGTCTATTCAGTGTCTCTGCCCATTATTTAATTGGATTGTTTTTTTCTTGGTGTTGAGTTGGATGAGTTCTTTACAAATTTTGCATATTAATCCCTTATCAGATGTATGATTGGTGAATGTGTTCTCCCATTCAGTAGATTGTCTTTTATTTGTGTTGATGGTTTCCTTTGCTGATGTATAAAAACTTTTTAGTTTGATATAGTCCCATTTGTTATTTTTTCTTTTGCTTCCCTTGTCTAAGGAGTTATATTAGGAAAAATATTGCCAAGAGAAATGTGAGAGGTTTTACTGCCTATGTTTTTTTCTAGGAGGTTTATGGTTTTGATTTTTACATTTAAGTCTTTAATCTATTTTGAGTTTATTCTTGTCTATGGTATAAGAATGTGATCTAGTTTCATTTTCTTTGAGTGTATCTGTCCAAATTTCACAACACCATTTATTACAGACAGTTTTTACGCCATTGTATCTTCTGGAACAGAGATTTGATTTTCAACCTTTTTTTATCTCATAAACTTATTACCAAAATTCTGTAGCACACCAAAAATGATATTATTTTTTTGCTGATCTGACAAAAAGATGGGTATAATTTTGATTTGTTCACACTGAACAGCTATTGTTGTTTTAGCTGCTGTCATTTTTTTAAAATTTGGCAATCTGAGTGCCCCTGATTAAATAGTCAGGTATTGCATATTTTAAAAATTCTAGCACACCAATGTGCCATAGCATATGGGTTGAAAAATCACTGTTTTGGAGGCAAATTGATTTTAAGTACCATGATTTAACATTAAGTTCATGGTCAAAACAATAAAAATATGTAATAAAATCATTGTTTTCTTTGTGGTCAGGCTATAGAACAGCTGTCTGTTATCATGGAAGAGATACCAACTATACAATCACCTTAGTATTGTCAACAGAAAACCCTCACTAGCAAATATAGTCAAATTTTAAAATCTGACCTTTAGTTACACAGTGTGGTGTAATTAGCATGCAGTAGCACATACAAATAAAGTAAAATATTTAAAGATTCTTTACAGATGAATAATTGCACATCTGCAGACCCAAACCCTGTATTCACAGTTGGATTCTCAGTTGAACATGACAATATAATTTTAGAAAATAAACATGGAAAAGTTTTTATGGTCATCATGTCATTCCAATCAATTTTCTCCTGCTCATTAGTTCATGTACTCAAAGTTTATTTTAGTCTAGGGAAAGGCTGCCATAAAACCACACTGCATCCTGCTTTTCTTCCCACTGGAACAGGCTATCTGTGGTCTGCAGAGGAGAGGCAGAGAAAGGTATGACTGACTCATTCACTGAACATTTAATAAAGGTAATTTTAGGCAAAACATTTACATTATCTCTAAATTATTATTTGGAATAGCTGGTAATTTACTTTTGTGTTTCACAAATAATAGCAATGGAAACTTCCTTTTGATGTCATGTGATCCTAGGGCTTGAATACTTCCTGCCACCAACTCTACATAAATCCTTCTTATTTTAGGTTACTTTACTTATGCCATATTTTCATCTATCTCACTTCTAATAGTGTATATTATTGCATCATATGCCACATGAACAAACTTGTATATATGAGGTTTGTCTGGAAAATATCCAGCCACTATTAACATAATGAGATCAGTTTGCATGACATGGATGTAACCTGGCAGCCAAGGAGAGTGGACTGGAATGTGCATGTATGAACAAAGATGACTTCACTGTACTACTCATGTAGATACCGTTGACTAAGCATGTGTACTGTGTGGCCATCACATTCAAAATGACTTGAGCAAGTAGAGCAATGAACCTGCATCAAATTTTGTGTTAATCTTGAACATTCCTCTGTAGAAACTATTCCAACGGTTCAGAAGGCTGTAGCTATGGGCAACGGTGATTGGCAGCTTCATCTCAACAAAGTGCCTGCTCATGCAACACATCTCTTGGAGAGCTTTTTGGTGAAACATCAGATCACCCAGGTGACTCCTCCCCTCTACAGCTCAGATTTTGTGCTCTACAACTTCTGCCTTTTCCCAAAAGTAAAATCACCTTTGAAGGGAAAGGGATTACAAACCATCAATAAGATTCAGGAAAATATGAAGGGGCAGCTGATGGCAGCTGGAAGAACTGTGTGAGGTCCCAAGGTGCCTACTTCAAAAGACTTTGAAAGACACAGAAGATATCCAGCCATATATCTTTGTACACCTCATATATCTTTGGACAAAATTTGGAGAGTAGCTAAGTAATTTCCTAAAAATACATTCCTCTTATTTGTATTTATTGTTAAATTTTTTTGTTAAAGATTTTATTTATTTATTTTTAGAGAGAGGGGAAGGGAGAAGAGAGGGAGAGAATCATCAATGTGTGGTTGGCTGTCATGTTTCCCCCACTTGGGACCTGGCCTGAAACCCAGGCATGTGACCGGACTGGGAATCGAACCAGTGATACTTCGGTTCCCAAGCCCGCACTCAGTCCACTGAGCTACACCAGCGAGGGCTTTATTGTTTAATATTAAATTTATTTCTAAATGACACATACCTTCACATTGGTTCAAAAATTATAACTACATAAAAACATTAATTAAGAAGCCTCTTTTACTTTTATTCTTTTACTTTTACCAGTGTCCTGGCGCTTGAGGATAGAACCGGCAGACTCGAAACTGTCGGCACGGAAGACATGACACCGACGGGGGCTGGAGCCCTTTCCCTAAAAGAAAAAAAAAAAAGAAACCTCATGATTACCCCTGATCCATTACCCTAAATTTTTCAGCCTCCCCATAGGTAAAAACTTTTAAAAAATATCTTGAAATAATTTCAGGATTACAGAAAAATTTCAAAAATAGTACACAGAATTCTAATATCCCCTTACACATCTCCCCCTTATGTTAACACAACTAATATAACAAATAATAACCATGGAACTATTTATCAAAACTGAGAAATCAACATCAGTGCAACACATTTTTTTACTGTTATTTTCCAGTATTTTTAATGCAATTCTGGATCCCATATTGAATTTAGGGGGGATGTCTCCTTGGTTTCCTACATTTTATGACAGTTCCTCAGTCTGTCATTATTCGTGATCCTAATATTCTGAAGAATACTGCTCAGATACTTTAGGGAATGCTTGCTAATTTGGGTTTGTGTGATTTTCCGCACGCTTAGACAGTTGTTATGATTGTGTGGGAAGAGTATTACTGAAGTAAGTGCCCTTCTCTGGGTGTCATACAGAGGTGGGGGCATATATCACCAACTGCTGCCAACCACTGCCAACTGTTTGCCTCTTTGTAGCCTGGCCTTTTTCCTCCTGTCACATAAAGGGACCATACAAATTTAACCTTTTGGGTCTGCCTTCTTTCACATAGCTTTTAAAGAGAAAATCACAGCCCCAATTTGGCATCAGTTAGACTGAAGTCCATGATATCAAATCTAGACTTAATAACTAACCTAATTGCTATTTCAGCCTCTGCCAGAAACATAATCTTAATTAAACAGCCTGAAATTTCCTGGGGAACACCAATGAGGTAATCTGTTACATGGACCCCCTCTATTTCCCACAGAAAGAGGAGGCGATCTGCATGATAAAACCTTGCCAGTCTGCATTCCAACCCTCCCCAAAGAAGTCCTGGTCTAAAAATGATCCCTTCTTTCCCTTTGTAAAAAGCTTTTTTCTCCTCCCCCTTCTTCCTATAGAAAACCTCTATTTGGATGACTCCTCAGAGTGCCCTTTGGTTGCTAGATGGATTATTGCCTGATTCATGAGTCACATAATAAAGCTAATTAGATCATCTAATTATTTGGTCAGATTTTTTTTTCTTGGTGCAACTTGTTTTATTTTATTTATTTATTTTTAATTTTATGCAAAATTCCCCATGCCCTCTTGGGACATTTACTAAAGAGTATTTGTACTTAATAACCACTAAGGTCTAAAACTCAGTCAACAGCTAACTTCAACGCTTGCTCCTTGCATATTAGCAAACACGTGTTTGTACAGACAAAGTGGTCAGAGGCCATTTGGGGTGGCACCATCGTAGATTTGTAGCCACAATAGGAATTTATCTGAATTAACTGCAGAAGTTCCTATGGCCAGGCACTGTAGCCAACCTCCTAATCAGAGCCCTAACCTCTGAGCTCCCTTTCTTAAGCACACTCTGGGTGCTGCTAAATATTTTTTTGAAACATAGCAAATTGCATGTAAGATTCATCTTGTTTATTGAATCAATAGTTGATTCCTTCTTACTACTGAATAGTATTCCATTGTATGCATATACAAAATTTGTTTATTCGTTCTTGGTTGAAAGCTGTCTATATTGTTTCCAAATTCTGGCAATCATGAATAAAGCTACAATAAGCATTTAGGTACAAGTTTCTCTGTGAACATAAGTTTCATTTCTCTTGGGTAGATAACTTGGAATAAATCATATCATAGGTATACTGTCTATTTTATAACAAATCTGCAGAACTGTTTTCCAAAGTGAGCGTGCCATTTTGCATTCCCACCAACAAGATTTTCAGTTGTACTGCATCTTTGTCAGCACTTGTCAGCCAATATTTTTGTTAGATGTTCCAGTAGGTTTGTAGTGGTATCTCAAGGTGATTTCACTTGCATTTCCCTGATGGTTAATGAAATTGACATTGTTTTATATGCTTATATGAGGGGGACCCAACAAAACCAGATTATCTACTTGAAGGTGGGATCCTTGTAGTACAGGCTTCCCCCTCTAGGTGTTCTAGCATCCCCTCTGTATCAATGTACTAGCTGTCATTGTTGTGAGAGGCTGCGATTGGCTTCACTGAATATTTTTTTGAAGACTCTTTCAATACATTTGCCCATTTCATAAGGGTGATTTATGAGTGCAACTCCCCACACTGCACACTGTCTTCAGCAGTTTCTGACCAAAACCAGCATGATCCTTGTACCCCACCCTCCCTATTCACCCAATCTCACCCTGAAGGACCCCCTGCCTCCCAATGAAGAGAGTCCTCAAAGGGAAATGTTTTGCTGATGTGGAAAAGGTGAAACAGAAAATGGCAGAAGCACTAAAAGGCATAAAGGCAACAAGTTTAAAAACTGTTTTGAGCAGTGGAAAAAACATCTCGATGAGTGTATTGCATCAAATGGAAGAGAGAACTTTGAAGGTGACTGAAGTTTAAACAGGTAACAATAAATACACAATTTTTTATTAAAAAATTCTGTTCTTTTGGGTCCCCCCTCATATGTTAACTATTTATTTATTTGTTTGTTTTATGAAGGATCTGTTTCAATTATCTGAGACATGTTTTGTGTTTGGCATACAGTCTATGTTTTTAAGTGTTTCATGTGCCTCCAAAGAGAATATATATTTTACAGTTATTGAAATGGAATGTTGTTCATTTCATTTAGTGAAATTAAATATCGTCTGTGTCATTTACTTTGGTTAAGTAGTATATTCTCCAAATATTTCATATTGTCACTATTTTTCCCACTTGTTTTATCATTTTAACAGTTGTTCACTTTATCAGCTACAGTTACATGTTTATTAAAATGTCTAAATTTGGGTCTGGCCAATGTGGCTCAGTTGGTTGGGGGTCTTCCTGCACAGTGAAAGGTCACAGGTTAGATTCATGGTCAGAGCACATGCCTAGGTTACAGGTTAAGTCCCCAGTCAGGGTGCATGTGAGAGGCAAACAACTGATGTTTCTCCTGCACACTGATGCTTGTCTCCCTCTGTCTCTCCCTCCTTCCCCTTCTCTCTAAAAAATAAAATATAAATAAAAATTTAAAATATCTAAATTTGATTGTGGCCTTCTCTAATACTTCTTTTAGTCCCATCAAGTTTTATTTTAGATAGTTTGAGGCTATGGTATTAAGATTCTTATATCTTTCTTTAGGATTGATGCTTCATACATTAAAGTCTACTTTGTTTTTAAATAAACTTTTATTTTTAATTTTTTATTGTTAAATTATAGTTGTCCCCATTGCCCCCCATTACTCTTCCCTGCCCTACCCAGCCCCTTCCTTCCACATTCAATCCTTCCCCCATTGTCTTTGTCCCTGTGTCCTTTATATATATTCCTTAATGACCCTTTCCCTTCTTTTCCTCATTATCCTCCCCTCCCCCATCTATAGTCACTACCAGTTTGTTCCTTATTTCCATGTCTCTGGTTCTATTTTGCTTGCTTGTTTGTTTTGTTGATTAGGTTCCACTTATAGGTGAGATCACATGGTATTTGTCTTTCACTCCCGGGCCTGTTTCACTTAGTGTAATACTTTTAAAATATTAAATAGCCACATCACCTTTCTTATGGTTACTATTTGCATGCTACATCATTTTCGTAACACTTAGCTTTTAAATATTTTATTTTTAAAAAAGTTGAAATATGTATTCTATAAAAGTATATAGTTAGATATAATTTTATTCTGATAATTTAAAATTTTTAATTGGTGTGAAATCAATTCAAATTTATTGATGTTACTAAAGTTGGATTTAAGTGTCGTGTTATTTGTTTTCTTTTTACTCTACCTTTTATTGTTTCTTCTTTTTTTCTAGCTTTTATGTATTAATCAACTATCTGTAATATTCTACTTATTTTTAATTACAATCTTAGAGACTTCACAATATATACCCTTGAGTGTTTAGGGCATAACTTAAATACCTTTATCACTTCTTGAACAATGCAAACATTTTACTACAGTTCACTTTGTCTATCCTTCTTTTACTGAGTATCAGCTCTTCATGTTGGTCATATATTTTACTTCTACATGTGTTATAAACTCTATAAGACATCACTTTATCATACTTTTAGATAGTTAATACTCTTTTAGTATTCCTCATATGTTTATACTCTCCCATGCTCTTCATTCCTCCTTCTAATCCGTGCTTCCATTTGGTACCATTTTCACTCAGCCTGGAAAATTCCTTTTTTTTCTTTTTCTGCTGTCAACAAACCTTTTCACTTTTTGTTTGTATGAAAAGACTGGTATTTTAACTCCATTTGTGGAGGATATTTACTCTAGGCATGAAACTGTAGGTAGCAATATTTTAAAACTTTCAGCTCTTATAAGGCATCATTGCATTACCTCCTGAATATTACAGTCTCTTTCCACTAGCAATCTCGGTCGTATTGTGCTTCCTTGAAGGCAATGTATCTTTTTCTCTGGCAGTTTTATGCATTTTTTCTGTCATTGGTTTTTACCAGTTTGACCATTATGTGCTTGGCTATGGCTTTCTTTGTATTCTGGCTGGAGTTCTTTGAGCTTCTACAGGGTATTCACCTAAAACATTTACTTCTAGAAATTCTTGGAAATTATATCTTCAAGTACTTTTTCTTTCCCCTGTTCTTTCTCTGTCTCTGTGCATGTATTTTAGATTATTTGATAGCCTCGGACTCTTACATTCCGGTTTTTTTCTTTCTATTCCCCTTCTCTCTGTACTTCAGTGTAGATATTTTATTTTGACTCCGAGTATACTAATCCCGTTTTATGCTGTTTCTAGTGTGCTATTGCACCCATTCAGTGAGTACTTAATATCAAATACTGTATGTTCATTTCTAGAGTTCCTATTTGACTGTTTTTAAAGATTCCCATTCACCATTGAAATTCTCTTTTTTATCCATTTAGTCTATCCCTCCCTCCCCCTTATTTTTAACATATTAGTCATAGTTACTTTAAAGTTACTGATCAGTTTTTTTCTATCACCATTATACATGTATGTTTTATTGTATGTAAGTGGGCAATAGAGGCTCCGGACATTATTTCGCTCAGAGACTATTCACCCTTTTAAGTTAGGCAGAATGTATGCAGTGCCGACTGTACCAGCCAGTCAGACATGGAGCTGATTTATAGTTAGACTCAGTCTATCTGTGATTTGTCCTTTCTTTGGGCCTTGCCATTCTGGCCTTTTAACTGAGAACCTGGAAGACCTCTTTTTCCTCAGGGGAAGACCAGTCCAGGCTTAATTGTAGGCCCATTCTCTAGAGGGACATTTTGTTCTAAGCACTCCAAAACCACAGGGGATTTTAATTTCCCTGCTAGAATTTTCCTTCTGCTCTCTTGGTCTTTTATTTTGCTACAACACATAGCCAAGGTCCACAGGGAAAACTGGCCATTTGAAGTTCTTCTAAATTCAAATCTTTCACACTGGTCTCAACAAGTGTCAAAAGCTTTGCTTGTTGTTCTTTCTCAGGCAAATCCCTCTGCCTGGGCCAAGTCTACTCCACAGCTTGTGCCCAGAGTCAGCAAATGTCTCAAGGAAATAAAGCATGCAACAATCATTAGCTGGTTGTCCCTCTCTGGGCTTTTAATTTGTCTTACTTTGCATTTTTGGAATGTCGATTTGTCATGGTATCCTACATTTTATTCAAGAGTAGAACACATTTCTCAGAATTTCTGAACCTGGAACAGATGTAGATTGGTTTGTGAAGTATGATTCAAGCTGAAAGATGTAATCCTTAAAGGTGTTAATGGCTGTGATGTGGATTCACATGGTGGGGATAAAACCCATCTACAGTGAAATAGATAAAATAAGCCGAGTTGCAGACAGCAAACAGGAAAAACAGAGCGCTGATGGTGTGTTCCAGAACGCTTGCTCAGGCTCAGTGGTACCTCTTCTTTGTCCAAAGTCTGGGGGTTCAATACCTTTTTCAAGCCCCACTCTTCCTGAAACCAACTTTCTTCTTTGCTTTTAGGTGTGATTAAATTGGTCTTCTACCATCCGCACTGAAAGTCTTAATTGGTTTCTGTTTGGGCAGTGGATTTAGGAATATCTTCTATGGGATCACCTATCAGCATTATTTTGGAATTGATGATTCTCTGGCTAAACATAATCATAGTACACAATTTTTTACATGAATTTTACCACCACCACCCCCTCCCACCCCAAAACTTGAAGGCATCTAACAGAAAATTGTTCTGGTGACTTAAATAGCTATGAGCAGTGATGCTCCTCATGGGTGGGATAAAATAAAATCCCAGGCAGGATGGTTAAAAGTGCTGCTGATGCTGAGCTAGGTGGCTGACTCAGTTTAGACTATTCAAAAAGACTTGGGCCTTAAAATTAGAGAGACTTGGATTAATTACCAGTTCTGTAATTACCAGCTGTCTGACACTGGCAACGTTACTTAAATTCTCTAAGCTCCAAACTCCTCATCCAGAAAATGAGGATTATGATGACAACTCCTAGTGTTGTTATAAGAATTAAATGAGCAAATGTACATGGAACAGGAAACATAAGGCATAGTGCATAGTGTTCAATAAAGGGTAATGGTAATTATTTATTAATTACAGGTGAAGAACAATAAAACTTTTTCTTTTGTAACACTGAAACTACAAGTGATGCAATTTTTCCTGGTTGAAAATAAGGCAAAAACCAGTTTTTATAGCCTTTTTCGTGAGGCCAGTGGACAACTTCATTATTATAGTCCTTGGATTGATTTTTGTGGAGAGACTTCATCTTGAACAGAGCTGCCTAATGATGCTGCCAGCTTAAATTAGCATGTTGTTCCTCAGTTTGGTGGATTTATTGGCATTGTTTTTCCGTCCAAAAATTTCTTATCACCACATCCCATTGTTTGCCCAAGAAGAAAAATTAATTTCCTCCATGCAACCTCTGCTTACATAACCTTAAGTTTTAGGTTAGAAATTTTCTGTTGAGACCTAGGTGTTTAGCAAGGTAATATGTGATTGGGACCTTAGTTGGGAACTAGTTCTTTTACTGGTTGGAACTGGGTTAGCTTTGCAGGAGTAAAGGAGTAATCTACCTGTTGAGGGTATCTGTCGAAAGTAGCAAAGTGGCCATTGCTACAGAGACAGGCATTAGAAAATGTCTAAGTTTTGTCTATTTGCTCTAATTTTTGTCTACATTCTTCCTTAAATACAGACATGATATTTCTATCTATACATAAACACATAGTTACTAATTATCATAGATTAATTTGTGCCAGCCTAGAATTTAGAAAATATAGAACTTAATTTTATTACTTGGCAAGGCTAAAAAATCCCTTATGAAGAGCACAACACATAAGTACCCTGACATAAATGCCAAGTCAAAGGCCCAATGCGGGGTCAATGAATATGGAGGGGTAACCTGAGCTTCACAGGGTCTGTTACCACCCGGAAGTTGTCTGCAAAAATTATATGTATACATCTGTATGTATGTATTCAAATCTTCATTTATCTGAACGTTTCTATTGTTTCATCAAGCAAGACAAATAATCTTGTATTTTCATTATTACCAATACATTTTTAAAGAATAGTTACTGGAGAAAACATAAAGGGAATGTAGCAAAGAGTTAAAACGACACATGAGGATCTACAGAGAGCTCAAGGTCTGCTGTCCATTTCCTCGGCGGGAGTTAAACACAAACAAGCTAAACAAACAAAAACAGCAGCCACAGACCGAGGAAGCAGGACTTGCAATAACAAGTAGTTTGCCAGGTCCTTACATTTTGTGGGTAGAGACTGCCTGTGGATTTTTCAAGTTGTGAGGGTAGTAGAGGATGCGAGATTGCAGATTGCTTTTTCCTTTATTCTCTTCGTAGCGTTCGGTCTAGTTAGTACCTGCTGCAAACCTGGAAGCCTCTGCCTCCTCTCATTGCACTACAGCAGCAGGACCATATCTTTTTGACATAGGCAAGGTTTCTTTGAGGGGCGATTCTTCTCTGGTCGTTCTGCACCACACCACAGTGTCAGGCTTCGTCTGTGATCACAGGCTTCCCTGGGGTTCCAGTGTCAACCTCCCCTCTGCTGAACGACCGGTGGGAAGCTGATGAGGTGAGCATATTAACGCGCAGTTTTCGTGCCACGTGGTCAAACAGGAGCTTTTTCTATCCAACCAACTTTTGCTTCGCTCTGATATTTCATCGCGATTTCCGTTTTCTCCTTGCCCCTTACGCAGTCTGTGTGGGCTGAATTTCCCGCAACTTCAAGGGAGTTTAGTCCTAGCGCTGCTGGAGACCGCACCTAAGTGTCAGGTGTTGCGCGCGGGAGCAACCCAGGCAGAGCCAACTTTAAAGGTGCCCTGCTCTCTTGACAGTTTCACCCACACGCACCTATGTGTAAACACGAACATTTTATATGTTTTCAAGCGCGAAAGGAGTGTATGAAATGCAGGAGCCAAATTAATGAAAAGTGGTTCTCCACTAAACCCTGTCAAAATCCCGTCTGTATGACGGCCGGGGCTGGATGTATTCAAGCGATTCGTAACCAAAGGCGGGTAGGGTGAGGGGGGAATCAAACTCCATCCAGGTGGCAGATTCCACTCGGGGTCCGGGACTCCGCGAAGAAACGAAAACGCGGCTGGAGAAAGCTACAGGTTTCCCCATCGCTAAAGTCAAATCCTAGAAGGAGCAAGTGGTTTTCTCCTTTGCATGCTACTGGAGCAGAAATTGAGAAAGAAGAGACTGCCTGCAGCTGGTTCACATTCCTCTCTGCGTTACTCTGCCTTCTAACCCTTCAACAGTTCTCTCTAATCTTGCCGCTCCCTGAAATTAGCAGGAAAATAGTTTCCTGCACTCACCGCTTCAGCACACATTTTTGCTCCATTCTGGCCGACGCCCCCACCTACTTGTTTAGGCTCCCTGCTTTGCTTCCTTCCCTTGTGGTCTCTAAGAGAAAGATGGGAGTTTGCAAAATAATCAAGTCTAGCTAGAAGTTTGATGTGGATGGGTACAGTGGAAGAATGGGCAGGACCCCTTAAAACGTGGTGCAAATGAGGTTTAATATTACCAGAACAGTGCTGAGTGTTACGAAAGGGAGAAGAGGAAAGCGAAGGTTGTGTGTTTACTCTCAGAGTGGCTGCTGCAGCCCAGGGCCATCCAGAGGATGTCTTTGGAGAGCGGCCACATAGTTAAAGGAGTACCCTCACTCAATGCATGAATGTGTTTTGTTTTCTTCATACCACTTAGCAGTGTATGAAAGCATGTTAATTATTTACTTGCTTATGCGGTTACTGTCTTCCTGCCTCTTCGAGAATGTAAACTACTTGAAAACTGGGTCTGGGTCTACCCCATTGGACTTGATTCCTCTGATGCCTAGAATGCCCGGGCATAGAGCAGGCACTCTCTTTTTGCCTGCCTGGCTTACAGATGAGGACTTAGAAGAACTTGGGTTAGGGTTATATCACCTTGATAAAAACTCTTCTTTCAAAGGATCTCAATTACTTAAAAAAAAAAAAACCCTGAATGGATGGGCCAGATAATCAGACAATCTCCAGCTCTAGAATAGGTGCAATAATATTCTTTAAAATGTGTTTACACTTAACCTGATAAATTCAATTATAATGTAGGTTTTTATTTACTCATTTATTTGTTTATTTTATTGGATGCATTCTACCTGCCACAAACACTGAGCCAGGCTCTGGGAACTCCTAGCTGGGTTAGCTCTCAGGGTTGAAAATACATTGTTCATCCTGGTGTTTTTAAATAACTGACTTGTATTTCCACCCTACATTTGTTTCTGTTGAGGCTGGAGTAGGATCTGGGCACAGGGGATATGCACTGGGGTCATGAGACCCAGGGACTACTGCTACTGCTTGGTGCCGAATATGGTTCATACCCTGATGTTTTTGTTGAAGGTAAAGGAGACCCAATGATGGTGTTGCTGGTGATGGCCCCAGAGCTAGGTTTTTTTTTGTTTTTTTTTTTTTTTTCATTTCTTGAATCCTGATGACCTCCTTTCTAGACAGGTTGCAGAAAGCACCGCGCTTTCTGCGAACTGTTTTCCAGAGGCACTGAACTTGCTGCTGGAGCAGGAGGGTGGAGTCGAAGGTTTAATTTGAAATACAGTGAGCTCCTGTTTGTGATAGTTTTACATTTTTGCACACAGCTCTTATTTTTTTCTGACTAACAGTTAAAGGGGAGGGATTGAATGAAAAGTACTTATTCCTAAAACCAGATATGAAAAATTAGTTTGTATTGTAGCAAGAGTTATGTATGACTTGATGCCCAAAGTATTCAATATAAAATTCACTGTTGGCCATTTCCTTCTTAGGCTGTATCACTGGCGCCTCCCTCTAACCTGGGTGTGGCCAGCAGGGCTGGTAAAAATTCCTGAGCGGAGAGGTCAGAGCTTGGGGCTAAGCTCCACCTAAGCACAAGCCTGCTGGAGTGGGTGGTAATAGGTAGTTGCCGTGATTGTGCCTGTGCCCCTAATTGAGAGCATGGGTGTAATTGGAGACATGCGCAGCAAGCTCCGAAGCAGACTGAAGTGAGGACAGGACGCCCTCTTCCCCATTTTCGGCCAAAACTGCGGCACCTGGGTGTCAGGATCGGGAGGGGCCAAAGGAAGGGAGATGGTGAGAGGGCGGTAGGACCCCGCGGGAGCTTCGTCGGCCAAGGAGGGAACTGGGCGGGAGAAACAGAGGGAGGGAGAGAGGAAAAAGGGAAGGTGTTCCTGAACTGGCGTCCGCACTCGCTGCGCCGCTAGAGTAGAGCTCGAGCGGACCTGGACCCTATGAAAGGAGCTCATCTGTTCCGCGGCTCTCACGCGTCTCCCCGGCAGGCGCACACCGCTTCCCTCCAGCTTCCCCAGAAATCTTCCCCTCCCCGTGTGCCGCGCTGTGTCCCCTTGACCAGTGCGCCCAGCAGCGTGACTCCAAGTGGTGCCCGCGGGACGGAGGTGGCCGCCTCGGCCACGCGGTGCGAGCAGCTGCAGCCCAAGCCTATGAGTCCCCCCTCGCGCGGCCCCGTTTCGGCGGGGCAGTTCGCCGGAGTGGCCAGCGCGTGAAAAGGAGGGAGGGCAGAACCCCCGCCAGAGGCGCGGCGCAGCGCGGCTCCTAGACTTCACCCCGCCCTACTCTGGCGGCCGGGGCCGCCGCAGGAAACTGCCACAGTCTGGGGCGGGGGGCGGGAATGCATGACCGGGACTCTTCGTTGGCCTGCACGTTTTGGTCTAAACAGCTAGGAAACTCCTGTGGGCTGTCTCTGCAGCTCAAGGAGCGCCCGGGCTAGGAAACGCTCATCCACGAGTATTTGGGGTAAGAGACCCCACCTGGCTAACGCTTCCTCCTCAAACAATACATTGCCCTCCTCCACTAGATGCCTCGGTGGAAGCCGGTGCGGCGTGGGGTTCGGTGGTCCAGTCCTTAGCAACACCCGGCGTGGAGAGGAGCAGCCAGAGACGCGGAGGCAGCGCCAGGCGCACTGGAAGTGCAGGGGACGCGCTCGCCCGCGGTGGCTGCCGCGCCCTTGACCTCTAGTTTCAGCTGGGAACCTGGGTGGAGGAGTAATTCAGAAACCTACGGAACTAACTACCAACGGGGGGACGAGAGTGTGGTCTCTTCCGCGGTCCTTCCCCCTCTCGTTCCTGCGTTCCATGCCCCAGAGCTGCGCTCCAGAGCCTGGGCGAGGAGAGACATGGAGGAGACAGGCGCTCAGTGCGCCCCGCCGCAGCCTTCGGGCTCCCAGACTGGGGTTTCTCAAGCCAACCTCTCCGCTGCTCCTTCCCACAACTGCAGCGCCGAGGGCTACATTTACCAGGACTCAATCGCCCTGCCCTGGAAAGTACTACTGGTCATGTTGCTGGCGCTCATCACTTTGGCCACCACGCTCTCCAATGCGTTCGTGATTGCTACTGTGTACCGCACGCGGAAGCTACATACCCCAGCCAACTACCTGATCGCCTCCCTGGCGCTCACCGACCTGCTAGTATCCATCCTGGTGATGCCCGTCAGCACCATGTATACAGTCACCGGCCGCTGGACCCTGGGACAGGTGGTCTGCGACTTCTGGCTCTCGTCGGACATCACCTGTTGCACTGCTTCCATCCTGCACCTCTGTGTCATCGCCCTGGACCGCTACTGGGCCATCACGGACGCCGTGGAGTACTCGGCGAAAAGGACTCCTAAGAGGGCGGCAGTCATGATCGTGCTGGTGTGGATTTTCTCCATCTCCATCTCATTGCCACCCTTCTTCTGGCGTCAGGCCAAAGCCGAGGAGGAGGTGTCGGACTGTGTGGTGAACACCGACCACATCCTCTACACAGTCTACTCCACGGTGGGCGCTTTCTACTTCCCCACCCTGCTCCTCATCGCCCTCTACGGCCGCATCTACGTGGAAGCCCGCTCCCGGATTTTGAAACAGACTCCCAACAAGACCGGCAAGCGTTTGACCCGAGCCCAGCTGATAACCGACTCCCCCGGGTCCACGTCTTCTGTCACCTCTATTAATTCGCGGGCTCCCGACATGCCCAGCGAATCGGGGTCTCCAGTGTATGTGAACCAAGTCAAAGTGCGAATCTCTGACGCCCTGCTGGAGAAGAAGAAACTCATGGCCGCTAGGGAGCGCAAAGCCACCAAGACCCTGGGGATCATTTTGGGAGCGTTTATTGTGTGTTGGCTGCCCTTCTTCATCATCTCCCTAGTGATGCCTATCTGCAAAGAAGCATGCTGGTTCCACCTGGCCATATTTGACTTCTTCACGTGGCTGGGCTATCTCAACTCTCTCATTAACCCTATTATCTATACCATGTCCAATGAGGATTTCAAACAAGCGTTCCATAAACTGATACGCTTTAAATGCACAAGTTGACTTGTCAATTGCATTGGGGTCGCCTAAAAGTGGCCTTTGGGGACCATGTTGTGTCTGGTTCCACAGGTAGGTCGACTTTTCTTTCACTGTTACTGGGTCCGAACCAGGCGCTCTCTTCTGGGCAAGGGCAATGGATCCTGAGCAGCCAGGACAGCCCTGAGAGAAGGGGAGAGAGAGAGAGCTCTGAAAGAACTGATCAAAGGAAAGATAGAGCTTCCCTGCTGAGGAGGAGGCTCGCTTTCATCCCTGAAACCCCAGGTTCAGCACTGACCCTGCGACAGCCAATCACAAGGGGGTTTTGCAACTTTTAGAAAATCGATGATGGAAAGGTGATCATTGCCCCGCTTTGGTGTCATGGATGATGACCTCTAGAACCGGTGATACATGTAGTTGTTGTCTGAACCCTGTCTGAGACAGATGCTTAAAGCCTGGCAGTACTTGAACTAGACATTTAATACCCTGTGTTTTGGGGAGAACGTTGTGTTACAGCTTCATTTAAGAACAGTTACTTTGGCATCCTTCAGTCTTCGGTTTTTGTTTACTTAACCTTGGTCGGAGAAACTTGTGGAGTTGGTGCTTCAATCCCTAGGTGTGGCTTGGAGGGCACAGAGAAACCCTGAAGAGTTAATGACGAAATTCTGATGTTAAGATCTCTATTTTTATTATGATTGAAACTATATGGGATTGGATGGGTGGGAATGGGAGATGAGGACCGTTAAACAGAGAGCCAACACCTACGATTGTTTGTTTTCTGCAGATTTGTGATTTTTAATTCCTACTTAGTGATTGTCAAACCACATTTCTAACAACTCAAACAAAACATTACGTGTGCTAGTGCCAAAATCTGCAGGTTGATGTATTCTTTTTTCTTCTAATTTCATACACCTGTCATTTTACACATTTAAATCCCCATAAATGGAGGATATGATGGGTGACTCAGCCCAAGCTGCTCTGGTTCTTATTAATGCAATTGATTAAACTGATGATATTAGATATACACTGCTCCTTAACAAGAAAAGCATCTTTATTCCTTATCCAATTCCGTGAGATGTAAAGGAATGTGATGAACAGGATTAGTTCTTATCCAATTAAGGAATGAGGGGCAACAGGAGGATGTATATTTTGACTTGTAAAAAATCTTAAATGCATGAGACTTTTTTCTGATAGTCATTTGCACTCTCCTTCCCATCTGTAATTCCTTTGTGTGCTAACATACAAAATAACCAAAAGAACTAGCCCCTTTCTCCAAAATCTTCAAAATGCAGTAAGAACCCTAAAAACTATATTTTTTAAAAATTTGGTTTTTTTCCCTTTCTATTGAAGTTTGGGTAGGAACAAAAGTCACTTGAAAATGACATGCAAGAACTTTAAACAAGCCTAGAGAAACCAAAATTGAGTCTGGTTTCCTTGTAACTCATGGAACCACACCTGGAATTTATTAGGTAATCAAGAAACTGATAAGCCTTTGCACCTCAGAAATTTGTTACTAACCTGATACCTCAATGAATATGACAACAGTAATACTTAAATTTATCTGAGTAATACTTAAATTTATCTAAATTTAAATAAATTTTAAAATTTATTTAAATTTATTAAATCTTTTCAAATTACAACAATACTTACTGGTTATCTCAAATTCAGTCTAAGGACTCTCTAACATAGGGCAAGATTTATACACTAAAAGATAAGAAAAATGGATTATCTGAGTGAAAAGGAGTAGCCCTGAAGGGTTGTCTACACAGAAAATAAAAAAATGTGTATGTGGACCATTTAATATGCCAAGAAGATTTACATTCCCTTCTTCAGAGAGCTCTCTGCAGTTGATATCTTGCATGCAAGTCTGTGTGAAATGAATCCCCTCCCTGCCTGATGCTCTCCAGTCCAGACTGTGAGAAAATAGGCGTATTGATCTGGAGTACACCGTTTGCCTGCTGGGCAGACCTTCACCCTGGGGTAATGGCTCTTGAACTACACTATTCAAAGTTTCACACATATTCTAAATAAAAAAGGGAAACAAACTAAATAAAAAAGGGAATTTTGATGAATATTTACACCAGTTACTGGAGTAACATGAAATTTTAGGAATTAGATGAGCCTGTATTTCTGCTGTATCCCCAAGTTTCTTTGTTTTGTTTTGCTTTGTGACATTTCTCCTATGGAGAAGTCTAGGTTACTACCTAAAGGAATGTGCATAAAGCACAGGATTTGTTTTTATGTTATGATTTTTTTTTGTGTGTGTGTTGTTGTGCTTTCTTTGGGCCTAAGAAACAATTAAGTCAACTTCTAGGCTAATTGAAACAGATAGCCACTTACAAATGATTTCTATAGTTGGCACATACAATGATGGTGTCTTCATATTAACAAAACATGGTCAATTTAGTCAAAGAGACTGTTTGCCTTTTTGTAGATTTACCCACTTAAATTTTTGCCTATTTGGCTGAGCTGACTGGATTTGGGGCATATTATTGTGAAATAGAAGCTTGCAAACCCTTGTATTTATAAGAGATCTAGAAACATCACTTGGCATTGCACATGATTATGCAAAGTATATCATTCATCCCAGGGGTATGTAGTTAGGACTGTTAAGCTCCTTTTCAGTCATCGCTGCCTATAGCATAGTGGTTTCATAAACTAGCCATACAGCTTTTTTTGCACAACATAAACTGGGAGATAGAAATGTCTAACTTATGTAGAAATGAAAATATATTTTCATTGGCTATGGTAACAAATAACATTTTCCATGTTGTTAATTGCACAAATTTTCACACGAATATATGACTGTATACTCATCCAAAAATACAAATACTGTCTGTGTTTCTAGGAATTTTAGAGTTTCCTTTTTAAAAATGGACACTGCATCCATGAATGACTGGTTATTGAGTTCAACAAATTTCCTACAGAACAATTTTCTTCACTTTTTCTCTGTTGTCTTAGTGTTGCCTCCTTTAACCAGGAAACCCTGAGAGAACCATAATTCACTCAAGCAGTAAAATCACAGATTATGTGCGTCTCATAGAGTTACCGTGACTGAAAATTGCCTTTGGTATTCCACCTTTCAACAAATGTGTAATTGGAAATGAACTTTAGACAAATAATGAAATAAAAGCCCTTTTTTTCTGTTCTAAAAAGCTTTTGGTAGTAATTCTGTTATTATGGGACGATAGGTTCATTGGATTCCGGATTGAGTTTAGGAATTTGAGCCTTTAAGAGAGAATAATTGATGAAAATGACACCGGAGGACTGGCAAGTACTGCCATGATTTGGGGGCTTTAGTTTCTATCTGCAGGAAGAACTTAAAAGGAAATAGACAAACTGTGATCTCACATTCTGCAAAGAGGGTAAGTCAGGTTCATTATCACAAGAGTTTTCCAGATCAGCATTCTGCAGGTACCATTTCGTCTCTAGGCTGGGTAGTAAGATTTCAAGGTCCTGAGTGGTGCTTGAAATACAGGAAAAGGAAACAGAAGACCTGGGTTTGAAGCAGTCTTGCAGGAAACATAAGAGTTGTCTGACTTGTCTGAACACTGGAAAAGTTGACAGGAAAACAGCGTTTGGAATCAGAAAGTGTTCAGACTTCACAAATACAGCAACTTATAGCTGTATTGTTCCCAAACTGCAAGCCTACTTGCAGTTTGTACCAAAGGTTTAGAGACTATACATGTAAAGCACCTATCAAAATACCTGATGCTTTTTTGGATGTCAGCCGTTGATGCCTCCTCTTAAGCCATTATTTCCCCAGTACCTCCCCTGAGCATACAGGGCCTCTGGAGCATAGAAAAAATGAGTGCTGTTTGCCAGAGGTTGGACAGGGGAAGACTAAAGGAGACACTGAGAGAACTTGACTAAGCTAAAAGTAAAAGAGGTTAGGAACCTTTCACACTTAGCCCCTTAGAGTGGTATGCGTAGGACAAAGTCCAAATAGGTGGTTTATACTACCTCTAGGAGCCAAGAAGAAATTGCCAAATATTTCATTCTCTTATTTACTTTTAGTCTCTCAACTTCTTCATCCTTGTCTAGAGGTTTCCAGCTGTCTTCCGAGTCCACAGCCCCTCACAACATCTACATCTTATCTCAGTGTCTCATTTTCAGCTTATCTCCTTTTTCATTCCTCATGCATAGCCATCATCATAATAATAATGTATTTTTCTAATTTTCTTATTTTTCCTGTGAAGGCTGATTAAGTAGCCCAGAGTTTTTACATTATTTAAAAGGACATTTTTTGATCCAAATTAATGTGTAATTAGTGAAGGCAAAAGCTTTCAACTGAGGCATCTACTGGATTTTACAGGAGGGAAGTGGCTGGCTGTAGGGAAAAGGTGTGGGGAGTGAAGCTTCTTCACCTTTCATCAAAGCTCATCTTTGAAAAGACCACCAGGGGGCAGAGTGTCTCTGAACTTTAAAGGATGTGGGTGCCCATTGCTGGAAATGTGAACTCCCTCTTCTGGACACCACAAATGGTATAATGTCTCTAGACCCAGGAGCCAAGGGAAAGAGGACTTACCATTAATTTAAAATAGCAGATTTTTCAAAACTGCATATTCAGGCAGGAGATACATAAAATACACCTAAAGTTTTTTATGTACATAAAAACTTTATATAAAAACTATATATAAACTCAATTATTTATTTTCTTATTCATCTATATAGTTCTGGAGTAAATCTAAAATCTTAGTATTTTAAAACATTGTAACCTTTGATAACTGTGGTACTGAGTAAAGTGAGAGGTTAGAAGACTAATCATTTATATTTAAAGTAAAGTAAAGGGAATTAATTATTTTCTTAAATGTATCTTTCACTATGTTTTTTTCATCACTGTGTTTTTCAACATTTCATTGGTTTGGGGTTGATATACCCATGGTTCAGAGGTAAAATACTGGTTATTTGCCATGTATTTGAAGAGAGGGCTGTTTTTCTGCAGAGAAATAAGGTGCACTTATATGCAAATTTTTTCCAGAAGGCCGACTTTCAAATCTGTGTAATTTTGGCATTTACTTTAAAAGTAGGTATTATATGAATGTGAATATAATCTTCTGTATCACAAAAATAAATTTGCACATTGAAAAATGGATCATATAAAATGAGAAAACAGGTGAGCTTATACAGGGTGGGGCAAAAGTAGGTTTAGAATTATGAGCGTTCAAAACACAGAGTTTATTCTTGTATTATTATTTGTTAATTATTGTATTATTTTCCATTTGAACAACTGTAAACCTACTTTTTCTCCACCCTGTATTATTGCATTCTTCTTTAACTGTTACATCCTCACATTTTCATTCTCCCCAAAAGGGAGTTTTCTATGTGCCATTTTATACATCTGTCAGTTAAATTGAACTTTCAAAGTCAACATCCATGTTTTAGGATTATACTAGGATTTTTAATGTTCCCTGAGATAAAACCGGTCCCTGGAGTCGGGTCAGCTGACAAAGAAAATGTCTTAACACTAGTTCAAGCATAGTTTGTAAAAGAAAATGCCTATTTCTTTTGACGTATTTGCACATATTTCAAAAGACAGGAAAAACCCTTTTCAAAACTACTAACTATATGACAAGACAGTCTTATATTTTTTTGCACTTACAGTGAACAGATGGTGATATAGAGATCCATTTATGGTAAGTGCTTAAAAGAATCTACACACAGCTTGCTTAAATGATGCATGAGGGCATGAGTCACATCCTCCCTGTCTCTGTGGGAACATTCCAAACATCAGCCTTTGATTGGTCATCATCTGATGTTGGGGTAACTACATTTTAGTTACCCCAATATCTGTTGCTCACCAGTGTGGTGAAGGGACTGCAGAGGTAGGGCAGTCCACAGAGGCTTGACCACTTGGCCCAGGGGACTTTTGTAAACACATCAGTTGCCTCTTCTAGGCCTGTTTGCTAATCCAGTTTGTGATCATGTATGTAGAGCTTAGGCTCTCCCTGTCATTCATCAATCCATTCTTATTTCTCTAAATAATCTCCCTGGGTTCAGCACCCAGCTGATTTGATTTTGTGGAGAAGCAGTTTTGTCCTGGGATTTTTTCAGCCCAGTCTTGCTTGATTGTCATAAAGTTCTTGAGCCCATTCTCTTTTCTGTTTGCTCTGCAGAACTTTCCCACAGAGGGTAGCATGTCGGGATACTTACTCAGTGGGAGGTTTGGAATCAGCTACAGGCATGAAGGCCCCCTCACATTGGCATGTTTAAAATGCAATAGCAAGTTTTTGAAGTTAGAAAGAACTGAGTATAAATCCATGTTTTGTATTCATGAGCAAGTTCCTCTGTAAATGTAATAATCCACACCTCTGTGTTTGCAGGTAAAAATTAAAGGGGATAATGCAATTGTTTTCAACCTTGGCTGCAAATTTATTGATCAGGGGAACTTTAAAAATACCTTTGCTCAGGCCCTGTCTCAGACGAATTTCATTGAATTATCTGCAGAAGGGCCTGATATTTTTATTTTAAAATTCTCCCCAGATAATTCTTATGTATGGCCAGGGTAAGGCCCACTGAGATCTGTACATAAAGCTCTTAGAATAATGCTGGGCACACATGGAATCTGTGGGTGTGAAGGGGGTCCCTAAAAAAATGGAAATCCAGTAGATTTGATTTTTAACAGTGGCACATCTCAACACTTAATGGGCATAAGGACCACCAGGGGAATTGGTTAAAATGCAGATTCTAATTCAGTAGGTCTAGGGTGAGACTCTGCATTCCTAACTGGCTCTCAGGAGATGCCCGTGATGCTGTCCCATGGACCACATTTTAAGTGATAAAGTTCTACAAGAAAGCATAGCTTACTTATAAGGCACCGGACATTTCCTAAGGATATATTAAAAAAACAAAACCCCCAAAACAAAACCAACATAAAACTTGCAAATGAGAAAATGTGCTTTTTAATGTACAATAGTTGGGTTTTTTTTTAATTGTTTACATGATATTCATGTCTCGGCTTTAGCAGCAGTTAAATGTTTCCCCATATATGCTTTATCTCAGATGCTTCATTCATATCTTCAGTCTGCCCTGAAACAAACGGCTCATCTCTGGATCTGTATCAGTAAAGTATGACCCTCAGATTCAGCCCTCAGTTTTTACATCATTTCCAAATAAGGTGTTTGTCTTTTGGAAAAAAAATACGTATTCACAAGTGGGCAAAAGTAGGTTTACAATTGTGAGTAAATGAGTTTATTCTTGTATTATTATTTATTAATTATTGTATTATTTTTCCATATGAACAACTGTAAACTTACCTTTGCCAACCCCTGTATATAATTATTTAAAAATACAAAACAAATGATAAAACAATAAATAAAGCCAAGAAATAATTGTCAACATATGGCAGGTGGCATGATTTCTTTGGTAAGATATTTCACTTAGCCCACTTGACTTCTTCTATTAATATGCATACATACCCACAAACACATTTACATATGTATAGATATCTTTTATAAACACAAATGACTAATCAAAGGCAAAAGGTGAACTATTATATTTTATTTTTATTGCATTTTAGAGACAATATTGCTGAGCAATGATCCAGCAGCCTTTTGATTTCATGAAAAGCCACTCCCTAATTTTTTTTTTTAAACTCATCCAAGGACATATTTTTCATTGCTTTTAGAGAAAAAAAAAAGAGAGGATGGGAGAGAGAGAAACATTGATTGGTTGCCTCCTGTATGCACTGGGACCAGGGATCAAACCCACAACCTAGGAATATGCCTTGACCAGAAATCGAACCTGAAACCTTCCAGTTAAGAAATGATGCTCCATCCAACCGAGCCACACCAGCCAGGGCACATTTACCTGTTTTTTATTCACAAAGTATGTTATAGGGTTTTTTATTTTTTTAGTGAAATTAATTTAAATTATTTATTAGAAATGTTTGTCAGTTTCTTGGCACCCAGCCAGAAGACTGGAGACACTGTTGAGTTTCCTAAGCCTACATTGAGAATGAGAATCAAAGGATCTGACTTCAGAAAAGATCCCATCCTTTAGGGTTTTTGTTTTAAGATTTTATTTATTTATTTTTAGAGAAAGGGGAAGGAAGGGAGAAAGTGAGAGAGAGAAACATCAGTGTGTGGTTGCCTCTCAGGCACCACCAACTATGGACCTGGACTGCAACCCAGGCATGTGCCCTGACTGGGAATCGAACCAGTGACCCTTCGGTTTGCAGGCCAGCGCTCAATCCACTGAGTCACACCAGGCAGGGCCTATCCTTTAGTTTTTTCTACCTGACTTGTTGAAGTGAAATAAATTGTGTCAGTGTCCAAGTAAGTTTTGATTCTAGAGTATGAAACGTTGCTTAAAGTCTTCCATCTCCCCCAAGTACCATCATGATACTTAGAGTTGGATTCTAGCAAGGACACATTACTGGGAATTTAACTGCTTTGTTTTAAAAGGGGAAGAGTTTGAGGAGGGAATAAGCGGTATTGAGCACTTATTCTGAGCCACATGCTTTACAGCAGGGGTCCGCCACTCTCTGGCCATGGACCTGTACCATCAGTGCCTGTTAGGGACCTGGCTGCTCAGCAGGAGGTGAGCTTGAATGTAATGCACTTCAATCATCCTGAAACCCCTCCCCCTCACCCCCACTCTCTAGAAAAATTGTCTTCCATGAAACCAGTCCCTGGTGCCAAAAAAGTTGGGGACCACTGCAAAAAAACTGCCCTCCAGCATTAGTCCTCATAACACTATCAGAAAGTAGGAATTATTGCTTTTTTATTATTACTCTGTTACCATCATGATCGTCATCATGAACAAGGTATTACAACAATTCCATCCGGTTCTGTGGTTTAGAGATTATGGCAGCGGCTCCAGTTGAATAATTTGTATTTAGACTTTGAAAGGAAACCACATTATTAGGTCTTTTTTACTCAGTCTTTGAGAATGTTGTTTCTAAATGCTAATATGAAACATTAAAGAACTTTAGGGGTTTATTTGTAAGTACAATGTTGTATCTAGGGAACACAGGTTTCCTTCTTGGTTGCCTCCCAAATTCCTGTCTGACTACCATCTTGACCAACCTGGGCACACACCAGGCCCACTGACCTCTTCCAGGGCTGTTGGTATGTATCAAAATGTACATTTAAACTGCTGGATATGGCAGTATTCAATATAGATGCTTCTGCTGTGATGAGTAATGCATGAAGGGAGGTATCTGCCTTTTATGAAAAGTTACTGAGAGATGTATATGTTAAAAACTTGAGTACTTGGGACATTATGCCTATGTTTTACATGGAGTAGTAAAATTCTGAGTGAAAAGGAAATTCAGGGAAGTAACAGGATGTTTTCAAATATTAGGGTTGTTTCTACATAATATAGATAAAATTGTTAAATTCATGCTTATTTTTTCTTTACTTTTTTACAATTTTGTATTTTATTAGCACAGCCCCTTTGCAAAGAGCTTTGCATTATTTTCTCTCCTTCTTTACCTTCCCCCCAATCCTAAATACTACAACAAACAAGAAAACCAATAAATCCTAAAAACAGAAACTTATCAGTGTAAAAAAACTGACTTAAAAACCAATACATTTAGAGTAGATTAAGATTTGCTTTCATTCAGGAGTAAACATTGCAGTACTGACTTTGCAAGGCTGTGGAATCTCCTAAGTTTTGGATAAAAAACAAACACTCATTGGACAAAAATCTGCTCAAAATACTCTTTTGCCATCTGTCTGATTATTATCACCCAGTTTTAGTTGAAACTAAAAATACTTGACACAGAAAGTTTAGTAAATTTGAAATTAGAATCAGACCCAGGTTGACTTTGGTTCAAATTCCAAATTTGCCACTTGTCAGTTGTATGGACTTCACTCACAGAGCATTACTTTCTTCGTCTGTAAGTGCGGAGAAAATAGTTCTTACTTACAGGTTTGTTTTGAGGAAAGACGCTACGTGGAAGTGCTCAGTCCAGAAAGGGCTCAAACACAGTAGGTGTTGAGCAGATGCTGGCTTCCTTCTGTTCAGACAAAACAGGGCAGGTGTGTATCCAAAGACCATGGAATTTTGAGTCAGCACAGAACTGTTTAAAATCTTGTTTTTAAATTTTGATTAGTATGCAATTTGGGACAAGCTATTCAACCTCTATAAATGTCAGTTTTCCTGTCTCTAAAATGGGGCTGCAAGATCTACCTTGAGCTGTCAGCCTGCTTTCTATCTATGAGTTGGTCTCTCTGGGGAGCACTGGGGTGTGGGCGGGACCTAGCAAACAAGAATAGCAAAAAGAACTCATGGACCCGACAACAGTTTGATAATTGCAGGAGGAAGGGAGGAGGATGGAGGTGGAAGGGGGGGATAATTGGTGATAGAAAAAAAAAAAGATAAATAGAAATAAATAAATAAATAATCTACCTTGAAAAGATTTTTAAGAGGATTACACTATAATAAGTGTTGCTTAGATAACAGTATGCTTGTACTTTATACCACATGTTTCTGTAAGATTTTAAATCTTTTTTTGGATACCATAGGCATGCTTTTTCACGACCACTGAAGACTCCTCCCTGTTAAAGGTGTCTGGCCAATACGCACTTGGAAGGGGGAAGGGAGACTCTGGCAGACACATGGCAGTCCCAAGTACCACAAGTGTTTGAATGAATAGTTATTTGTCTGTAATGACCCAAACCACTGTCCAGAGGCAATAAAATACTTTTAAAGGTCATGTAGTCTGCATTTAATCGAGTCTGTTTCATTTCTGACCACTTGTGTTAGTCAGTGGTATTCATAACACACAGATATTCGCCATAGCAACTGCTCAGGCTCACACTGCAGGGTGGAGGGACTGGCCAGATTACTTTCATTCCACAAAGGAGATGAAAAAAGGAGAGATTATTTATTTGGGTTAAATGAACGCTTCTCTACATTTTCCTTGTTTTTCTATAAAATCAATTTTGGAGGCAACCAACCATTTCTCATAGAAATTATTTGAGTGATTTAGTATAGACCAGGGGACTTCAACTTTGGCACTATTGACCTTTTGGTCAAAGAGATCTTTTCTGTGGGGCCATCTTGTGCATTTTAGGGTGTTTACCAGCAGCCCTGGTCTCTACTCTCTAGATGTTAGTAGCAAACTCTCTTCCCCATCAGACACCCAAAACACTTATTGGCACATGTCCTTTGATAAGCAAAATTGACTGTGTTGAGAACCACTAGGGTGCACAGTCAAATTAGAAATTGTAGCAGGAAGTCTATTCAGGAATCTAAATTATTTCTCTTGCCACCATTTTGATGAGACTATTCAGATAACTGCCAAACATTCTCTTGTATACCATGTAGACATAATCAAAGAACAGTCTTTACTCTGTCTAGTGAATGCAGAGTTTCAGTGAGGTATTTCTAAATCTCCAGAAAGAAAAATGTGGTCTTCAGGGAATCTTTGGACACCATGAAATTATCTATTTTTGAGTTTTTGTGTATTTGCATATTTTCCATGGATTTGATATTTTATTTCATATGTAGTAAAATATATATAACATAAATTTATCATTTAGAGCACTTTTTAAATGTAGCAGACAAGAGTTTTATTATTCTTTATGAGGCCCTTGGTTCAAAAAAAAAATGAAGAGTCATTGTTAATAGAGAACACACAATGTAGGATTATTGGAAACATGCTGAATGCCACCTTCCCCTTCCCCATCCTTTAAGTCCCAGTTCACTTGCCATCACCTCTGAGAAGCTTTTCATGATTCTTCTAGACCAAGGCATTTGGCTCACCTTTATGCTGTTTTTACAATCCTTCTATCAAATATCATGTGGATGGTGATGTTGCAGGCTTATGAATGGGCTTTCCACTCTACCTTAGGAGACTATAAAGAAAAACTTACCCTGCAAATTCTTCCTTTCTAAGAGATTTTAGGGTTATTCACCTTTGCATTCCAGGGCCTGGCACAATGCCTCACACTTGGCAGGAGCTCTTTCAGTGTTCAGTAAATGAATATGTGAATGAATGAATAAATGGATGTTTTACTTTGCATGATGATGCTCTGTAAAATATTTTTCAACCACTTGGGTTCCTGGTTTCCTAAGTCTCTTAGTTAAAAGCATACAAGTGAAATTTAAAAAATGTGTTACCTTAAAAGACAAACTGCCTATCTGCACTTTATAAGGTACTTCAAGATATGGACTGAATTATCAAAAAAGACTAAGTGGTATTACATACTCAAGAGGAAAGATGTGCTAATACAGGCTAGGAAGATTTTTAATAGCAAACAACATTTGAGGGTCATGATACAAAAGCGCCAAATGCTCAGCACCAAAATGCAAAGTTTTGTACTTTTTAAATTTTCTGCACAATTGGAGTTTTATTGTCACTAAATGGTTTAAATACAAACTTTCATACATTGGTGTCTCATGGAATTACATTTTCCTTCAAGAAATGCCTACTGCACTTCTGTACAGGGTGACGAGAAAAGATTTTGCTAAAGGGATGAAGTTATGTTGAACAAAATGAGTGTGTGTGAAGGAAAGCCTAAGGTGGTCAGGAGGGATGCTGGCAGGGCCATGGTCCTCATGTGAGAGCTAAGTGCCCCCATGTGGGTAGGGGGTTCCTAGGCACAGAGGTAGAGACAATAGAATCCTATTGGCATGAGACCTCACTCTAGCCCAAAAGATCATGATTTCCGATCCTTGTTCTGTATAATGAAACCCTTACATCCTCTCAGATATGGGAGACAAACAACCACCCAAAGTGTCTTCCTTTACTAATCTGCAAAATAGCCTAAGCAATTTTTCAGTTAGAATACAAAGGATTTTTGTTAGGCGCATCTATGTCAGCAAAGGCCAAGCTTCCATATAAGGGTAGGATAATTTTTACAAATCACATTGGCATTAGTACAACAATAACAAAAGATTTTGGTGGCCTGAATAATTAATGTAGATGTTCTGTTCACAGTGATTGAATTCATTGGATAAGTACACATTTCTCTTCTTTTCTGCATATGTGGACCCAGCATTAAGTCTTTGAACAAATGTTAAATGATGGGAAATTTTTGTTTCTTGTGTAATTCAAAAGCCCAGTATTAGAGCTCCTCATTAGGTGATTGTAAGATGCAAAGAAAAGGAAAATTACCATTTTTTTGTGCTGACTGGTACAAACAATGGAATCAATTAGTGTTGGCAGAAGTACGAAGTGGCCATGAAAGGATCAAATTGAAGATTTTTTAGGGGAAACATCAGACAAGGAAAAAAAGAGAAAGATTGTGACAGAAGATTACTTTTACCATGACAGGCTTTATCGCTCCAATATCAAGTAATTTCTTGAGGCTGAGTGGAGAGAAGGAGAAGCAAGTCAGGGGAAGAAACAGCAAGAACCAATAAGAAACGCAGTGTGACCGAAGCAGCAATATTTCTGATCATTTATCATTGACACTACCAAACGAGTGTTTGAGAATTCAATTACCTTGTCATTTCCTTAAGGATTGAGGTCATGAGTAATGGAAAAAGAAACCAAACTCAAACCCTCTTCTCTATAAAATCAACTTGCTATCTAAGGAAGTGAAGTTTGTGTCATGGCTGGTTCTAATTAAATACAGGATTGCTCCTTTACTTCTTAAGCTTTCTGTCATGTATATTGGTTCTCACTTCTAGGCAAAACATCAGATGAGAATGCTGCCTGGTGTCTCTGGTTTTGAATACAGTTCTGTAAAATCACACGCCACTCGCTTCTGCAACATGTATACTCAGATAAATAATTTTATTTGATAAATCGTCGATTTATTTTTGGTACAGGAGACATTTTTCTTCTTTTGGAATCATGGATATATACAAATCTTAAACCCTCCATTCCAGAACAAATGCCAGCATTTATTTCCCACTTTGTGAGGCACTAAGATGACAATTTTATCTCATTGAACCTGCTCAACAACATTTAGTAGTATTACGATGCTCATTGACAGCCCCATGTCCAGCAGTTCCTCCTAGTGCGCCCAAAGCCTAGGCATGTTAAATGTCCTAGTTGTTGGGCTACATTTCGTGTGCCATATCCCAACTCTGTTCATGTGCTACTCCCTCTGTTGCTCTTGCACCAGAAAGGCCTACTCCTCTCCTGAGATGCAGCTCAAACTGCAACTCTTCTGCTTGATACTTCTAGGCAGAACTGATTACTACTTCCTTTTGCTCTTATAGCAACTTATAGTGGCCTCTAATTCTATATATTGTAAATATGTTTATATTTTGTATCTTTAAGTGGATTTAACTCTTTTAATGGTGTGGACCATCAGTTAGTCCTCTTCGTAACAACATGGTCTTAGTGTAGGGTCTGACCAACAAAAGATAATCAGTAAATGTTTGCTAAATTGTTATATGACTGTGGTTAATATCATAGATTTATTAATGTCCTTGTATCAGCATCTAGGGTTATCCTAAGGAGTGTCAAGTTTTTTTGTTTCCATATTATTCCTGATCACACATATGCTTATATATTTTGATATTGTTCTGAAAAAGGGCTCTTCCTTGTGCTCATGAAGGAGGAATTATATAACAAATCAATAAAAATATGTGCTCTGTTTAAGTAGACAATTAGCCTTCACAATGTCCCATTGCCATGAAGATTTGATAAATACTTCTAGATTCAAAGTAACATTATCAAAGTGTGAGGCTGTGTGATATGATGGGAAAAAACCAAGGAATTTAGAGCTCAGAAACATGGGCTGGAGTTCCACACTTTCCCACTGATTAGACTGGTCAGCATCAGCCTACTTACAGATGCATCATGAGGTTTAAATAGGAGGACTTCTTGTGTCACCTTTCCCTGCTTCAGATGCTGGATACACAGAAGTGTGCTCAGAGAGCTGACATTCCTGAGGGGACTCAGACAATAACCAAGTAGCTATGAAGCAGGCAATGGTGATGGATGCTGGGAAGAAACTGAATGGGACACAGTGCATGCTCCTTCAGTGAGCAGATACCTGAAGGGATGAGGGTGTGGCCAGCCAATTGGGTGTGGGGGAAGAGTGCCTGGGATGCAGAGGTCACTTTGAATTACTGCTTTGAATATCCTGCAACTTGGAAGGCACGTTGGTAATGACAATGGTCTCAATGGAAGCAAAAGGAACATGCTCCCAGACATGTTTCCACTTCAGAGCACCCTTTCTGCACCTCTGCTTGGCCACACTGGGTTGCTTTCATTGAAATTCAAGACATTTCACTTTCCCAAATAATGCCAGACTGTGGAATTGCTAACACAATTGTGTATTCTCATGTGTACTTAAAAATATCATTAATTTAGAGCTCTTTAAGTTGCTTTCATAGTTCCTTAAAACCTGTGCCTTTCTCCTATAAATATTGGCTGAACTGGTCACTGCTTTGTAGATATAATAAAAGAAGCAATGAGAAAACTAAATGTATAGACACCTTCCATTAAAATAAACTTTGATAGATAACACTTAGATGCATAGAAAAATGGCTCTTTAACTTAGCAGAATATTGCCATTTTGAATGTGGATAACCTCAGAGCATCTTTAATATTTTATTGGCCCAAGTTACCATCTTTGTCTTTTCTCTGTTCTAGCAGATAAATAAAAAGGCAGATTTTGAATTATAGCAGCACTACACACATTGACATTTATTGATTTTCATTAGTATCTAAGCTGGCTGGCATTCTACTTTTATATGCAGCATTAATAAATTGTGGTTAAATATTGCTTGTGCATTTTTTTGAGGCCCCTCATTTGCTCTTGACTCTCTTCAAGAAGTCTTTAGAATTTTGGCATGTGCATTTTCCTTGTTCTCTGTTTTTTTTGATTTTGTTTGTTTGTTTTTATTTTTTTGAGGGGATGGGAAATGTGCAAATAGCACCACACTTCTATTTCTCAAGAAACACAAAGCACAGAAAGGCATATTTTATTCCAAAGTGTAGAGGCTATTTAAAGGACCCCTTTAGGGTTTTCTCTTTCTAAAGTCCAAGAGAACAATGCTTTGCATGTGCTGAAATCCCAGGACTGCAGATCCACAAGTAAGATTCACGATGGCCCCTGGGTAAAATTCAGGTGAGCAAATGCAGTGTTTTATGAGCATCATTTTCAAGTCAAGCACTGACAAATGGTCAAATTTCTTTAAGTTCTCAGAAAATAAGAGATATAACAGTGATGATGTAAAATTTTTGTAAGGTAGCTTTAATTAAATTTGAATAGTGGCCTTAAATCCAAGGTTATGTCATTTTACTTTTTTAGTGTTAAATATCTATTTAGGAATGATAGACGTAATGCATGGCCATTATCATGTTTTATGCATAGAGTAATAATGATTTAATTTTTAAAATAAAAAATAGGTTACAGTGGTTCAAAATATTTTTTAAAACAGTATTTTTTCCTACACCTGTCTCCTATGTTCCCTGCCGACTTGCAGTCAGGTAACCACGGTTATTAACACCCCTTTGGGGTTCCCTTGCGCTCACATAAGGCTGCACACATAAGCAGCCCCAAATGTGGATGTTATTTTCTCTGCCTCCCTGTTTCCCGCACAACAATGCTATATTACACACATAGTTTTACACAGTTTTTAAAAAGCTTTATTTTGAAATTATTATAAATGCACAGAAAGTGGCAAAAATTGTATAGGGAGGTCCCTATCCCCTTCATCCTGTTTTCCCGTTGGTGACGTGCTGCACGGGATATATAGCACTATACCGAATCCAGCACATTCACATGGGTGCAGTCGATAGAGCATATTCAGATTTAAACCACTTTTACATGTGTTTGTATAAAATTAGTGAAATCTGAGAACCACTAATCTGTTCTCCATCTCAAAAATTTTATTTCAAAAATGTTATATATATGAAATTTTACAGTCTGTACCTTTTGGGATTGGCTTTTTCACTCATCATATTCCCCTTGAGATCCATCCAAACTGCTACATGGATCAATAGTTAGTTCTTTTCGATTACTGAGTAGTATTGCACAGTAAGTATGTATCATAGTTTGTTTAACCATTTACATATTGAAGGACATTTGAGTTGCTTTCAACATTTGGCTCTTGCAAATAAAATATTTGTGTACAGAGTTTAGTCTTAAGGTAAGTTTTCATTTCTCTGGGATAATACCTGAGAGTAAAATTGCTAGGTGATATGGTGTGTGCATGTTTAGGTTTATGAGAAACTGCCAAACTACTTTCTAGAACGAATGTACTATTTTACCTCCCCAATGCATGAGTGACAGCATTTGGTGTCACCCCTCTATCTTTTAGTTATTCTGATAGTTGCATAGTAATATCTCACTGTGGATTCATTTGAATTTCCCTAATGGCTGGTGATGTAAGCATGTGGTTATTTGCCATTTGTATGTTACCTCTGGTGATACATCTTTTTATGTCTTTGCTCATTTAATAATTGGATTTTTTTTTGTGTTATTTGCTGTTGAATATTAAGAATTCCTTACATATTCTAGATATAAGGCATTTGTATGATATGTAGAGTGCTATTTTCTCCTGTTGCTGGTCTTGGTATGGATTTCATATAGATTTTCACAGAGTAAAAATTTTTAATTTTGATTAGATATAATTTGCCATTTTTTTTCATTTTTTGGTTTATGTTCTTGGTGTCAAGTCTAGAAACTCTTTTATTCCTAGGTCCTGAATATTTTCTTTCATCATTTTTTCCTGAACGTGTTGGTTTTATGTGTTATATTTAAATCTATGATCCAATTTGAGTTCATTTTTGATTAAAATGTGAGCTTTATGTTGAAGTTCAGGGTTTTTTTGTTTTTTGTTTTTGTCTGTGAATGTCCAGTTGCTCAAGCACCATGAAAGACTATCCTTCCTCTATTGAATCACTTGTATGCCTTTATCAAAAATCATTCAGCTATTAATGGTATGGGGTGATTTCTGGGTTTCTTATTCTGTTCTTTGATATGTGTTGATCTCTCTGCCAATACTGCTGCTTGTATGCTTAGCTTTATACTACTGTAACTTTATAGTAAGCCTTAACTTTGAGTATAGTAATTCTTTACATTTATTCTTCTCTATCAAAGTTGTATTGCTATTCAAAATAGAAAAATAGTGCTTGCTTTGTCAGCACATACACTGAAATTGGAATGACACAAAGAAGATTAGCATGGCCCCTGTGCAAGGATGTCACACAAATTCATGAACTGTTCCTAGTTCTAGACAAAAAAAGGCTAAAAGAGAATACCTCCACCAAACCAGCATTGCAAGACTTGCTAGAGGGACTTCTTTAAGAAGATGAAGAAAAAGAGAGAGAGAGGAACACAGATACAAAGGAAAAAATGGCAATGAATAAGTACCTATCAATGATAACCTTAAATTTAAATGGATTAAATGGTCCAATCAAAAGACATAGGGTAGCTGAGCTGATAGGAAAACATGACCTGCATATATGCTGTCTATAAGAGACACAGCTCAGAACAAAAGATCTATACAGACTGAAAGTGAATGGATGGAAAAAAAAAAACATTCCAAGTAACGGACATGAAAAAAAAGCTGGGGTAGCAATACTTATATCAGACAAAATAAACTTCAAAACAAAGGCTATAAAAAGAGACAAGGAAGGACACTACATGATACTTAGGAGAGTAATCCATCAGGAAGGTATAACCCTTGTAAACATATATGCACCCAACATAGGAGCACCCAAATATATAAGGAAAAACTTGAAAGATTTCAAGAAAGATATTGACAGCAACATACTCATCATAGGGGATTTTAACACCCCATTGTCAACAATGGATATATCTTCCAAGCCAAGAATCAACAAGGATATCATGGCATTGAATAGCACTCTAGATCAAATGGATTTAATTGATATATACAGAAACTTTCATCCCAAAGAAGCAAAACATACATTCTTTTCAAATGCACATGGAATATTTTTGAAGATAAACCACATGGTAGAACACAAAACAAGTCTCAACAAATTCAGGAAAATTGAAATCATATCAAGCATGAGTTCAGATCACAATGGCTTGAACCTAGAAACCAACTCAAGGGAAAAACTCAAAAATATTCAAACTCATGGAAACTGAATACCATGTTATTAAATAATGAGTGGGTTAACAGGGAGACCAAGAAAGAAATTAAAAAGATTCTGGAAACAAATGAAAATGAACACAAAGCAGTCCAAAACATATGGGACACAGTGAAGGCAGTCCTGAGAGGGAAGTTCATAGCAGTACAGACCTACCTAAGGAATATAGAAAAATCTCAAATAAACAACCTAACCCTACTATTAAAGAAGTAGAGGAACGACAACAAATAAAGCCCAGAATAAGTAGAAGGAAGGAAAAAAAATCAAGATCAGGGCACAATTAAATGACATACATACTAAAAAAACAATTTAAAGGATCAATAATCCAGGAGCTGGTTCTTTGAAAAGATAAACAAAATTGACAAGCCTTTAACAAGACTCATCAAGGAAAAAAGAGAGATTACCAAAATAAATAAAATCAGAAATGAAAAAGGAGTTACCACAGAAATACAAAGGATTGTAAGAAATTGTTACAAACCATATGCCAAGAAATTGCACAGCATGGGCAAAATGTACAAATTTCTAGAAATATACAATCTTATAAAACTGAATCAAGAAGAAGCAGAAAAACTGAATAGTCCAATATCAGCTAGTGAAATTGAAGCAATAATCAAAGAACTCCAGCACACAAAAGTCCTGGGTTGGATGGTTTCACAGGAGAATTATACCAAACATTTAAAGAACTAACTCCTATCTTTCTCAAACTATTCCAAAAAATTCAAGAAGAGGGAAGACTCCCAAACTGTTTCTATGAGGCCAGTATTTTCATAATTCCAAAACCCGGAAAAGACACACATGGAAAGAAAACTACAGGCCAATATCTCTGATGAGCATAGATGCTAAAATCTAAGCAAAATATTGGCAATCTGGATCCAGCAATATATTAAAAAGATCATACACAATGAATAAGTGAGATTCATCCCAGAGATGTAAGGAAGGTACAATATTCACAAATCAGTAAACATAATATACCACATAAGCAAAATAAACAAGTCAACAAAAAATTATTAACCAATCAACAAACAGTAAGTGCTGGTGAGGATGTGGAGAAAAGGGAACACTGGCTCACTGTTGGTGGGAATGCAGACTGGGGCAGCCACTGTGGAAAGCAGTATAGAATTTCCTCAAAAAACTAAAAACGGAACTGCTTTTTGACCTAGCAATTCCACTGCTGGGGTTATACCCTAAGACTCTGAAAACACCGATTCAAAAGAACCTATGCATCCCTGTGTTCATCGCAGTGTTATTTACAATAGCCAAATCTGAAAACAGCCTAAATGCTCATTAGTAAATGAGTACATCAAAAAACTATGGTACATTTACACAATGGAATACTATGCACCAGAAAGAAGGAATTCCTAACTTTATGACAGCATGGATAGAACTGGAGAATATTATGCTAAGTGAAACAAGCCAGTCAGTGAGAGATGAATACCATATGATCTCACTTATAAGAGGAACCTAATGAACGAAATAAACTAATGAGCAAAATGGAACCAGAGTCCTGGAGACAAGGAACAGACTGACAGTAACCAGAGGGGAGGGGAGAGGGGGATACATGTGGAAGGAAGGGGAAGGGACTAGTCAAAGAACATGTATGAATGACCTATGGATGTGGACAACAGGGTGGGGATTGACTGTGGGAGTGGGGGAGAGGGTGGGCTGGGCCGGGGGGAGCAATGGGAAAAAATTGGGACAACTGTAATAGAACAACAATAAAATATTTAAAAATAGAAAAATAGCTATTCTCTTGCTTTTGCACATAAATTTTAGAATAAGCTTGTCTACATCTACAGAAAACCATAGGATTTTGACAGAGATTTTGTTAAATCTGTAGATCAGTATGGGGAGAATTGTACTTTACTATGTGGAGTCTCCAATGCATAAATATGTCATGTCTCTTAAATTATTTAGGTCTTTTTCTATCACCAGCATTTTGTAATTTAGCACACGGATTTTGTACATGTTTTGTTAGATTTATACCTAAGTATTTTACTTTCTTTGGAGCAATTCTTACACATACTATTGTCCCCTTAATAATATAATATGAGAAACTTAATATACAGGGTTTTGCAAAAGTAGGTTTACAGTTTTTCAACTATAATTCTATTTTGCCACACCCTGTAGTTTATGGAGAGATTCCTCATCTCTTTTTATAGTTTCATAATATGGCATATGGATAAGTACCACACTTCCATTAAGTTATGGTCAACAGATAGATACTTGGATTATTTCTAATTATTGCTAATGTAATTTAAAAATAATTCTTTATATATATAAATTTTTGTGGTTCATTTATGTGTACCTGCATAATACACATAAATGAACCAAAAGTGACACTGTTGGATCAAAGGTATTTTACTTGGGTTTTTGATACATTTTTAAACATTGTTTTCACAGTTTGTACTCCCACCAGCAATATATGAGAACAACTCTTTCCCCATGGCCTCACTACCAGTTTGGTGTTAAACTTCCTGCCAGCAGTCCTGTTGGTCCCCATTCCTATATCTGTTGTAAGCAGGCACTCTGCTCTTTCGGGGTGAGCCTCTCATCTCATCAATTAATTTTTGCTGGTATTTTCTAAGTTTTCTTGGTACTCTATCCTCAAGCCTTTCGATTCTCCTTTTTTTTTTTTCTATTTATTGCTCCATATCAACTGTTGTATTTAATTTCGAATCTGAATACTATGTGAAATTACATTTTTCTCTTACTCTGGAAGAAAATAAAGTTTGAGTTTTTGTGGGTATTTTTTCCTTTTTCTTTTCTACAGTTTTTCAGCATAAACAGAATAAAGTTGCTTATTTGATTTTTAAGTGCACACTTAGTAAAGGGAGAAGTGAGAAGACTTGGGAACCAGTAGTGTTTGTGAACAAATAGAAATTTTGGAGTGAAGAAATTTGAACCACTATCCTGCTTTAGTACTCACTGGTTGCACAAGTTAATGTGTTGAGTAATTTATTAAGGGGGACCCAAAAAACCCAGACTTAGCTTCTACAGGTGGGCCCCTTGTACTACAGGCTTCCCCTGCTAGGTGAGTGTTCTGGGAACCCATGTGTATCAGTTTACCAGCTGCTGTTGTTGTGAGAGGCTGTGTTTAGTTTCAGTGAATTCTTTTTGACTCTTTCAGTGTGTTTGCCCATTTCATGATGGGATCACCTCTGCCCATACCTCACTAAGTATTTAGCAGTTTTTGACCAAAAATTGCATGAACCCCCTCCCCCCACCTCACCCTCTCTATTCACCCAATCTTGCCCTGAGTGACTTTTTTGTTTGTTTGTTTCTCTGGATGAAAAAAGTCCTCAAAGGCAAACATTTTGCTGATGTGAAAGAGGTGAAACAAAAAATGGCAGAAGCACTAAAAGGCATCAAAATCAACAAGTTCAAAAACTGTTTTGAGCAGTGGAAAAAAGTCTAGATAGGTGTATAGCATCAAATGGAGAGTACTTTGAATGTGACTGAAGTTTAAACATGTAAAAATAAATATACAATTTTTTATAAATAAATTCCCTTTTTTGGGTCCCCCTTTGTATTATAACTGAGCCACAGTTTCCTTAGATATAAAAAATGGACCATAATGGCCATTGCACAGAGTTGCTGCAAGACCATGTGAGGAAATCTATGCCCAGTATTTGGCCCTCTCAGATGTTCAAAATTCATTAGTGTTTCCCTGCTGCCATGGGCCCTGCTAAACTCTTTAGCCAGTGCTTGGGTATTATGGGAAAGTCTTTTTTTTTTTTTCATTTTTACTAAACCCATCTAAGTAATCAATTTTAGTCTCTTAAACAGTTATGCTCCTTGGTGTAAGAGGAGGCCAATTCTGCAACTTATAGTCTTTGGAAAAAGAGACACTTTGATTTTTAAAGGAAACATATGCATGAACCAGAAGTTTTTCTGTGTAGAAAATCACTCTGAAATGCAAATAAAATAATTAAAGAAAACTGCTAGGGTCGGGGGGTGTGGTGGTGGTGGGGGGAAATGGAGACAACTGTACTTGAATAACAATAAAAAATGTGGAAAAAAGAGAATAAGGCATACCCATTTCAGAGTTGTGGCTAACTTGGGGGAGAAGGAATGTGGCATGGGGTCAGATGCTCTGAAACATTTTGTATCTTATATTTTAATTTTTAAAAAGAGAGTCATTTGATGCAAGTATGGTAAAATGGTACCATGTGTTTAATCTCAGTGGTGAATCCATGGGTATATGTCATATACTATTTTCTGCTTTTTATATGTTTGAAATTTATTTAACAAATAACTATTGAGTGCCCTATGTTATGCTAAGCAGTTTTTCTAAACAAAACTCAAAATATAAAGGAGTGAAAAAGAGAGAAAAATGTGCAGACTGTTTTGTTGCCTTTCAAAACGTTATTGGAATTGAATTGTCTTTATCTAAGAGTCCTGTAAACACCATGAGATCAAGTAGAAAATCATTATCATCTTCATTCTTTAATTTGTAAAAATCACAAGTAATCTCTACAGATTACGGAGAAAATTTTCTGTTGCTTCTAGCTGATTATGACTTTACTTATTATATTTTCATGGTGTTCAACAGCTCCTGAAAATATGTGTAAAGTATAAATCTTCTCTCTCATAGTTTATTTTATGAACTATAGTTTTCATATTTCAAGGAAGGAATGAAAGAAGTGAAGGCGATAAGAACAAAAATTCTTAAAGGAAGGATGGTTGATTGAAAACAAGGCCAGAGGTTTTCTGAAAGCTGGCACCGTAGATATTTCTGTCTCATTTTCTTTGCTATCACATACATGTGCACTTTCAATACTGTATGCTAACACAGTGCAAGAAAGGACAATAGAAGGGTCTTTTCTTCCATTATTGAAACACTAAATATTAAATTCATGTATATATGAATTATATATCTGTTCCTGTTTTCCTAGTACTCTAAAACATGTACTGTTTGTCCATTGGTAATCCAGTGTAAGATGAAGCAAACATTTTTGTTTACTTTAGGATACCAAAGGCTTTTCTACATAAGCCTTATTTATATTTTAATTATAAAACAGCATTTGAAAGACAATGTGGTTTTATGAAGGAACTCTGGGTAGCTTCCCACAAATAATTGGACAAGAAATAAAGGAGTCCAACTACAATACTTTATTAAACTTCAGAGAACAATTTATATTCATATTGAATATGTACATTCACTTTGAAATGTCTTTATAAAATTCATACCAACATTTCTCTTTGAAATTAAAATAAATTTCTACTTAGAAATAATAAATAAATATCAAAACACAAAAACATAAGTACCTTAATTTTATGAAGATCAGTAGATAGATTATAGCATGACGGTGATATTTGATATTTGTAAGAGTACATTTTCCAAGAAGTTTTATGAAAATATTGCTTTCCCTCTGTAATGATCTAATTTATCATGTAGAAAAGCATGGTAATTAAAATAAAAGTGTATTATATATAAAGCCACATTAAATGATAATTCTAGAAAAAAGAATTTTGAAAATAATTCCAACTGAAAGTGGAATTTAGTAATTCAGAAATATAAGTTAAATTCAATTTATATGTTTATTTTTAATTAATATTTGAAGTCTAGTGATATATTTTAAATTATAAATAAAGTACACCTTGATTTTCTGAAAGAAAAGACTTTTGGGGGAGAACAACATTGAAAATTCAAATATCCAACACTTTGGTTGCCAAATGTGCATGGAACAGTTGTGAATATTATAGTATAAATATTAAATTTCTTCTTTTACTTGAAAGATCTTGGTTTCTATGTAACAGTAATTTAGACCTTGAAGAAACATTATGGATGATTGAATTGCTCCCTGACCTTACTCATATGAGGAAACCAAGGTCTGAGAGAATAAGTGATTTGCCTTGAATCCTTTATCTATTAGCCTTGTTATTTCTCTATAGTAGGACCCATAATAAAACTTCAGAATAATAGAAATAGTAGAGTTTCATCACCAGTTGAAGGATGGAAGCTGCCATTTTCCTTATAGTCATAGAAGACGCATCAACTTATTTTATATTTCAGTCCCTAGGTCTTTGCAAGGCAATTTTGACCTGTTTTCACATTTCTTACACTGAGTGAAAAAAAAGAAGAGAAAATATATTTAAAATCCCATTAACTTTACCTAGAAGAATTCTTTGAATTGTATGTATTCAAAGACTAGCATTCTTTGTCCTTCTCCCCTGTAGTACATATTCCAGACTTTTGAAGGCTTTCTTGCTTTGCTATGTTTTACCTTAGGAACCTGCTGCCTCTTGCTAACATTTGACTGCCCCTTGGCCAATTACAGTGTCCTTCCCATTACTTCTCTTGTGAAACAGCCATGTGAAGTAGATGCTACTGTACTATATGGAAACCTGACTCACCTGGTTACATGATTCAGTTGGACTTGATTGCAAATCCTGGCCATGACACTTCAGACCTCACAATCATTCCAGCACACTATGCAGCCTGTTGAAAGAAAATCCCATGAAATGTGTTGAAGAAGCAACCTGTGGTTGCTCAGTGGTTGATGAGAAAGAGAGGGGTAGGATATCAGGGACAGTATGAGTTAGATTCATTTAGGAAAATAAGAACCCATTGCTCTAGTAGATAACTTATACAAATTAGAAAAAATGTGGAGATCCACTAGGTAGTTTAGAGCTACTAAAAACCTTTGAACAGAGAATGAAGAAAACTAGTATTTATGAAAAATGTTCATAAATATATATTCGTTGAAGACCTCATTGCTTTTTCTCTCTGTACTTCCTTCTTTAGAAATGGTCCTTCTCCTCTTAGATTATCTGTCCTCATTCCCTTTCTCCTGTTGGCAAAATCATTATATTTATTATTGTAATGATAGCAACCATGATATCATCAGACCCAAATTTTGGTCACTCTTAATTAATTCTAGGGGTGGGCACCAAATTGAGAAAATGAATCTCTTTCTATTTTGGACTTGAAGCTAAGAGAAAGTCAGGCAGTACAGTAACAAAGCTTAAGAAATGTACAAAACTTGGAGAGAACCAAGATGGCGGTGTAGGTAGACACACTGTGCCTCCTCACACAACCAGAACTGACAGAAAATCGAACGGCAAGGAAGTCCGACACCAAGGAAATAAAAAATAAATATTCATCCAGACCGGTAGGAGGGGCAGAGACCGGCAGCCAGGGCAGAGAGGACTCGCATTGGTGTGGCGGGACCCAGACTGGCGGAGTGTGGGACCAACAGGGCAGGCAGTCTGACCACGAGCAGACCCTGAGGCCCCAGATTCGTGCACAGAGAAACCGAGAGGGCCGGACTCAGAGTGGCAGAGAACAGGGCAGGCAGAGCGGCAAGTAGCACCCCGTGGCCCCACATTCCCTCACTGATAAACTGGACAAACGGCGGGGAGCAAAGCAGACCACGTAACCCAGGGCTCCAGCACGGGGAAATAAAGCCTCAAACCTCTGATTGAAAACGCCCCTGGGGGTTGGGGCAGCAGCAGGAGAGACTCCTAGCCTCACAGGAGAGGTCATTGGAGAGACCCACAGAGGCCTGGGGCGTGCGCAAGCCTACCCACTTGGGAACCAGCACCTGAGGGGCCCAGTTTGATTGTGGGTAGCGGAGTGAGAGATTGGAGTCCCATGGAGAGTGGAGTGGGCCCCATTGCTCCCTCTCGGCCCCTCCCCCATGTACAGTGTCACAGCGCAGCGACCAGCATTACCCAGCCCTGGTGAACACCTAAGGCTCCACCCCTTTAAGTAACAGCTGCACCAAGACAAAAAAAAAAAATGGCCCAAATGACAGAACACTTCAAAGCTCCAGAAAAAATACAACTAAGCGAGGAAGAGATAGCCAACCTATCGGATGCACAGTTCAAAACACTGGTTATCAAGATGCTCACAGAATTGGTTGAATTTGTTCGAAAACCAGATGAAAAAATGAAGCCTATGCTAAGAGAAACAAACAAAAATGTATAGGGAACCAATAGTGAGGCGAAGGAAACTGGGACTCAAATCAACGGTGTGGACCACAAGGAAGAAAGAAACATCCAACCAGAAAAGAATGAAGAAACAAGAATTCGGAAAAATGAGGAGAGGCTTAGGAACCTCCAGGACATCTTGAAATGTTCCAACATCCGAATTATAGGGGTGCCAGAAGGAGAAGAGGAAGAACAAGAAATTGAAAACTTACTTGAACAAATAATGAAGGAGAACTTCCCTAATCTGGTAAAGGAAATAGACTTCTAGGAAGTCCAGGAAGCTCAGAGTCCCAAAGAAACTGGACCCAAGGAGGAACACACCAAGGCACATCATAATTACATTAGCCAAGATTACACAGAAGGAGAGAATCTTAGAAGCAGCAAGAGAAAAAGACACAGTTACCTACAAAGGACTTCCCATAAGACTGTCAGCTGATTTCTCCAAAGAGACCTTTCAGGCAAGAAGGGGCTGGCAAGAAGTATTCCAAGTCATGAAAGGCAAGGGCCTACATCCAAGATTACTGTATCCAGCAAAGCTATCATTTAGAATGGAAGGGAAGATAAAGTGCTTCTCAGATAAGGTCAAGTTCAAGAAGTTCATCATCATCAAGCCCTTACTATATGAAATGTTGAAGGGAGTTACCTAAGAAAAAGAAGATAAAAAATATGAACAGTAAAAATGAAAGCAAACTCACAGTTATTAACGACCACACCTAAAACAAAAACAAGAGCAAACTAGGCAAACAGCTAGAACAGGAACAGAACCACAGAAATGGAGATCACATGGAGGGTTATCAACAGGGGAGTGGGAGGGGGAGGCAGGGGAAGGTACAGAGAATAAGTAGCATAGATGATAGGTGGAAAATAGACAGGGGGAGGGTAAGAATAGTGTAGGAAATGTAGAAGCCAAAGAACTCATAAGTATGACCCATGGACATGAACTATAGGGGGGGAATGTGGGTGGGAGGGGGTGGGCAGGATGGAGTGGAGTGAGGGGGGGGAAATGGGACAACTGTAATAGCATAATCAATAAATATATATTAAAAAAAGAAATGTACAAAACCATGTTTTCTGCCATGGGGGCTAGGCAAAGTATATAAATCTCATATGAAGTGCAAAAATATTTATCAAGTAAGAATGGAAAGGGGAATATAGCTGACATAGAGTTGAGGTGCTCTGATAGTGTTCAAATATCAGTTATTTTTGGAGGCTCAGATAAATTTTTATCTTTAGTCCAACAACATGTTCTAGGGTATTTAAACTAAATTTCCAAATTTTGCTTAAACTGGTTTTCAAACAACAGAATTGACTAATACAAAAGTTGCTTTCCGGAAATAATTCTGGCAGTGTTAAGTGAGACATATTAGAGGAGGAAGAAGCTGAAGATAAGGGTATTGGTATGAAGGCAACAGAGTAGTTTAGTAAAGTGGTAATAAGGGCCAAGACTAAGAGGTTGCTGGGAATAAGAGGAGGAATAAGAATAGTTAGTTAAAAGTGGATTAGAAGAAGTAGAATAAATATATATATATATTCATATATTTTTAAACATAAACTTATCTGTCTATATAGTACAGTTTAGTCAGTTTAGGCTGCTATAACAGAATATCATAGACTAGGTAACTTAAACAACAGAAATTTATTTCTCACATTTCCTTGTTATGTCTTCACATAGTGGAGAGGGGGAAAGAGAGATATTATTTATTTTATAAAAGGCCCTAATCCCATTCATGAGGGTTTCACACTTATGACCTAATTACTTCTTAAAGGTCCTACCTCCAAATTCATCACCTTGGGGATTTAAGCTTCAACATATCACTTTGGGGTAGACACAAATACTTAGTCCATAACAACAAGTATGTGTGTTCATGGGCACAAACACACACAGTGCCCTTCAAACATTTTTGATAAATGGAAGCAGCAGAAGAAAATGACAAAAACTCAAATGGGGTAAAGGGTCAAGAAAAGGTGCAGGTTATTTTTATAGGAGGAAACATTCTGGTAGGCAGAGGGAAAGTGTCAGTAGGGGAGAGGATAATAATTAATTTGAACATATACTAGAACAGAACCCTGAAGGATATAGGAAATGAAAGGGTAGAAAAAGAATGTTAAACTTCATATGGAAGAGGAGTTATTGAGCACCTTAAGTTCTTCCTTCAACCATGGATTCTTATAAGCCTTCAGAGAAATAGACATCCAACTGACCCAGGTCCCTGCTGACATCTGCCAGTTCTGCCACCACCCAGTCATTTTGAAACCTGGTTTTCAATCCTGGAACACTTGAGAGGTTTGGGATGAAGCCAGAGATCTTTTGCCCTTGTTTCCTAATGTTTTGGGGGGCTCCCCTTAATAAGCCAGTGGGCAAGAGAAGAATACCAAGTGGCTTACTCTCTCCATCAGACATGAGGCATTGGCTTCATCTCCACTTGATATGTAGGACCTGATTGTGAGGTACAGAACCTCTAGGGAAGTGAATTTGTTGCACAGGTTCTTGTGGGCAAAGACTCCATGGTTTCCAACCCTCTAAATATCCTGTTAATTATAGATGATGGGAACATTATACACCCTACTTTTAAGAGTCCTAAAAGCTCTGATTCTGAAGCCTACAGCTTCCAGCATGGTAGAACAATATGTCTAGGGACCTTCTTTACTTGTCCCATTCCAGGTTCTGAAAGTCTTTTGTACCTGCCTTCCTACAACTGAGGCTGGGGGAAGGCTCCCACTATCCCTTACCTCTGTTCTCCACTCTCTCCTCCCTCCTTTTCAGCCTCTGTTGGCTGATTTATTCCAGATCCCTTGCCTGCTAGGTGTGAAAACCTATGTGAGCCTCAAGCCCTCCAATAGAAGCCCTCTGAAGTAGACAATTAGTCCATTTTTTCCTAACCTCTGGAGAACATGGGAGACCGGAAACTCTTTCATGAAGTCAGTAGAGTTAAAATAAAGGAGTGTGTAGATACAGAAAACTGTTAAAGTGCCGAAGGAGAAAGATGAGGAAGCTTACATATGAGATGGCTTCAGTCTCCACAGTGGAGTAGAATGCATGGCAGTTTGTTTTAAGTTAGGAGGACAGAGTAGAACTAGAAAACTCAGGAGACTTAAAAAGGTCTTGAAAGGCAGCTGAATGAAATTGTAAGGATGTCAATATACTAATACAACTCTGCACAATAGTAGTTAAAGACCCAAAATGGGTGAGTACAATGTCTTCAGGTGAAGTTTCTTTATTGGAAATGTTGGACAACCTAGTAGTGGACATAGAAAAAAAGTTACTGAGTTGTACACTGAGCTGTAAATTTTAATGTGGGAATGGCAGAAGATAAAAATTGTAGGGATTCTGGAGGTTGTAGGGACATCTTTCAATGTTTTGAATATGCAAAGACAAAGAAACCAGGGAGGACCAAAGGATTTGGTCTGAGTTCACAGTCCTGAAGGTGTAAGTTTTGAGTTATTGAAGGGATTTAACAAGAAGGTTGAAGTGTTGATAATAAAGATAAAAGTCATTGTGGAAGGTAAAAAAAAAATCATGAAGCTAGGACTTTAAGAGGTTCTTTAGGAATACAGTTGTGAGTGAAGTAAATACAAAGTTTATATCATCTTTAGCAGCAGCTCCATCAACCGTCAGCATTGACATCACTACCACAAACAGCAACAAGAACACAACCCGTTTGCCACAGATATATATCACAGAATAATTTAGCAGTATCCCGGAGGTTGGAGAATGAATTAGATAAATAAAAGAGTAGAGCTCTGGCCAGTGTGGCTCAGTTGGTTGGATTGTCATCTGGTATACCAAAGGGCTGAGGGTTGGGTTCCCAGCTGGGGCACATTCCTAGGTTACATGTTTGATCCCCAGTCAGGGCGCATATGGAAGGCAACAGATCAATGTTCCTCTCTCACGTTATTGTTTTTTTCTCTCTCTCTTCCCCTTACTCTCTCTCTAAAATAAATAAACATATTTTAATTTCTTTAGAAAAAGAGTAGGTTATTTAAGCTACATCAATTTCAAAGAATGAATTTCAATTGAATGATTGTGGCATCAATATTCCAGGAGGAAACTGAGTTGCATAGGAGTCCATTTGTGAGAAACACTATGTTGTCAGGTTTCAAATAAGGGAAAGACGTAGAAAAAGGTTTAGAAAAAAGGAGTTAAAGGGTATAATGGGGCAGAAGAGAAGGCTGCACAAAAAGCAGCTAGGGAAGAATTAACCTGGGACTGATTAAGCTAGCAATAAGAGAAGACAGGAAGTAGCAATATTGAAGAAATTAGAAGGTGCTTTGAAGGGATGTGAAAGCAAGAGAGGAAGGAAAAATTAAATAAGCTGTTCATGTGGAAGATCTCACAGAACTGCAGTAGATTATTTTTATCTACTAATTTGACTAATGAAAGTATTCAATTAATGGAATTGTTTTATAAGGGACTTTATCATTACCAATTTAAAAATTACCAAAATACTGTTTGGAAAACCATTTTCTGGCATACTTGAGGCTTGGTTAGGGCATGGCACAGATAACCTGGATCCCTCAAACTTTATGATGACAAGTTCACTCAACCCGTGGGTTATGGAATGGAATGTGCAATTTAACAGAAGCAACATAATGGTGGTAGTTGGTCATAGTTGAGAAGGTATGGTTTCTAGTTGTTATATTTTGGCAGTAAAAATGTTTTAATACATTAAATTACTATTGTTCAAACATCTATTATATTTAATTTCTTACTCTACAAATGGTAGAAAAACCAAGAACAAAAACTTGGGGCGTGGCAGGGCTACATTAAGTGGCAGAAGCAAAAGGCACTTTTGGAGTAAAACTATCCAAAAGCCAGAAATACTGCTAATTTCAAAACAGATCAGATCTTATTTCAAATAAATTATATTCTTTCAAATTAGTTTCAAGTTTTCACTTGAAGTATGGATATGAGGGATTCTACTATAAGTTTATCTCCCATTACAAAATGAGTGACTGTAATATTCTTTCAGAGGCTACAACTATTTTTTGGATTAAATAATCACTACATAGCATCTTAGAGGGCTCAATTATTTTTCAGATAGAGTATTTATGAAATATAGAGAAACATAGATAAAGCCATACTATTTTTCTTATCCTAGCAATGTATTTCATATACGGATATAATTGACTTTACTCTGATTTTTTTGTGATCATTTTATTGAAAACTTTATTGTCCCCACTTCTACCTCAGAAGGACTTACTGAAAAATCTATAAGAATTTTGTCAGATATCAATACTAGGGAAATAATTTCTTTTTACTTTATGTAACCCTCTTATGTGGGTTGAAACACTTATTTTTAATTGCTGTGTTAAATTCTTTCTATAGTGCATGTCTATACATTGACTAGAGATATTCAAAATAGATATTATTTCAGATTTAAAAATAAATGTTTGAAGAATAAATAGCAATTCGAAAACTTTCTAAAGACTGCTTTCTATTTTTCAACCTTTTTATAATTTTAAAGATTTTATATTCTAAAAGGAAAGTTAAGATGGGTATACTTACAGAGAATTATAAATATCTGGATTTTGTTTATAGTATTTTTAAAAGACTTCAGTAAGGATTTATACATGCTGTCTCACTGAGCTGTGGCCTGTTAGCAATTATGTCTGCTGAGCTCTAGTTGCATAATGAGCTGCCATTATCTCTTGTGATTTTGACACATTTCCCCTTGTCTGTGTGTGCATGTGTGTGTGTTAGCACCATTAGCATTTCTTACTTCCTAGAGAAAAAAATTCAGAAGTATAGGTGAATAAAATTAGCTTTCCAAAGGAAAAATGTTGTGCAAACCAAGGAATCTTTTATTTCTTTAAGATACATACTACTTAATAAGTTACAGTCTATTTTCCTAAAGAAAACAGAATTTTAGACCAGTTATATGCAAAATTATTTGCATGATTTAAAAATATGTATAAAGAAGGAGACATGTCCTTCATATGAACAAGGGAGGTTAAGATTTTAGATTATTAAAAACAATTTGTTTAGGGGTAATATCAGTATGGCGATATACCACATCCCTTGTTTTAGTCTTTCCTCTAACAACTACATTTTGGCATCATGAACAAAAGCACCTCTGTGGGAGTCATAGGATCCAGCACAATATGCCAAGGGACCCAGAAGGAATCTCATCCACCTGTGCATCAGGTAATAGGCAGACAGACCCCAGGGCAAGGCATGAAACCAGCAGGAGCCTATGAACTGGCCCTACCCCTCTCAGCTGCAGTCTGGGAGCTACTGAAAACACTGACTTGGGCAGACAGCTGTGGATGAGAGAGAGCTTTTGTAAAAGTCTAGCTTTCCAGAACAGAAGGTTCAGCACTCAGTTGGAAAAGAAAAAAAAGAAATGTGTGTGTGTGTGTAATGTTTGAAGACATTGTAGTACATTAAAGAAACTTTGCTAGCATCACCTGTCCCCAAGAGGTGGCACGGCTTAGAAGCAGAGGAGGCTGTTGATTTTCTCCCATGAAGAAAATGGGGAGCAGTGATGAGAGTCTCCTTCCCTAGCTTTGTGGGATGCTGCTAAAGAAACTTATTTCTCTCTTGCAGCACCCAGAAAACTAAAGCAGGACCTGAATGATTGTGGGGAAGGAGAGAGAGTGAAAGAGGCATTTTAGACTATCAGAGGCAATTCAAGGGATGCAGTTCCTATTGACTTTAGTCTGGACTCCAGCAAGAAATCCAACCATGAGATTCTGGGAAAACCTCACTTGAGGATACCTCCAACTGGCCCACAGTCAACCCCAACACCCTGAGTGCCAAATCCACACCTCCCCCACAGCTTCTTGTGTATATTTCTGAGAGTGGCAGCCAGAGTGATCTCAGATAGATGAAAAATGTGTGCAGAAAACAGGCCGGGTCTGTGGGCAAGGAAGAAACCAAAATCTTGAGCTGCAGCTTCACCTTTAGGGAAAAGAGGTTTTCATCACTCAGCTTGGCACATTGTAAGATTGAGAGAAGACATACAAATTTAAGATTTTTACTGCCAGAGGGAGCAAGAAGCATGGTGCAGATGTATTCACACAAGATGGAGAAACCACAGATACATTTGTGGAATAGGACCAATGAAAAGTAACTCTTATCTGAAGGCAGCTAATGCAAATTAGAGGTGACTGCTACTTCAAATGTGAGAACAGCAATACAAAACTCCAAGGAATATAAATAATCAAGAAAATATGACATCACCAAAAGATCATAATAATCATCTAGTAACTAAACCCAATGACATGGAAATTTGCAATTTACCTGATAAAGAATTCAAAATAGTTGTTCTGAGGAAACTCAATAAGCTACAAGAAAATAGAGAAAGATAACTCAATGAAATCATAAAACCAACACAAGAATAAAATAGGATATTTATCTCTCTATAAAAGTTAGAAGTAATGACCAAGAGTTAGTACCAAACAGAAATTTTGGAGCTCAAGAATTTAATGAATAAAATGAAGAATTCAACATAGAGCATCAATAGCAGAATAATAGGTCAGAAGAGAGAATCAGTGAGTCACGGGATAGGAACTTTGAAAAAACTCAGTTAGAGGAGAACAACAACAAAGAGTGAATGAAAAAGAGTGAAGAAAGTTTACATCATCTGTGGGATATCATCTAAATAATTAATATCAGAACCACTGAAATTCCAGAAGAAAAAGAGAAAGAAGAGGTGGGGAGTTTATGTAAAGAAATAGTGGCTGAGAACTTCCCAAACCTAGGGAGAGACTCAGTCAACCAAGTGTATAAAGCTAATGGATTACCCAATTATTTAAATCCAAAATGATCTTCTCCAAGTCACATTACAATGAAACTGTCACAATTCAAAGACAAAGAGAGAATTCAAACAGCAGCAAGAGAATAAAAGTTTGCAATCTACAAAGGAACCCCCATTAAGCTATTAGTGGATATCTCAGCAGAAACTTTAAGGGCCAAAAGAATGGGATGATATATCAAATTGCTGAAGGCAAAAAATGCCAGCCAAGAATACTCCATCTAGTAAAATTATTCTATAGATATAAAGGAAAAACAAAGGCTTTCCAAAACAAAAACTGAGGGAGTTTATCACCACTAAACCTACCTTATGAGGAATTCTGAAAGGAGTTCTTTAGGCTAATATTTAAAATTGCTAATTAGTAACATGAAAACATGAAAGTAATAAATATATGGGTAAGGTGTATTTTATATACAGTCTGACAGAGAAAACTCTAAATCTGTAATATGATGGTGTGTTAACCTCTTAACTATAGCATAAAAGTTAAAGGAAATGTTATTGATATTAACTATAGCTGTTTTAATTTTCTAATTAGCATACAATATAAAAAGAGGTAAACAGTGACATTAAAAATATAAAAGGGTTAAATTTTTATAGTGATCAAAATAAGTTGCTATCAGCATAAAATAGATTCTTATATCTACAAAATGGTTTATGTATGGCTCATGGAAACCACAAAGTAAATAACTATAGTAGATTCATAAAAACAAAGCAAAGGAAATCAGAACATATTGCTACAGAAAAACATCACTCCATAAAGGTAGGCAGCAAGAGAGGGAAAAGGGAAAATTGGAACTATAAGACAATCAGACATCATCAGTTAATAAAATGGCAGTAGTAAATCCTTACATATCAGTAATTACTCAAAACATAAATAGATTGAATTTTCAAATCAAAAGATGTAGAGTAGTGGGATGGAATAAAAAACAAGATCCAACTAGCTATGTACTACCTAGAGGAGTCTCACTTCAGCTTTAAGAACACACATAGCCTTAAAGTGAAGAGATGGAAATATATTTCATGGAACTGGAAACCAAAAGAAAGTAGCAGTAGCTATACTTACATCAGACAAATAGTCTTTAAGCTAAAAAAGTAACAACATAAAAGTCATTATAAAAATTCCGGCCAAGATGCAGGTGTAGGTAGACACACTGTGCCTCCTTGCACAACCAAAAGAAGGACAACAACAATTTAAAAACAAAAACAACCGGAACTGACAGAAAATTGAACTGTATAGAAGTCCAACAACCAAGGAGATAAAGAAGAAACCTTCATCCAGACCGGTAGGAGGGGTGGAGATGGGCAGCCAGGGCGAAGAGGACTCGCAACAATGCTGTGACTGGCAGACCCAGCGAGGTGGTGGATTGTGGAGTGGGGTGGGTAAAGCTGCAGCTGGCTGGCGAGGCAGCGGCTGGTAGACCCAGCCTTAGACCATGCAACCCAGAGTTCCAGCGCGGGGAAATAAAGCCTCAAACCACTGATTGAAAACACCCGCGGGGGTGGAGGCGGCAGTGGGAGAAACTCTCAGCCTCACAAGAGAGTTTGTTGGAGAGACCCACAGGGGCCTAGAACGTACATAAACCCACCCACTCGGGAAGCAGCAACAGAGGGGCCCAATTTGATTGTGGGTAGCAGAGGGAGTGACTGAAAACTGGCAGAGAGTGGAGCAAGCGCCATTGCTCCCTATCAGACCCTCCCCCACATATAGCGTCATAGAGCAGCAAAAAGCGTTACCCCACCCTGGTAAATACCTAAGGCTCCGCCCCTTTATGTAACAGGCATGCCAAGACAAAAAAAAAAAAAAAAGGCTCGAATGAAAGAACAGATCAAAGCTCCAGAAATAATACAGCTAAGCAACAAAGAGATAGCCAACCTATCGGATGCACAGTTCAAAACACTGGTTATTAAGACACTCACAGAATTGGTTGAATTTATTCAAAAACTAGATGAAAAAATGAAGCCTATGCTAAGAGAAACAAAGGAAAATGTACAGGGAACCAATAGTGATGCGAAGGAAACTGGGACTCAAATAAATGGTTTGGACCAGAAGGAAGAAAGAAACATCCAACCAGAAAAGAATGAAGAAACAAGAACTTGGAAAAATGAGGAGAGGCTTAGGAACCTCCAGGACACCTTGAAACGTTCCAACATCCAAATTATAGGGGTGCCAGAAGGAGAAGAGGAAGAACAAGAAATTGAAAATTTATTTGAACAAATAATGAAGGAGAACTTCCCTAATATGGCAAAGGAAATAGACTTCCAGGAAGTCCAGGAAGCTCAGAGAGTCCCAAAAATGCTGGACCCAAGGAGGAACACACCAAGGCACATCATCATTACATTACCCAAGATGAAATGGAAGGAGAGAATCTTAGAAGCAGCAAGAGAAAAGGAGACAGTTACCTACAAAGGACTTCCCATGAGACTGTCAGCTGATTTCTCCAAAGAGACCCTTACAGGCAAGAAGGGGCTGGCAAGAAGTATTCCAAGTCATGAAAGGCAAGGGCCTACATCCAAGATTACTGTATCCAGCAAAGCTATCATTTAGAATGGAAGGACAGATAAAGTGCTTCTCAGATAAGGTCAAGTTCAAGGAGTCCATCATCACCAAGCCCTTATTATATGAAATGTTGAAGGGAGTTACCTAAGAAAAAGGAGATAAAAAATAGGAACAGTAAAAATGACAGCAAACTCACAGTTATTAACAACCACACCTAAAACAAAAACAAAAGGAAACTAAGCCAACAACTAGAACAGGAGCAGAACCACAGAAATGGAGATCATGTGGAGGGTTATCAACAGGGAAGTGGGAGGGGGAGAGAGGGGGAAAGGTACACAGAATAAGTAACATAAATGGTAGGTAGAAAATAGACAGGGGGAGGGTAAGAATAGTATAGGAAATGTAGAAGCCAAAGAACTTGTAAGTATGACCCATGGACAGGAAGTATAGTGGGGGAATGTGGGAGGGAGGGCATGTGCAGGATGGAGTGGAGTGAAGGGGGGGAAATGGGACAACTGTAATAGCATAATCAATACAATATATTAAAAAAGAAAGTCATTATATAATAAATTAGGGATCAGTTTATCAAGAAGATGTAACCATTGTGAATATATATGCACTTAACATCAGAGCACCTAAATTTATTAAGCAAATACTAACAGATGAAGAGAGATATAGACAATAATACTAAGGTACTTCAATACCCCATTCTCAGCAATGGATACATCAGCCAGACAGAAAAAACAAGGAAACAATAGACTTGAACCATATTTTAGTTAAAAGGGACCTAACAAATATATATAGAACATTCCGTCCAACAACAGCAGAATACAGATTTTTCTCAAGTGTACCTGGAACATCCTCCAGGACAGATCATATTATAAAGATCACAAAATAATTCTTAGAAAATTTAATAAGATTGAAATTATACCAAGTATTTTCTCTGACTATAATATTATGAAAATAAAAATCAACAAGTGGAAAGCTGGAAAAATTACAAATACATGGGGACTAAACAACATGCTCCTGAACCATTAATGGGGTAAAGATGATATCAAAAAGGAAGTGTAAAAAATCAAGAAATAAATGACAATGGAAACTCAACATACCAAAAACCTACAAGATTCTGCAAAAGCAGGTCTTAGATGGAAGTTCACAGCAATAAATACATATATTATGAAGATAGAAAGCTCTCAAATAATCTCAATTTAAAACTCAAGAAGAATAATCTAAGCTCAGAGTTAGCAGAGAAAAAAAATAACAAAGATCATAGAGAAAATAAAAAAATCAGACCAGAAAAAATAGAAAAGATTAATGAAACAAAGAGTAGGGTTTGTGAAGATAAAGAAAATTGACAAGCATTTAGCTGGATTAAGAAAAAGAAAAGTCTCAATACATAAAATCAGAAATGAAAGATGAGATATTGTTCAAATGTCCATACTATCCAAAATTATCTATAGATTTAATACAGTTCCTATAAAAATTCCAATGATACTTTTCAAAGAAATAGAAAAACAGTTCTAAAATTTCTTTGGAATTCCAAAAGATCTTGAGAAACTGAAATAATCTTGAGAGAGAAGAACAGAAGTACAGACATTATATGCCCTGATTTCAAGTTATAGCACAATGGTATGGTAATCATAACAGTATAATACTAGCATAAAAATAGACAAATAGAACAATATACCAGAACTGAAAGCCCAGGAATAAACCCCTGCTTATAGAGTCAACCAATACTTGACAAGGGAACTCAGAATACTCAATGGAGAAAGAATATTCTCTTCAATAAAGTATTGGGAAAACTGGATAATCTTATGCAGAAAAGTGAAATTGGATGCTTATCTTACACTCGCAAAAATCAACTCAAAATGGATTAAAGACTTCTAAATAACACCAGAAACCACAAAATAACTAAGGGGTAGGGAACAGGAAAAATTCTCCTTGACATTGGTCTTGGCCATGATTTCTTGGCTATCACATCAAATATACATGAAATAAATAAAATAAAATAAAAAGTGAGACTACATCAAACTAAAAAGCTACTGCACAGCAAAACAAACAATCAACAAAATGAAGAGAACCTATAGAATGGCAGAAAATGTTTGCAAAACATATATCTGATAAGTGTCACTATCTAAAATATATTTTAAAATATGTATAATTTAATAACAACCCCCCAATCAGTCCAACTGAAAAAATGGGCAGAGAAACTGAATAGACATTTTTCCATCGATGGCTAATGGCACATTAAAAGATGCTCAATATCACTAACCATAAGGAAATGCAAAATGAAGAGATATCACCTCACCCCTATTAGAATGACTATCATTAAAAAGACTGTATCAAATGTTGGTGAGGATCTGAAGAAAAGGAAACCATTGTACACTGTTGGTGGGGATGTAAATTGGTTCAGCTACTTCAAAAAACAGTATGGATCTCTTTCAAAAAATTAAAAACAAGACTACCATATGTTCTACCATTCCCATTTCTAAGTATATATCCAAAGGAGAAGAAAACAAGATATCAAAAAAAAATCAGGACTCCCATCTTTATTTTAGCATTATTTACAAATGTTTGGGGATTGAATACACTGTATTTTGATTATAGTTAACAATACTGTTTTATGTACTGAGAGTTGCTAAGACACTGGTTTCAAGTCTCACCACACACACACACACACACACACACACTTACATACACAACAATTATGTGAGGTAATGGAGATGTTAGCTAATGGTGCAGTGGTAATCATACTGTAATATATTGGTTTACCAAATCAACAAGTTTTACACTTTAAACTTACACAATGGTAGATGTCTATCATATCTCAGTACATACAAAAAATGAACAAATGAAAACAATTTACTTAGAATATTTATCTAGTTGAGCACATATGGACAGCATATTTTGAGATTCATTAGCATTTTCTATTTAGGATTCATTAAGCACAGCATCATCCCATTGGCTGAAATACGTACTCACATATGCACGTATACTCATATATGTGTGCCTATATGTGTACATGTGTGCTCTATTTATTATTTTGCATTTACAGAGGGTGTATGTCCAGAAAGAGGCAACAGAATATGGCATCCAAACAAATGGTACACATTTGATAACAACTTTTATTTTACTGACCTGGGCTGTTCAGACAAAAAGAGGGAGTCTTTTTACTTCAGTCACAGCTTGCAAACCTCATGGGAAAATCTAAGAAAAGTATTAATGTTGGTAAACAACTTTGCGAACACCATGATGAAGTGAAGTGCACTTACTTTGTTCTCCTGGCTGTGAAGATATTGTTAAGAGTGGAAAGCATGGCAGACTTGAAAATCTTTGCTAAAAATAACAGCTCCAACTTTACCCTGATGGTTGCTATATAGGTTAGTAGAACTAATGTTACCAGATACTCCACATTTTTAACAAAAGCTGGAAAGTGAAATTTGTGTGGTAAATCTATCTTTATACGTTGATTTATAATTCAGAATCTGAAAATGAAAACATTCTTGAACAAAATTCTGTACAGTTTGCCAAACAGATGTTGGCTAGTTCAAAAAATATATGTATTTGATGACTCTGGCTTCTCACTAAGTTCTATTCCTTTACTGTCACTATCATCCTTAAATAATACCCACCTTTAGAGTATAATTCAAAAGTTAATAATAGTAAACACACATTTATAAAATGCTTATTATATGCCAGGTACTATGCTAAGTGCAAAGTACCTTATTACATTTAATATTCACAGTTACGCAAGTGTCATCAGCCTTGCTTCCATGAGAAAATTGAAGATTGCAATTAAATAATATGCTCAAGTTCATCAGTCTACAGAGGATGCTGGTTAATACACCCAACGCAGCAAGGACAAATTCAGTAGTAGTAATCTTTATTACTTGTAGCTGAGTAGTCCTGGATCTAGGGATATGAAGTATCTTTTACCCAAATTGCTCAGGTGGTTAGTACTAGATAACAATAGCATATTTCTTCCCCTGCAAACTAGATCTTTCTCATCAAGCAACATTGCCTTAAATTTTACAATGTCTTAGTTCAGTTATTTTAGCAAGTTTTAGCAAAATCAATAGGCATTTCTTTGTCTCCCTCCATCTTTATCTAATTCACTTCTCAGCAACGCATGAAACAATTTTCTCAAAGTAAATGGAAGAAATTCTTCAGTCACACACTTCTTGGAAGATCATTTATTTTTAAAATTTCATGAGCATGAATTGCTTTTCTCATGTATTTCTTAAATCTTCTGCTGATAAATAAAAAAGAAACTCATTAGGCATATTTCTTTGTTGTGCTTCAAAGATTTAAGAGGAAAATATTGGTTTACTCATATATTTCCCCAATTTCTTTACAAATATTAGAGAACCTTGAGAATCTGTCTCTAGGGATGCATAACTTGTTTACCAGAGTGGTAACCCAATTTCAGAGTTTCTCAGTAATAAAATGTCAAGAATCATGATTTTCTTGAAGTTAAATGTCATCTACTTTGGTCTTTTTTTCCTTGATTGCTTCCCTCTTTAAAATGTTAAGAAATAACTTCTAAAGCTCTTTATCTTCACAATTGTCTCTCTTCACATTGTCTATTTGAGAGATATGATTTAACATCTTTTTATCTTCACAATTGTCTCTCTTCACATTGTGTGTCGAAGAATTGTGATTTAACATTCTTTATTATAAATGCATACATGGTCATGTTCTCCCAGAATCTCTGGTCTTTTAACTTGGTTGTTTTAGAGGCCATATGTGAAAACTATATACAATGGAGTAAAAATTGAAACTCTGTGCTATATTGTCCCATAATTCGTAAGTGTGAGACTTGACATCATTCATTTTACTAGTGTTTATGTACCATTTAGGTCACATTCCCCTAAAACACACCAGAGTTTATGAATATGTATCTTTAAAGGAAGTATAAAAACTGATCACCATGTTCCACATGTGCTCTGACAAGCAGAACCTGACACTGTCACTTCCTGTGGTCTAAACGTATGTTTCTATCATTATATTGTGAGGATATACTTTAAGTTGACAGTTACATCATTTGACTTATTTGATGTCAGAGTTATTTTTTTAATAATAAAATATGACTGACGTGTGTGTGTGTGTGCATGATTTGACTGTCAGGAAACTTTAAGTTTAATTGCAGATGCCTGTGTTTGACACATTTATTGGTTTCTTCTCTTCACTTATATTCTACCTGTTTCATGTACTATGTCCTTTATGAAAAGAGATTGGGTGAGGGTAAAGTAATTTATGAAACATTTATGGAAGTGCTTCAGAGGTCAACTCTAATTGGTTCATTCATAGATGGATTATGTATGTCTAGCAACTAATTCAAAAATCATTTAACTAAATTTTAATTTTTAGAAACTAATTCATAATCATTTAACTAAATTTTAATTTTTTTAAATTGCTACTATATTTGAGGCACTTGTTGCAAACAAAAAACAGATAAGATTTTTTCCTTAGATCCCCTCCCTCAGAGAACTTGTAAACAAGTGGGCACAAAAGAAATATATTCAAACCAATGATTTGGAACATAAGGAAGAGATAAACATTTCACCAGAACAAAAGAAAGAAACAACAATTCAAAAAAATGAGGATAGGTTTAGGAACTTCCAGGACATCTCCAAATATGCCAACATCTGAATCATAAAGATGCCAGAAGGAGAACAGGAAGAACAAGAAATTGAAAACTTATTTGAAAAAATAATGAAAGAAAGCTTCCATAATTTGGCAAAGGAAATAGACATACAAGTCCAGGAAGCACAGAGAGTCCCAAAGAAGCTGGACCCAAAGAAGAACACACCAAGCACATCATAATTAAAATGCCAAAGGTTAAAGACAATGAGAGAATCTTAAAGGCAATGAAAGAAAAGTAGACAGTTACCTGCAAATGAGTTCCTATAAGACTTGAAGCTGAGTTCTCAAAAGAAACTTTGCAGGCAAAAGGGACTAGCAAGAAATATTCAAAGTGTTGAAAAGCAAGGACCTACAACCTAGATTATTCTATCCAGAAAAACTATCATTTAGAATTGAGGGGCAGATAAAGTGCTTACCAGAGAAGGTCAAGCTAAGGGAGTTCATCACCACCAAGCCATTATTACAGGAAATGTTAAAGGGACTTATTTAGGAAAAAGAAGATAAAAACCATGAATATTAAAATGACAACAAACACAGCTATCAACAACTGAATCTAAAAATGAAAAACAAATTAATCAAACAACTAGAACAGGAACAGAATCATAGATATGGAGGTCATATTTTGGAGGGTTATCAGGTAGGAAGGGAAGGGTGAGAATGGAGAAATCGTGCTGGGATTAAGAAGCATAAGTGGTAGGAACAAAATAGGGGGAACTTAAGAAGAGCACAGGAAATGGAGAAGCCAAAGACAAAGAACTTACATGCAGAACACATGGACATGAACTAAAGAAGGGGTATTGTTGGAGAGAAGGGAGGTACTGAGTGGAAGGAAGTAAAAGGGGAAAAATTAGGGCAACTTTAATAGCATAATCAATAACATAAAATATAAATTTTAAAAATGAAATCTTTTGGAAAGAAAAAAAGAAAGAAAAGCACAAATATTAGTACAATGTGAAGGGTAATAGCCATCTAACTATCCATCCATGCATCCATCCATCCATTTATCAGTCATATTCTTGGAGCATTAAGGACCGACTAGGAATTTTCTATCTTTTCTTGTTTCTTGGGATTCAGTTTATTAAAGTTGATATTTATTATACTTTTCGAGTATGAAGACTGTTCTCCTTGAAAAAGAAATTGAAAGCAAAATGGGAATTGAATAATTCCTTCAATTTTCTAGAATTAGAATTTTCAAGTGTTTGGAGAGTTTCTTGTTATATTTATTTTATTAATTTCTATTTTGATTCCATGTGGTCATAGAATGTATTCCTTCTTTAAAATTTGCTAAAGTTTGTTTTCTGGCCAGCATAAGATTTATTTCAGTTTATGCTCCTTAGACATTTGAAAAGAATGTATATTCTGCTGCTGTTGTGTGTAATGTTCTATAAATGTAAAGTAGATTCTTTTTTGATAGTGTTGAGTTCTTCTATATTCTCACCAACTTTCTATCTAGTTAACCTATTCATTATTGAGAGGGAGAGAGCTGTTGGTCTTCAGCTATACTTCTGAATTTGTCTATTTCTCCTTTCAGTTCTATTTCTTTTTGCATCACATGTGTTAAGTTCTGTTGATTGGTGCATACAGACTTAGGATTGGTACATCTTCTTGATTTATTTATTTATATTTAATTATTTTATTGTTGATCAATTACAGTTGTCTGCATTTTCTCCCCACCCCTCTACTCCACCCCAGCCAAACCCACCTCTTTCTCCTGCTTCCACCCTCTCCCTTGTTTTTGTCCATGTGTCCTTTATAGTAGTTCCTGAAAACACTACTCCCGACTGTCCCTTCCCCCATCCCCTCTGGCTATTGTTAGATTGTTTTTAACTTCAACATCTCTGGTTATATGTTGTTTGCTTTTTTTCTCCTGCTGATTATGTTCCAGTTAAAGGTGAGATCATATGGTATTTGTCCCTCACTGCCTGCAAATGAGTGGATCAAAAAAGTGTGGTACATTTACACAATGGAATTCTACGTTGCAGAGAGAAAGAAGGAGCTTATACCCTTTGAGATGGCATGGATGGAACTGGAGAACATTATGCTAAGTGAAATAAGACAATCTCTGTCTTTTAATTGGTACTTTTCCCCCTTCCACTGAGCTGTTAATTTTAGTTATGACATTTATTTTGGTTTTAAAATTTTCTCTGTGGTCTATTTATTTTTATTTTTTATAATGCATTTTGTATTGTTCAAATACACTTGTCTCTATTTTCCACCCACCATGCTCCCTGCCCCACCCATCCCCACCTCTCACCCTCGAAACTACCCCCTTTGGCTTTGTCCCTCGGTTCTTTATACATATTCCTTGATGGTTTCCCTCTATTTCCCCCCATTATCCTTCTCTGCTCTCCCCTCTGGTTACTGTCAGTTGCATCTTTATTTCAATGTCTCTGGTTATATTTTGCTTGCTTGTTTGTTATTTTGATTAGTTTTCACTTATAGGTGAGATCATAGGGTATTTGTCTTTCATCACCTGATTATTTCACTTAGCATAACACTTTCCAGTTCCATCCATGATATCACAAAGGATAGGAGTTCCTTCTTTCTTTCTGCTGCATAGTATTCCATTGCGTAAATGTACCACAGTTTTTTGATCCACTCATTTACTGATGGGCACTTAGGTTGCTTCCAGTAATTGGCTATTTTGTGCTGCTATGAACATTGGAGTACATAGGTTCTTTTGAATTGGTGTTTCAGGATTCTTAGGGTATAATCCCAGCAGTGGAATTGCTGGGTCAAAAGGAAGTTCCATTTTCAGTTTTCTGAGGAAACTCCATTTGTCTTCCACAGTGGCTGCACTAGTCTGCATTCCCACCAACAGTGTACTAGGGTTCCCTCTTCTCCACAAGCTCTTCAGCACTTGTTTGTTGATTTGTTCATGATGGCAATTCTGACCAGTGTGAAGTGGTATCTTATTGTGGTTTTAATTTGCATCTTTCTGATGGCTAGTAATGCTGAGCATCCTCTCATATATCTCTGGGCCCTCTGTATGTCCTCCTTGGAGAAGTGTCTGTTCCTGTCCTGTGACCATTTTTTATTTGGGTTGTTTGTCTTCCTGGAGTGGAGTATGTGACTTCTTTATATATTTTGGAGATTTGACCCTTGTCTGAGATATCATTTGAGAATATATTTTTCCATATAGTTGGTTCCCTTTTCATTTTTCTGATTTTTTTTTAGCTGTGCAGAAGCTTTTTATTTTGCTGAAGTCCCATTTGTTTATTCTTTTCTTTATGTCCCTTGCTCTAGGGGATATATCAGTGAAAATATTTCTGCGTGGAACATCTGAGATTTTCCTGCCTATGTTCTTCTATAGGACTTTTATGATAAAAACACTCAGCAAAGTGGAATAGAAGGTGCGTGCCTCAACATAATAAAGGCCATATATGAGAAACGTACAGCCAACATCATATTCAATGGGCAAAAACTAAAAGATTTCCTCCTGAGATCAAGAACAAGACAAGGACATCCACTTTCACCACTTCTATTCAACATAGTATTAGAAGTCCTAGCCACAGTGATCAGACAAGGAAAAGAAATAAAGGGCATCCAAATTAGAAAGGAGGAAGTCACTGTTCATAGATGATATGATAGTGTACATAGAAAACCCTTTAGGCTTCATCAAAAAAACTACTCGACCTAGCAAGTGAATTTGGCAAAAGAGCAGGATGCAAAGTCAAAATTCAGAAATGGAAGGCATTTTTGTATGCCAACAACAAAATATAAAAATCAGAAATCAGGGAAAAATCCCATTTGCTATAGCAAAAAGAAAAAAAAAGTACCTGGGAATAAACCTTACCAAGGAAGTAAAAGAACTTTTCTCAGAAAACTACATAACACTGAAGAAAGAAATTAAAGAAGACACAAATAAATGGAAGCATATACTATGTTCATGGATTGGAAGAATTAACATCATCAAAATGGCCATACCACCCAAAGCAATTTATAGATTCAATGCAATCCCTATTACAATACCAATGACATATTTCACAGATATAGAACAAACATTTCAAAAATTTATAGAGAACCATAAATGACCCTGAATAACTGCAGCAATTTTGAGAAAGAAGAACAGAGTAGGAGGGATCACAATACCTGATATCAAACTGTATTATAAGGCCACCATAATCAAGACAGTCTGGTACTGGCATAAAAACAGGCACATAGACCAATAGAACAGAACAGAGAGCCCAGAAATAAACCCAAGTCTCTATGTTCAATTAATATTTGACAAAGGGGACAAGAGCATAAAATGCTCTTTACTCCAGGTATGGAGTAAAACTAGCCTCTTCAACAAATGATGTTGGGAGATCTGGACACCTACATGCAAAAAAATGAAACTTGACCACCAATTTATACCACAGACAAAAATAAACTCAAGATGGATAAAAAATTTAAATATAAGTAAAAATACTGTGGTCTATTTATATCTTCTGTTTCTTTGTGGAGACTTTTTATTTGTTGAAACTTTCCTTTAAAAAATTTTTTTTCAAGCATGTTTGTAATTTCTCATTGGATTATTTTATTATGGCTGCTTTAAAACTTACTAGATAATTCTAACATCCCTGTCATCTTGATATTGGCATTTTTTATTATCTTTTTCTATTCAGTTTAAGATCTTCCTGGTTCTTGGTATCATGAGTGACTTTTAAATGACACCCAGACATTTTCATATCATGAGATACTAAAACTTATTTAAAACATTTTTTCAAGCTAGCTGTCTTTGATACTACTCCCTCAGGGGAAAGGGAGGAGGCACTACCTTATTGCTTCCTGGTGGAAACAGAAGTTCAGTTTCCTTAGTGGCCTTGGTTGACACCCAAGAAAAGGAGGGTGGTCTTCATTATTGCCAGTTATGAGTGGAATTTCTGGCTCATCAAGTAGTCTCCAGTGGCACCTGAGTGGTCTCGTCACCACTGGGTGACAATGCAAGTCCTTTTTCTCCACTAGGCTTCCTCTGACATTAACCTAGCAGAAAGGAGGTATGAAGCAATGTTGAAATCCAGGCTTCCCATGTGATCTTTATTGATGGTGGTGAGAAAGGGGTGAAAATGTGAGGGATATATCGAGAGATATAAGTTCCAGCTTCATACCTGGCCTTGTCTACACCACCCAGTGGAAGTTGTGTTGTATCTCCTCATATTTCATATGAGTCGTAATCTAGGCTTTCCTTTTAGCTTATGCTTGTATGTCTGCAAATGGGAGCATCATTTTATTTTCTGTGTTTAGCTGAAGTAGAGTAGTTATGGTCTAAAGGTTTTCTGTTTTTCTAGTCTGCTTCTTTCCTGATCCTTTGATTAAAAGTTTTTGTTGATGCCTTTTTTTCCTTTGCTTGTTGGTATGCCTGCATTGAAAGTTTCTTCATCTGAAAGTTTTTTATATATGAGGCAAAAAGCAATCCCAGGGAACTCACTACCATATGTTTCTCAAAGGTCCCCCAGTCAATCTACCTCCTCTTCACCTTTCAGAATCTTCTTATGTTTGTTTTGTATATAATGCCCATGGTCTTTAGCAATACTTAGTAGGTGAAATCAGGAAAAATATAACTATCTTCTTAGAAGGAGAGCATCAGGTGGTAGCTTCCTATATAATATCCATCTTCTCCTTCTTACTAACACAACCACATTTTTGTTGGGAGAGGCAATGTGCCAACTTAAAAATACCTTCCTAGACTCACTTGCTGTTAGGGGTAGCCATGTGATTACGTTTTGGTCCAAAATAGATCAGCTAACATCTACTGAGTAGGGTTTCCAGAAAAGCTACTGTTCTAATAAAAACAGACAGGTGGAAGGTCATATTCCTTCTTTCCCTTTACCTTTCTCCCCTCCTTTCTGATTAAAATAGAGACATGATGCCTGTAGTTAGAACAACCTTCTTGTGCCCCAAACAATAAAAGCTACCTATTAAGATTGGCAGAGAAAGAAGCTAAACGGAGGCTGAATTCTTCATCCACTCCTTGAGCAGATGCACAGACTCTTAGGTTCCTACCCATGGAGTGTTTATAATGGAAAAATATTTACAGTTTAGGCTACGCTAAATGAGTTTCTATTATACTCAATAAACACAGTCCTAACAGTTATTCACTCTGGTCTCTTCCACACAATTTGGAATCAATCTTTTATTTCATCTTTGAAATTCAGCTCAAAGCTAATTCCACTAAGATGACTTCAATGTTCCTACCCTAAAAGACAAGCTTTGCTCAGCTGTGCTAGGGCCAAGTACTTCCCTTTTTCATATCAATTGTATTGTTTTCTTAATTTATTATCCTTTCCTCTTCACTAGATGAATTATTGAGTGTAGGCATTATGCCTGTCTGATACTTACTAGCTTTTCAATAAATGGTTGTAAAATTGGCAGATGAAAAAAATTTTCTAGACACAGTTTTTTTGCAACTATTTTTCAAAGTAACTAGATTCATAGAATATGGTTGTGTTGGCATATTTCACTTTTCTCAGCACTCCTGGAAATAGCTGAGACAGTGGAAAGAATTATTGCCAGGGTTATATTAATACACTTAATTAAAGTAAAACAACATTAATTCATCTGTTCTATATGAAGTTGGCAAACCCACTTCCTCTATTGTTCAAATTTTGGAAATATACATACATATATTTCCAAATATATATACATATATTTCCAAATATATATATATTTATTTATATGTATATATACACATATACACACACTCTTATACACACACACATATGTGTGTGTGTCTGTATTTTGTATCAAAAACTAGTTTACAGAGTCTGAGATGTGGGGGATCTTTCTGCACAGATTTTCTCAATATTCTTCCTCCCTACCATTCTCATTTGATGAATGGAATTGCCCTTCTGGGATCCATCTTAGAATCACTATGTGCTTGTGTTTGGCTGCTTGTGTGATACTAGGATGCCTCATGGTTACTCCAAACCTTAACTGATTTTTGCTTGAGAAGGAGTAAGCTACTTTTTCTTTCTGCTGAAGTCATAATCTTTTCTTTCCACTATTGGTGTCTACTTTTTATCTCTCTCCTTTCCTAACTCCTTTATGGGTTCATTTGAGAAGATAAAATGAGTCCATAGGAAATCTTAAACCTGGCAGCTCTCTAAGGTCAGAACCAATAACTCTCAGTATCTGTCTCTTAGGACATCCTGTAGACAGGGTAAGAGGTATTGAAGTTTTCTGGAAGGGAGAATGGGAGGACTGAAAGAATGGTCAGTCAGCTGATATTTGCTTAATTTTCTTGATTTTCAGATGTGGATACTTTTGGTGTTTGTATTTCCTTTAAGAGGTGTGTGAGTGTGTATGTGTGTGTGTGGATGCACTTTTTGACAAAGTAGAAGTAACATTATAAATGCATAATATGTGTACAGTTATTTCAAGACTTATTCTCTATATACAGTTATATAAAAACAAAGAAATTGCCTTTCACAATGACATTGGTAGAAATGTTTATATGGTTAAAAATTTTAAAATATAAGTGCATTTTAAAGTAATGCAAGTAGTAATAGAAAGCTACTATATGCATAGTGTTCTATTTAAATGAAGAAATGTCAAACAACATATTATTACTATCAAAATGGGTGATCTGGAAATACCAAAGTAAAGTAAAATATTGTATCTTAACAGGACAAGGCATGGTGTGATGAGAAGTGCATTATACTAATGTTAGAATATTGGTTCTAAGAAAAACATGACTTTGAGTTTGTATTTAATTCTATTAACTTCAGTTTCATAATCTATAAAATTGAATAAATACTAAATAATTAATATTAACGTGTAATGAATATTTACTCTTTCTTCATTACAAGGTTATTGAAAGATAAATAATTAAGATAAGTTAAAATGTTTTAATACCTTCAAAGTGCTACAAGTGTAGGTTTGTAAAATATAGTTAATGAGACTATATGCAAACAATAATTAGCACTAAAAATAGATACCAAGATGTTTCAGTTTGTTTGGTTGACAGTGATGGTAAACCAGAGTTTCGCGTGTTAAAGGTTGAGCTCTCTGTGTTTATTTAAGAAAACATTGTAACACTTTTTTTCCTAAAATAATACATGAAATGCAATAATGACCCAATAAACAGCTGCACAGGGTGCTTTTTTATGGTTAAAAAGTTTTAAAATATAAGCACAGTGTTCAAATAAATCAAATAATAAAGCTAATTATGAAAAAGTGCTGTTCCCATCTTAGTCCCATTCCTTAGAAGCAAAGTTGTGACTCAGCTATTTCTCCTGGTATTTTTCCAAATAATATGTTTCTAAGATTATTTCTTGATTGATGATTTTAAAATTCTACCATTTGACTTTCTATAATGAAAATTAAGATTTAGCTTTTTTAAATCTCCCCACCATGCCTCCATTTCTCCCAACTTTATCACTCCAAACACTGGAATTAAATTAGTGATCATTGCTCTCATCATTATGTTTAAAATATAATCATATTTTCAAAATAATTCAAATAGTAATAGAAAGCTACTGATGCATAGCGCTGTATATGTATAGTGCAAATACATCTCCTTCAGAGGCAGAGTAATGTGCCACATGGCTAATCCTTCCTTGTGAGATTTTTATTGGATAATAGTTGCCCTAATGTTTATATGATAATTTGATTATTTGTTATTACTATTTTTATTTTTTTTAATTTATATCTTTCCCTTTGTAGCTTTCCATTCACTTTCTGTAATCTAGATTGTTTCTAGCAGTTCCCAAGCTCTGACCTTGAGATCTCCCTTCATTGCCTTCCTGGCTTAATTCCATATTTCCTGAATCCCATTTTTCCCTTTTAAAAAAAATTATTAATGAATTTGCCAAATAATATTTTTTATGACCTTTCAATGTGTCATGAAGGCAAGTGTTGAGAAACCTGGTACACATGAAAATGTCCTGATGCTTTTCTATTCTGACATGTGATAAGGGTTTGGCTGGGTGAAGTTTTATTTTGAAAAGCATTTTCCCTCAGGATACTAATGTCATTTAACATTTAGTGCTTCTTGTGAGAAGTGTGTCTTGCTCCTTTGTCATGTCTTGTTTCTTTCAAATTTCCAGAGACTTTAGGATTTTCTCTCTACTTGCTATACTAAATCTTACAATACTGTGCTCTGGTGTGGAACAGTTTTGATTCTTTTTGCTGGACACTAGAAGGCCTTTTCTATTAGAAATGTATCTTCTTTATTTCAGGAAAAAAAATCTCTTGATTTCTTTCTGCATCATGTCCTTCCTCTGAATTATCTCTAGTCCCAATAGAGCTCCAGTTTGCTGACTGTTGAATTTTCTAGTCTCTAAGTCTCTTAATTTTTGGTCAAAGTTTCGTCCTCTCCACCCTGCTCTGTCTCTGTTTTTGTCTCTGTACATTCTATTTCCTTAACACCATCTTTCAAAGCATCTACTGCGTTTTTTTTCAGCAATTACATATGTATTTTATGTTATAAAGAAATTATGTTCTGTTTTATGGATTTTTCCCTTTTCCAAAGTGTTGTAGGCAGATTTCTAAGATGGCCTTTCATATACACATCTTACATAATTACCTCCTCTTGACTGTGAGAAAAAACTACAAATATGATAGTATCTTATTTCCTTGATTGTTACATTGTGTGAAAAAAGGATTTTACACATGTAATTAAGGTAGATAATTAGTAGATCTTGAGTTAATTAAAAGGGGAATTAGAGTAGGCAGGCTTGCAGTAATCACTCAAGCTCATCAAAGAGGGCTCAAATGTCCGTGAAGAAATAAGTGAGAGAGCTGTACTCGTCCAGGAGGCAAGTCATATTCATGTTATGAACTGCTTATGGCAAGGACCTGCTGTGTAGTCTACAGGAAATGAGAGAAGTTCCTGGCCTATGACTAAGCAAAGTTTTAGAAATTTTATCTTTAACCACAAAGAAGTGAACTATTTCTCCAACTAGTTGTTATGGAAGAGGAGACTGAGACTCAAAGAAGACTGACTTCAGAACTGTGAGACCCTGAGCAGAGGTACAGTGAGATAAAAATGTGTATTGCTTTAAACCACAAATTTATGGTAATTTATTATACATTAATAGAAAACTAATAACACAAAGCAACTTGTTCCTGTTTTGTGGATGGGATATCTTTTTCATCCCAATCTGAAGATACTAAGAAAAGTTTTATTTCCTCCATTACTTTCATTTGTTCTTTTATGATTTTAGACTCTTCACTGAGAAGCTCTCCTCAAATAATGGTTACTTTTAAGTCTTATTTATTTATTTATTTATTATTAATCATTTTGTATTATTATTCTATTATTAGAGTTATCCCAATTTTTCTCCCTTGCCCTCTTCCACCCATCCCACCCTCCTACTCTAGTCAATCCTCCACCATTGTCCATGTCTGTGGATCATTCATACATGTTCTTTGACTAGTCCCTTTACCTTCTTTCCACCATTATCTCCCTTCCCTGTCCCATCTGTTGGTCTGTTCCATGTTTCCATGCCTGTAGTTCTATTTTGTTCCTTAGTTTTTTGGTTCATTAGATTCCTTTTATAGTTGAGATCATATGGTATTTGTCTTTCACCAACTGGCTTATTCACTTAGTCTAAAATACCCCAGTTTCCTCCATGCTGTCACGAAGGGTGGGAGCTCATTCTTTCCTTCTGCTGCATAGTAGTCCATTGTGTAAATGTACTACAGTGTTTTGATCCACTCATTTACTGATGGGCACTTAGGCTGTTTCCAGACTTGGCTATTGTAAATAGCTGCTATGAACATAGGGGTGCATGAGTTCTTTTGAATCAGTGATTCATGATTTTTAGGGTATATTCCCAGCAGTGGAATCACTGGGTCAAAAGGCAGTTCTGTTTTCAGTTTTTTGAGGAAATTCCATACTGTTTTCCACAGTGGCTGCACCAGTTTTCATTCCCACCAACGACATACTGGAGTTCCCTTTCCTCCATGTCCTGTTCAGCACTTGCTGTTTGTTGATTTATTAATGATGGCCATTAATACAGGTATGAGGTGATATCTCATTGTGGTTTTAATTTGCATCTCTCTAATAGTTAGTGATGTTGAGTAACTTTTTATATGTCTATGGGCCATCTGATGTCCTCCTTGGAAAAATGTCTATTCAGGTCCTCTGCCCACTTTTTAATTGGATTGTTTGTCTTCCTGTTGTTGAGTCATATGGGTTTTTAATATATTTTGGAGATCACACCTTTGTCCAATGTATCATTGGCAAATATGTTCTCTCATATGGACAATTCCTTTTTCATTTTGATGATGGTTTCTTTAGTCTTGCAGAAGCTTTTTAATTTGATGTAGTCCCATTTGTTTATTTTTCCTTTATTTCTGTTACCCTAGGAGATACAACCACAAAAATATTGCTATGTGGAATATCTGAAATTTTCCTGCTTAAGTTTCCCTCTAGGAATTTAATGCATTTTAAGTTCATATTGGTGTATGGTGTAAATTGGTGGTTTAGTTCCATCTTTTTTGCATATATTTGTCCAGATCTCCCAACACCACTTATTGAGAAGGCTATTTTTACTCCATTCTATGCTCCTGCCCCTTTGTCAAACATTAATTGACCATAGAGACTTGGGTTTATTTCTGGGTTCTCAATTCTGTTCCACTGATCTATGTGTCTGTTCTTATGCCAGTACCAGACTGTCTTGATTACAGTGGCCTTATAATACAGTTGATATCAGGTATTGTGATCCCTCCTACTCTGTTCTTCTTTCTCAAAATTGCTGTAGGTATTCAGGGTCACTTATGGTTCTATATAGATTTTTGAAATGTTTGTTCTATATCTGTGAAATATGTCATTGGTATTTTAATAAGGAATGTGTTGAATCTACAGATTGCTTTGGGTAGTATGGACATTTTAGTGATGTTAACTCTTCCAATCTGTGAACATGGTATATGCTTCTATTTGTTTGTGTCTTCCTTAATTTATTTCTTCAGTGTTCTATAGTTTTCTGAGTACATATCTTTTACCTCTTTGGTTAAATTTATTCCTGGGTACTTTATTTTTCTTGTTGATATAGTAAATAGGATTTTTTCCTTGTTTCTTTTTCTGTTATTTTATTGTTGGTATTAAAAATGCCTTCAATTTTTTAATATTGACTTTGTTCCCACTAATTTGCCAAATTCACTTACTAGTTGAGTGAGTGGAGTTTTTTGTGGAGACTATAAGGTTTTCTATGTACACTATCATGTCATCATCGAATAATGACAGTTTTACTTCCTCCTTCCCAATTTGGATTCCTTTTATTTCTTTTTCTTGTCTGATTGCTGTGGCTAGAACTTCCAGTACTATGTTGAATAAGAGTGATTAAAGCTGACACCCTTGTTTTGTTCTTGATCTTTAGGGGAAAGCTTTTAGTTTCTGTCCATTGAATATAATGTTGACTGGAGGTTTCTCATATATGGCCTTTATTATGTTGAGATATGTTCCCTCTATTCCCACTTTGCTGAGTGTTTTTTTACCATAAATGAGCACTGGATTTTATCAAATACTTTTTCCACATCTATTGATCTGATGATGTGGTTTTTGTCCTTCATTTTATTTAGGTGGTGTATTATGTTTATTGATTTGAGAATATTGTACCTTTCTTGCACCCCTGAAATGAATCCCACTTGATCATGGTGTATGACCTTTTTAATGTATTGCTGAATCTAGATTGCCAATATTTTGTTGAGGATATTAACATCTATGTTCATCAGAGATGTTGGCCTGTAGTTTTCTTTCTTTATTGTGTTTTTACCTGGTTTTAGAATTAAGGTGATACTGGGCTCATAAAAAGAGTTAGGGAGTCTTCCCTCTTCTTGAATTTTTTGGAATAGTTTGAGAAGGATAGGAGTTAGTTATTCCTTAAATGTCTGGTAAAATTCACCTGAAAGGCTATCTGGTTAAGGGCTTTCGTGTGCTGGAAGTTTTTGGATAAGTGCTTCAATTTTACTAGTTGTTATCAGTTAATGCAGCCTCTTCTTTATTCAGTTTTGGAAGATTTTATCTTCTAGAAATTTCTCCATTTTACCCAGGTTGTCAAATTTCTTGGCATATAGTTGTTTATAGTAGTTTCTTATAATTGTTTGTATTTCTGTGGCATCGGTTTTAACTTGTCCTATTTCATTTTTGATTTTATTTATTTGGGTCCTCTTTTTCTTTTCCTTGATGAGTCTGGTAAAAGGTTTGCCAATTTTGTTTACTCTTTCAAAGAACAAGCTCCTGGATTTATTGATCCTTTGAATTATTCTTTTATTCTCTATGTCATTTAATTCTGCCCTGATCTTGATTATTTCCTTTTTTTCTACTCACTCTGGGCTTTGTTTGTTGTTGTTCCTGTACTTCTTTGAGAGTAGGGTTAGGTTGTTTACTTGAGACTTTTCTATCTTTTGTAGGTAGGCCTGTATTGCTATGAACTTCCCTCTCAGGACTACCTTCTCTGTGCCCCATAGGTTTTGGGTTGTTGTGTGATAATTTTCTTTTCTTTCCAGATATTTTTGATTTCTTTCTTGATCTCATTGTCGACCCACTCATTATTTAATAACATGTTATTCAGTCTCCATGTATTTGAATGTTTTTGAGTTTTTCTCTTGAGGTTGGATTCTAGGTTCAAGCCATTGTGATCTGAGTTCATGCTTGATATGATTTCAGGTTTCTGGAATTTGTCAAGGCTTGTTTTGTGTTGAACCATGTTGTCTATCTTTGAAAATGTTCCATGTGCATTTGAAAAGAATGTATATTTTGCTTCTTTGCGGTGAAAAGTTCTGTGTATGTAAATTAAGTCCATTTGATCTAGAGTGTTGTTCAATGCCAAAATATCCTTGTTGATTATTTGTTTGGAAGACCTATCCATTGTTGACAATGGGGTGTTAAAATTGTTTACAATGACTGTGTTGTTGTCAAGATCTTTCTTGAACTCTTCCAAGAATTTCTTTATATATTCACATACTCGTGTGTTGGGTGCATATATGTTTACAAGCGTTATATCCTCCTATTGGATTATTCCCTTAAGTATTATGTAGTGACCTTCTTCTTCCCTTTTTATGGCTTTTGTTTTGAAGTCTATTTTTAATGATATAAGTATTGCTACCACCAGGTTTCTTTTTGTGTCCATTTGCTTGGAATATGTTTTTTCCATCTTTTCACTTTTAATCTGTGTAGATCTTTTGTTCTGAGGTGGACCTCTTTAGACAGCATATATGCGGGTCATGTTTTCTTATCCATTCAGTTACCCTATGTCTTTTGATTGGAGCACTTAATCCATTTACATTTAAGGTTATTATTTATAGGTCCTTATTCATTGCCATTTTTTCCATACTTGTGCTTCTTTCTCTCTCTTTTCTTCTTCTTTTTAATAGCAACCTCTTTAATATCTCCTGCTGTGCTGGTTTGGTGGAGATGTACTCTTTTAACATTGTGTTGTCTGGGAAGCTCTTTATATCACCTTCTATTTTAAATCACAACTTTGCTGGATAAAGTAGTCTTGGTTATAAGTCTTGCTTTTCATTACCTGGAGTATTTTAAACCAGTCTCTTCTGGATTGCAGTTTTTCTGTTGAGAAATCAGCTGATAGCCTTATTGGACCTCTCTTGGTTGTTACTGGCTGTTTCTCCTTTGCTGCCTTTAAGATTCTCTCTTTGTCTTTAAATTCTGTCATTTAAATTACGATGTTTCTTGGAGTAGGCTTCTTTGGGTTCATCTTGATTGAGATCCTCTGTGCTTCCTGAACTTATGTGAGTTTTTTTTCTCATCATGTCAGAGAAGTTTTCTGTCAGTTTCTCAAACAGGTTTTCTATCCTTTGCTCTTTTTTTCCCTCCTTCTGATATTCTTATAATGTGAATGTTGTTATGTTTCATGTCCTGAAGTTCCCTTAAACTATCCTCATTCTTTTTGAATTTTTTTGATTTTGTTGCTATGTCTAGGAATTTCTTTCTACCTTGTCCTCCAGATCACTGATTTGGTCCTCTGCTTTATCTAGCCTGGTTTTACTTCCTTCTAATGTATTTTTAATTTCAGATATTGTATTCTTCATTTCTTCCTGGTAGTTATTCATAGTTTCTATGTCCTTTTGCATGCTGCTATAGTTCCCACTAAGTTCCCTGTAGCTCCCATAAAGTTCCTTGTAGTTCTCACTGAGTTCCTTGAGTGTCTTTCTAACCATGATTTTGTATTCTATGTCTGATAGATTGCTTGCCTAAATTTCATTTAGCTCTTTTTTCCTGGAGATTCCACCTTCCCTTTCAATTGGGTTTATTTCTTTGTCTCCCCATTTTAGGTGACTTATTTTGATTGTTTCTACATCTCAGTTTGCTCTGCTTTGCCTACCTGTCTTCATGGAGTGGACTTATGTGGTCAGAGTTCTGTGGTACTTAGTAGTTCAGTCTGTTAGATCTCCTGATCTCGATGCTCTAGGGTTGCCCTTTATTCATTTTATGTGTGCTCACTTGTTATACTTGGGCTATGATTATTGAATGCTTAATTGTTGGTGGGTTCTTCCCTCCAGCTGGCTGAGTAGAAGCCACAACCCCCGGCTATGATTATTGAATGCTTAATTGTTGGTGGGTTCTTCCCTCCAGCTGGCTGAGTAGAAGCCACAACCCCCAACAATGTCTTGTATGTTGTTGTATAGGTGTCAGTAAACAAAGCATTGATACCCAGAAAACCAAACCAATGCCAACAAAATACCCCCTATCACATCAGCAATATGAACAGCATTTGAGCAAACATTAATAAAGGTGGAGAGAAATTAAGAACGTTATGAGAGAGGAAAAAGGAAATATGAGATGACTGGAGGAGACAAAAATGATTTTGAATGAGAAGTGGGAGGAGAAATAGTAAAAGTAGGGAATGGAAACAAGGTGAAGAACGGGAGAAAATAAAATTTCAGATTTGAAAAAAAACAGGGAAGGGCGATTAAAAAATGAAGTAAGAAAAGGGAAGAGTATAATATGAGGTTTGAAATGAAATTTAGAAAGTAGTGAACCAAAGGGAACAAAATTGCAGAAAAACCAGAACAGGATCAATATCAATGACAGCAGAGCAAAGATTAATAATTGTGGAAAGAGAGTAAGAACATTATATGAAAGTGAAAATAGAATATGAGATTTCTACAGTCAAGAAAAATTATTTTGATAGAGGGAGGAGAAATAGTAAGAATAAGGGATAGAATCAAGGTTAAGAAAGGGAAAAAATAAAATTCCATACTCAAATAAGCAAGGGCAAAAGGAAGGCAAAATAGAATAAGATGAGGGAAGGGTACAATGTGAGATTTGAAATAAAAATAAAATAAAAATAATATAAAACTCTAAACATAAAAAATAAAAGACAAAGAATAAATAAGAGACAAAGAATAGTGGATTTGGAAAACAATTGAAGTAAAATAAGAAATATTAAAAGGCTATGTGAAAGAAAGAAAATAATAATGCAAATTTTGAAGAAAAACGAGGTGGAATTCATCTCAGACTTGTGTCTTCTGGATCTGCCCCTGGCTTTTTATAAGCTCAAGGTCCCAGGGTGGGTCATCCAACTTCTGGCAGCACCACCTGTATCACCTTCACTTTCCTCTAGAGGGGGCTTCTGTTGTGATCAGGAGGGCGGGACCCCAGGGTCTCCCCTGGGAGGCACTGTTCAGTTTTTTGGGAAAATTGTGTGCGTTCCCCCTGCCCCTTCACCACCCGCCTTGGTCTGTCCCAACTTTTTTCCAATAATGTATAGTTTCTGATGAATTGGATGTCCGTTTCAAGGGCGGGGCCAATCTGTATACGGGTCAGCTCTTTCCTGCTTGGTGCTGATGGCAGCTCTTTGTGTCAGCTGAGACTGACCAGGGCCCTGATTCCCCCTTGCTGCATTGATTTCTGATCTCCCTGCTTTGCTGGCCTCAGGGGAATAGGGATCTAGGAACCAGTGTATTTTGTCTTCCTGAGAGAAGTTCAAAATGGGTCTTTTAGGCTTTTTTCTTTTTGTCATTCTCTTGCAGACAAGTCCCCTTGCAGGGGGTTCTTGAGCCTGTCCTGTCTGTTTTGTGATCCTGCAGGAGGTGGGGGCCTGGGTGCAATCTTCCCTTTCCAGAGGTTTGGTCTCCTTTGGGGAAGGGGACTCCATCTGGCCGTTAATAATCTCAGGTGCTCAACTCCCACCTGCACAATTTCCAGCCCACTGCCCTCACACCAAACACAGTCAGAACCCTCCACTCCGCGCAGCCTCTGCCTTGCCAGCTGCACCGGCCTGGGGCCGAGAAATCCCCTTGCAGTGCACCTTTCTGATCTCTCTGCCCAGCTACACGGCAGTGGGAGCAAACCACACTCTCAGTCCTTTCCCCTTGCTGGCAGAGTGGCTGCGCTTGGGGTCCCTGCACAGAAAGCCCCAGTTCACATTTTAAAAAGTCTCTCTGGGCACTGCAGGACTGAGTCACTGTCTGTCTTTCCTCACACACCACTTCTCCAAAAAGCCAAAAGTCTATCACAGTCACGGCTGGCCACCGCCTGCCTCCTGGGCCGACCCAGGTGAAGATAGAGCCCCTCTCTCTTTTTCTCTGGCACTGTCCCTCTTGGTGTTTGCTGCTGCAGCTATGGTTGTGCTGTTTGCTGTGTGTGTGTGTAGCCTGGATCTACCGGACTTTGTGTATACAAGTCACTTCCAGCTCACATCTGGGGCTCTCTGCCCTGGGAGGGGAGGGAGTCACTAAGTATGGACCTCTGACCAGACTCTCCATGGCTTCAGGTGCCACACACGGGGGATTTTCCCTTCAACGTATGAAATCTCCCATCGCCAATTGTGAAGCATCTTCTGTGCTCCTTGGCTTCCAAACTTCGTATCAGTTAAGATTCTGTTGACTGTTCAGTTTGTTTTTCAGAAAGTCAGCCAAGTATGAGCTGGGGGCAAGAGCAAGTGGACTCAACTTCCACCTACTTGGCTGCCATCTTCTCTCTAGCCTAAGTCTTTCTTATGCTTAAATGTGAGACAGTAAGAAGAAGATCAGGCACCTAGTGAAGCTATGTGATCAACAAGATTGCATTTAAATAGATATGACTAAATATGTGAAGATTTTTTTTCTCATTCTTATTCAATTTCTCCAAAGAAAAATATTTGGTATTCTGGCTAAGTGTTTTATGTTAAAATTTGGCTTGTGAGATGAACAAGACAATCTGAACTTTTGATATAGTTACAGGCTGACAATGAAATAATTCCCATTTTCAGTCCAGAGCCACATTTCAATTATGACCACCAGAAGTTCAAATATTTCAGAGAAAATGCCCCAGATTCATTTTGCTAGGGGGGTAAATATTAGGATGCCAGTGTTCTGTGTCTGTGTATGGTCACTTGAAGTTTTGACTTGTGAGATATCTCCTTTGCGGTGTGAAGCTTCAGAGGTGCTATCTGCTGTACATGTGGCTGGCATCCGAAACCTTCTCATGTTTGAGCCATCAATCAATTTATTACCTCACCAAAGTGGGGTTCGGCTGCCAATTGTCACCAAAAGGCAAACTCGAGAGGCAGAGGCTGTTGAGAAAACCTAACCTAAATTCAGCCCTTCTCAGAAAGACCAAAACAAAAGGCAGTCCTCAGAGTTTCTGCTCCATTTTAGAGTACCACCTTTGAAGCTCGAGGCAGTTACTAAGTGGTTATCCTGGTAGTTTAGCTCGTTCCCAGCTGCCTTCCAGCTTCAGGCTCCCTCCTGGAGGCTTCACATGGAACCATTGGCCATGCAGCTTCTGGTTTTGCAAGTTCTTATGCTCTAGGGCCAGTCAGTGCAGGTCCCTGAGCAGTAAGTCACACGCAACATAGATATTTCTCTGTTTCCCCTGGGTTTATAGTAGTTTCAGTTGTGGGGCAAAACAGGTGCTTTCTCAGGATGACCAATTACCTCCTAAACTTTCGCCCACTTTGGGTGGGTCCACTTCCCAACCAATCCCTTCTTTCCCCTGGCTAGACACAGGCCTCTTTGGTCCAGACCTCCCCCTACTACCATTTTAAGTTCTATTGCACATGTGCCTGTCTTCCCCTAGTTTCACCCCCAATCTGGTACTGGAAGGGGATAAGAGGGCTTTTCCCCCCTCTTATCCAATTATCTTGCTAGCGTTGTGTGTGCTCAATATAAGAACTTCCTCTTGCCACCATGTTGCCAGGGCAGGGGAGCGTGTGCTTGGTTATCTGGGCAATGCAGCCCTGCCCATGGGAACTGGCCCCACCAGGCTAAGGCCACTGGTGGCTCTTGATCTCCCATGGTGGCCCCTCCTATTCTTCACCCTCAGCCCACTCCAAGTGGTCGGGACAGACCATCCATCAGATGTAAGTTCTCTTTAATTTTGTATATCTTCATTTACACATGTCACTATAGGATTCACAAAAATTGATAATTTTAACATTTAAAGATGGAAATTAAGACAGAACATACTATTCAATGCAGCTTACTGTGCTGTGAAATGCTACTAAGATTATTTTTATTCACATGAAAGTAAAAACTAGTATTTACATTACAGAAACATTTGAATTGTGAGGGAGGATAGATATAACTGATTTTATATGGTTTTGAATATGGATTTGATAAGTATGGATTATTTTACACATTCACAGTTTTGAGGGCAGCTACAAAAATAATGACTGACACTGAAATTAAATCAGTTGTCATTACTCCTCTCCCCTTCAGCTGTTGTCCCACTCAAGGCACCTGAACCTTTATCTTAGGGCCCCTTTCCCAGCTCAATGTTTGTCACCAACTAGTTCAATGGTTCCACTAATCACCACCCCCATCTGCCAGAAAGGCACCATTTCTGATGCAATAGAAGTGAAGCTTTTCTACATATGTAAACTCTCCTGTAGAGTCAGATAAATATCTCCATGTGGACATCTGAGAGTAATCAGTTTCCAGGTAGGGTTAGGGAATGACTTAATTATGAAGGAAAAGTTAGGCATTATCTCTGCCTTCTAGGTGAGGCAGAGGAAGAACAAAAAATAATTAAAGTCATAAAAATGTTCTAATTGTTTAGAAAGAAGCTATAGCTCTATATTAAGAAATTATAAAAATATAAATAAATTAATGGAGCTATGTTAAGACATAAATATCAGAAGAAAACTCCTCTAACCTTTGCTCCAAGTTTTAATAAAATCTGCAGTATGTAAGCATATGTATATAAGCATATATGGGCTATTACTAATGTAACATAAACAGCTAGAGTTATATAAATAAATAGTGAGGGTTCTTTTTCACTTTTTTAAAATATATTTTATGATTATGCTATTACATTGTCCCATTCCCCCCCCCCTTTATTCCTCTCTGCTTGGCATCCCCCCTCTCACCCCCATTCCTGCCTCCCCTTAGATCATGTCCATGGGTTGTACAAATAAGTTCTTTGGCTTCTACATTTCCTATACTATTCTTAACTTCCCCCTATTTTCTACCTACCATTTATGCTTCTTATTCCTTGTACCTTTCCCCTACTCTCCCCCTTCCCCCACCACTGATAACCCTCCATGTGATCTCCATTTCTGTGATTATGTTCCCATTCTACTTGTTTGCTTAGTTTGTTTTTGTTTTTTTAGGTTCCGTTGTTGATAGTTGTGAGTTTGTGGTCATTTTACTGTTCATAGTTTTTTATCTTCTTTTCCTTAGATAAGTCTCTTTAATATTTCATATAATAAGGGCTTGGTGATGATGAACTCCTTTAACTTGACCTTATCTGGGAAGCATTTTTTCTGCCCTTCCATTCTAAATGATAGCTTTGCTGGATAGACTAATCTTGGGTATAGGTCCTTGCCTTTTAAGACTTGGAATACTTCTTTCCAGCCCCTCTTGCCTGTAAGGTCTCTTTTAAGAAATCAGCTGAGAGTCATGTGAGAACCCCTTTGTAGGTAACTGTCTCCTTTTCTCTTGCTGCTTTTAAGATTCTCTCCTTATCTTTAATCTTGGGTAATGTAATTATGATGTGCCTTGGTGTGTTCCTCCTTGGGTTCAACTTCTTTGAGACTCTCTGAGCTTCCCAGGGTTCCTGGAAGTCTATTTCTTTTGCCAGATTGGGGAAGTTCTCCTTCATTAATAAAAAAATGAGTTTTTAAAGTGAAAAGATTCCATGGAGAAAAGGTAGGATTTGAACAGAGTTCAATAATATGCAATGAGTATCAAATGTCGTGCAGAATGGTCATACTCCTTATGTGAAGATCTATGTCTTCATCTGTAACAGCAACCAAACAAACAACAAAAAAGGATTTGGGTTTATATTAAAAAATTCTGGAGAATAAGGAAAAATTGACAATGATCATTTCTAAATTGACGTATAACTCATTCTTATTTCTAAAGAGCTTTTAGGTTTTGGGAACTACCTATCAAAATTATATTTGAATTATTCATTATTTCCATTATGTTTCTGGATTCTTGAAAATACGATACAGCATTCACATTATCATTGCTTTCCAGGAGAAAGACATTATTATTTTTAATATTAGTAGTAACAATAGATGTGATTGCAGTAAATAAATTCAGGAGAGGCAGCAAAAGTAAGAATCACATTTTATTTATTCATTTGACTTAATAAAATATACCTTTTGCAACAGCTTGCAGATACATATATAATATAAACATAAAAATTCTAATTCTAATTACAAGTTAAAATAGAAATGTGATAAGGACTCAATAAATATGGGGAGAAGCTAAAAAGTATGCTAAATACCCAACCCAAAGTAGGTACTAAGAAATATGGCTGATGTTATGTAATTTCAAAACCATATTACTTAAGCTTCCACTCTTCCCAAGGAAGAAAAATCTAAGCTCTTTCTTCCTGTGTAGTTGAATTTTTCCTTTTAAAATATGCTCAGAGGTATTTTGATGGGTTATTTTGAATATACACTATAAAGAAATAGAATGTGATAATACTATTTTTTATGTGCTGATAACCACACTACTGAAAAAAAAAACATGTAAAGAAGAAGACATTGTAACTAAATTGTTTATTTAGTGAATAGATGAAAAATCTCTTCTGTGAATTAAAATATTCACCTCAGTGAGTCAATTATCTCTTCCATGCAGCTTTAAGTATGTTTATTCTTCTCTTAGTACCTTAACAGCAATATCCAGATACCCCCAATGAGCAAATAAATTTCATATGGAATGACACTTTATTACAGAACAACATAGTTTTACATTTCAGGTTAAAACCCTTCAAATGCTTGGACAACTTCATCAGTGACCTGACAAGCCTTAAATTAATAATGGCCATAGATTAATTTATATTTTGCCTTTATTTTTCCTCTTTTTTTTTTTTTTTAATCCCTTACTGGAATTGATTCTCTAAAGACCTGGACACATAAAAATAGATTTGTAGCTGACCCTAAAACTTAAAAAATCTTTCATGCGGTCAAATATGCTTCAATCTAAAATTTTGCTTTTCCCTCATTTTATAAATACAAAACACAGTGTTAGACCATATAGAATCATGAAAAATAATTTTAACACAATTCCTTTTATTTGGAACATTTTTGTTGAGATATGATTCTCCTTGTGAAACTCAATAACACCTCTTGAAAAAAATTGATAATTACTTACTTAACAATCATTAAAGTTTTGGAATGCAAGCAAAATGAATAGTGGTTTACGCCACATGCCCAGAAAATGAAGGAATCTATCACTGTGTGTCTCCCACTAGAGGTCAGCAACTTCTCTGGGGTATATAACAACTTTTGCCTGAATGATCTGGTAGTTTATAATGTATGTGTATTTAGACTTGTTAGAAGTTGATTTGCCTAGATATTAAAGGCTAATTATCATAGGTTTTTAGTTTTATCTTAAAATATTTGTCATATTTGACACCAACCAAAGTATTTGCTTGTTAAATAAAATATTGTACAATTCGGAGTTTTTACAAAGTCATACATGACAACAATTCCATTATTCTAAATGGATAAGTTTTTTTAAAGTTGATTTTACTCATTGAATTAATTCTAAAGTATATATTAGGATCTTCATTTTCATCAGACCCTATTGGTATGTGCTGATTGGATTTCAGTTCTTTCCCTCAGAGGAATTCTCATCTGGTTTGGGAGATATGGTAAATATATTATGTGATAAGTGCAATTATGATGGGGGAAGCAAAGTCCAGTGGCATAGAGAGGCTGGGTAGTCAGGAATGTATCCACAGAGGAAGCAACTTTTCTATTGAAATTCAAAGGCTGACTGATTTTCTGAGTAGACAATTATTAGAAGGGTATTGTATTCAAGGAAGTTATATATAAAGACATCAGAGGATCAAAATAAAACTCTAAAGAAACTTACATAATATGATTAAAATCAGTGATGAAGTCAGCACATAAATAATGTTGTTAATACCTAGTTAACCCAAAACCTGAGGATTTAATGGAGATGGAATTGAGATCAGAGTTTGGTAGATTAATGATGGAGGCCTCTAAAGGTAGGCTTTTGAATAGATCAAAAATATATCAAAACTTCAGGTGAGCCCTGGCTGGTGTGGCTCAGTGGACTGAGTGCAGGCCTGTGAACCAAAGGGACACTGGTTTGATTCCCAGTCAGGACAAATGCCTGGGTTGCAGGCCAGGTCCCTGGTAGGGGGCGTGCAAGAGGCAATCACACATTGATGTTTCTCTCCCTCTTTTTCTCCCTCCTTTTGCCTCTCTCTAAAAATAAATAAATAAAATCTTTTAAAAAATTGTTTAAAAAACACTTCAGGTGATTTTTAAATATTTAATAATTTAAATAAAAGGTTGAAAAAGATCAAAATAGGATGTTTCAAATATATTAAGTATCAGTGTGGGGAATGAGAAACATACAACTCTAATTTTAAAGCCAAACATTTAACAGAAGTGAAGTGGCTTAGAGGTAGTCTTTATATTAGGACATGGAGTTAGCAGGAAGAGAGCAGTACTCCCTCCTACATTCTGGTTGACTGAGAATGAATCATACATCCTTTTATTTTGGAAAATCTGTGCCTAATTTTGGATGATTGATGAGTGGCATAAATTTGGCTTGTACTCTTTCCAGTGAGAAAATTCCAGCATTTTTTATAAGTCAGCTCATTGGTGGAAATAATTTGCTGGGCATCTAAACTATGTTTATGTAGTAAGTTACTATGGCAGAAAATATGTGGGAAGAACTGGGTGGAGCAGTTACTAGCAACTCAGTTTTATTCCGAGCTTTTCTCCAGAAGATCAATTCCCAGGCAAACTTGGGAAAGTCCACTATCCTCTTTATGCCTGAGTTTTTCTCTTATGCATTGAAAATGTGTTTCTCAATTGTAGAAAATGACCCATGCTCATGCCCTTTGTAAAAATAATCCCAGGATAGTGGAAAGCTTTACAGGGCTTTAAAGGTTGCAAATAGTGTTTTCTTAATTTCAATGTAAAGTGCGTCACCTGATTAACACAGGATTAAGAAGCATAACGACATAAAACTAATTTGATTGGAATGTAATTTTTATTTTACAGTTTAATACTCTGACATTTTATATGTGATATTTTGTGGTCCTCAAGAAGTGGCCTCATACTCCCATGCAGATTTCTGTAGTGGTAAAATTTTAGTTTTTATATCCAGACTTCTTAAGATTCAAATATCAGCTCTACCATTTCACCTTGGGCAAGTTATTAACCTCTCTCTGCCTCAGTTTTTTCATCTGCAAAATGGGAATAATCATAATACTACCTATTTCACAGGATCCTGTGAGGGGAAAATGTCATTTTGTCAAATGATATTGACTAGCATATAGTAAAAAAATGTTTTACTTTCAAGAATTGAGCTAACCCATTAGAGTTTTTATTTCATTATCTGAAGGAATATATTATATTTCATAGGGTTGTTAAAAGAATCAAATTACAAATCTAAAAGTAAACAATTAGCAATATTCAAAGTGAAAGGTTGCATTTTCCTTCTTCTGTAGCTACTTCCAAATACTGATGCATCAATACATTAGTAGTCCTATACCTTGTCCTAGTAACCAGGGATGTCATAACTCATTGTTCTTTTTGTTCACTGATGCAGTGTTTTATCAAAAGTAGAAAGATAGGAAATTATATATGTATATGTACCTTAAAAAAACAGTAACTCATAATCACAGTGAAAACCAGTAACCTGGCAACATTTGGAAGCATGCAATAGGTTTGGAACTTCCCCAAAGACCCATCCCCAGAGAATTGTCTTTGTTTTCTTGTCTGATGTTTTTTGTCAGCAAGGCTGTTTTTAGTTGACCTACTTGGTGAGAATAGACTTTTCCTTGGGAATATCTGTCAAAAACAATCAGATGCAATTTTTAAATATTTTTACCATTTGATATGGTGGTTAACAGCTACAGCAAACTATAGTCTAAAAAGAACTTAGAAGAAAATCTGGAAAATGAACTGTCCATAGATGGTGTTGGAAAGAGATTTGACATATTCCTAGGGATCTAGAAGGATGAATGAATGCATAGGGCTGTTCACATGTTTAGGGCTGTGTATATGATAAGAACAAATCTGAAAAGGACCTAAACCCTAGTTTTAGTTTGTTTGAGCTACTATTAAAAAAAAACAAACAAACTGAGTGGTTTATGAACAAAAACATTTATTTCTCACAGTTCTGGAGGCTGGGAATTCCAAGATCATGGCATTGGCAGATTCAGTATCTGACGAAGGCCCACTTCGTCATTTATAGTACCTTATTTCTGTGTCTTCACATGGAAGAAGGGGGAAGGGAACTCTCTCAGGCCTTTTTTTATAAGGGAACTAATCACTTCCCAAAAGGCCCCACCTCCCCATCACTGTGGAGATTAGGATTTCACTATGTAAATATTTGGGGGACACAAACATTCAGACCATGGCATCACTCCTCTCTGGCTAACCCGAGGCTCTCTGTATTTAGGAAGTAAGGGCTAAAATAGAATTGTAACCTGCTCAGCTGACTGTTGAAGTTCACCTCAAAAATACACAGAGACCATCAGCAAAGATTGGGAAACATATTGTTTCCATGTTTTCAGAAAATTTCTGGCAAACTTTAGTGACATGATAAATAACACAAACTTTATAGATGGTTCAGAAATGTCAATAACAAACAAACCTTGGGAAAAAGAGAATCTGATTTCCTGAGTTTTCATGTTATTTAAAACATCCAGGCTTTAACAAAATGTTATGATATATACAAAGAAAACTTAAAAAGTGGCTCATTCACTGGAAAGAGAGTCAATAAAACTGTCCTTGTGGAAGCCAGGTTGAATTTATTAGACAAACACTTTAAATCAGCTACTTTAAAAATGCTCAAATAGCTAAAGGAAAGAATTTTTAAGAATTAAAGAAAAGTTTAAGAATAATGTCTCATTAAATAGATAATATCAATAAAGAGATAGAAATTATTAAAATACAAACAAATAGAAACAGTGAAGTTGAAAAGTACAATAACTGCAGTGAAAATGTCACCATACAAGTTCAACAGTAGATCTGAACAGGCAAAAGAAACAACTACTGAACTTGAAAATAAATCAATCGAGATTATCCAGGAATAGAAAGATAAAAACATGAAGTAAAATAAACAAATTCTGAAAGACCTGTGAGATACCACCAAGCATATCAAAATATGCATAATAATTTTCACAGATGTAGAAGAAATAGAGTATTTGAAGAATTTTTGAAGAAAGGATATTTGAAAAAATTATGGCTAAAAATACTCTAATTTGATTAAAAATTGATTGATACACCCAAGAAGCTCAATGAACTCTAAGCAGAAAAACTCAGAGATTCATACCTAACCACATCATAATCAAACTGTAAATAGGCAAAGACTAAGAGAAAATATTGAGAGTAGCAAGAGAAACAACTCATCTGGTTCAAGGAATTTCTAGTAAGATTAACATCCAGTTTTCATTAAAAACAATGAGAGCTGAATGGCAATGTGAGAATATGTTCAAAGCGCTAAAAGAAAAAGACTATTAACTAAAGGATTCAATTTCCAGCAAAACTATCCTTCATAAAATGAAGAATAAATTAAGACACTTAAAGATAAAACTGAGAGCATAAATTACAGCGCACTTCCCCTATAAGAAATAATAAAGGAAGACATTCAATATCAAATGAAAGGACATTAGATAGTAAATCAAGTCCAAATGATGAAATAACGAACACTGGTAATGGGAACTGCCTAACTAAATATTTAAAAAGTATAAATTATCTTTGCTTGGAAGATTTCTTTAATAAATAACTTAAAATGGAGTTACCTTCAGGAGACACATCTAAGCTGCAAAGACAAAGATAGACTCAAAGTGAAAGGGTGAGAAATGATTCTCCAAGCAAATAGCACCCACAGAAAAGTGGGTGAAGCCATACTTATATCTGACAAAAAGGATCTCAAAATAACAAAGGTAACAAAAGACAAAGATAGATATTTTATAATAATAAAGGGACAAAACATCAAGAAGACATAACACTTCTCAATAAATATGAACCCAAGCAGGGAGCACCAAAATATATTAAGCAACTAACTACTAAGAGAACTAAAGAGAAAAACTGACAAAAACACAATCATAGTTGGGACTTAAATACCCCATTGAGAACTATAGGCAGATCATTTTAAATGACACATTAGACCAATTGAAATAATTGACATTTACAGAGCCTTTTATACTAGAACATTGGATCATACATTCTTCTAGAGTGCACATGGAACATTCTCAAGGATAGGCCATAAGTAAGGTCACAAAACAAACAACAAGGGAATTAAAATTGTAAATTTGAAAATATCTACTTAACGTAAAAAGGTAGTACTGGAGAAATAGAGAAACAAAAAAGATATAAGCATATATAAATAAATAGCAAAATCACAGACATAAATTCTAACATATTAATAATTACATTAGATATACATGTATTGAGTACCCCAAATAAAAAGAAGACATTGGCATAATAAAATTAATCCAACTGTATGCTGTGTATAAGAGACACAATTTAGATTCAAAGACACAAATACATTAAAAATAAAAGAATATAGAAAGGTAAACTTTATAAACAGTAACCAAAAGGGAGCAGGAGTTGCTACACTAATAGCAGATAAAGTAGACTTTAAGACAAAAAAAAAATGTTACTAGAGACAAAGAGGGACATTTTATAGTGATGAAAGGATAAAGTCATCAAAAGGATATAACAGTCATAAACATGTGCACCTAGCATTCAGGCCCAAAGTATATGAAGTAAAACTAAAAGAATTGAAGGGGGAGGTAAACCATTAAATAATAATAGCTGAAGACTTTAAAACTTCACTATTAATATGGACAATTAGAATATTAATAAAGAAATAGACTGGACAATATTGTACATCAACTAGACCTATCAGATTTGTATAGAATACTCTAACAACAGAGCAATACATGTTATTCTTGAGTGCACATGAAGTATTATCCAGTGTATACCATATGTCAACAAATGTAAGGAATACAAAGTATGTCCTCTGACTATAATAGAATGAAATTGAAATTCAAAACAGAAAGAATTTGGGAATTTCACAAAATCTGTGGAAATTAAATAACATATTCCTAAATAATCAATGAGTCAAAGAGAAATTAGGAAATACTTTGAGATAAATAAAATGTAAACATAAACATACTGAAAGTTATGAAGTGCAGATAAGTTAGTGTTTGTGGGTAAATTTGTAGCTATTAATGCGTAAATTGTAAAATAAGAAAAATATCAAATAAACAATTTAACCTGCAACCATAAGATATTAAGAAGAGAAAACTAAACTTAAAACCTAATGAAGGAAAAAGGAAGACTAGAGTGAAAATGAAATAAAAATACAAAGCAATAGAGAAATCAGTGAAAACACAAGTTCTTTACAATGATAAAGAAAATTGACAAACCTTTAGCAAAATGACCAAGAAAACCCCCATAATTTAGTAAATTCAGAAATGAAAAAGGAAATGTAACTTCTAATCTTACACAAATAAAAGATTATGAAAAACTATTAATACAATTGTATGTCAACCAATTAGATAAGCTAGGTGAAATGGACAAATTCTTACAAAGGCACCCAAAGTACTGAAATTGACTCAAGGAGAAATTGAAAATCTAATTAAATAAAAATTTTAACACTTAATAAAAGAATAAGAAAAAATACAAAACCCTTCTGAAAATCTGGTCTTATTTTATTGTCATTTACTTATTTCTCTAAATGTGTCAGTTTTTTTAAAGTCATTTTTGTTAATAGACCATTCTGGTTTGTTGGGATTCAGAAAAATTGTGGGATCAAAATGTTTCCCTTTATTGCTGGCTTACACCATATGGATGACAACTCCAAGAATTATCTATTTTTTTAATGTTGCCATACTGATAAATAGAAAAAAATATGCTCACATTTCTGATTGGGAAAAGAATGCCACGATCATAGTGGACTTTCACTTTAAGGTACTATATCCCAAATGTCAACAGTAAGTTCTTTTTGGTTTTATTGTTGGTTAGAGCTATATGGGAACCAAAAAAGCATGTCAGCAAAATGGTAACTCCTTATAGCAGCAGCAGGCAAGATTTTTATTGTGACAAATTGGACATATACCTCTGATTTGAAGAAATGCTTTATATTTTATATTTAGTTCCTCATGGCAATTTTAAATTAATTCAAGAGCCTGTCAAACTCTACTTAGCACTAATGAGAATATAATCAGTTACTCATGTTTTCTGCAAAGACCTCAAACATGGAATAGTAAATGTGGTGTCTGGACTGGTTGTATGCTGTTAACAAATAATAGTTTTTAAGTTATATACCATTATTTTTTATTTATTGATTTTAGAGAAAGAGAGAAGGAGGAAGAGAGAAACATCAATTTATGCATTCATTGGTTGGTCCTTGGATGTGCCCTGACTGGATCGAACCTGCAACTTTGGGATTTCAGGATGGTGCTCTAACCAACTGAGCAACCTGGCAGGGCCAGTGTGCTTTTAAAGACTATACCATCATGTGTCCCTTCCCAAGACTGTGAGTATCAAGAAGGATTATGGAAATGCACTTGAATACCAAGTGAGGAAAGCAGATGATTTTGTGGAGAAGTTATGGGCGTCTTTTTCTCCTAAGTTTTGTATTTCTAAGGCCCTTTAGTGTGAACAGCTAACTATAATTGCTACTGTAGTGCTTGGCCAGAAAGCATTATATCAATCAGTCAATCAAACAAATAAATGGGTAAATTAATTAATATTTTGTTGAAAACAATTTAAAAGAATTATAGCAAAGCAATTTTGATTTTCAACAGTCTTACCATCTGCATTTATCAAAATCTCTTGACATCAGTCTGGGTTGCTAAGCAATACATATCTCTGCCGTAACTCCAGGATCCCTGAAATCATTCCACTGTTTTGTCATTGAAGCATGTCACATAGCTTGACATGGGCTTTCAATTCCTGATCAGTCAGAAATGTAGGTGGAAGAGGATATAGGGGGAATAAATGGTAATTGTAAAAATACAATAAAAAATGAACTATTAAAAAAAAGAAATGCAGGCCTGCTGTTTCTATAGTAAGAAGGGAGTAAGTAGAATGGTGGAACAGGGAGATGACTAAAAGATTGGGAAAGTGAGGTGTGGTAAACCTCAGAATTTGAGAAATGCATTTTTTTTTGAAATGAGAGATAAGTCATCACATGCTTGGTCATTTTATCATTTTAAAAACACAGGTATTCTCACACGCAGCAGCAAGTCACCACCTTTTTAGGTACTTATACTAAATTTGCTATCTTAGCAACATTTCTCAGATGAAATAGGCTATGTTTTGTAAAAGCTTCTGTAGCATTTTCTGTTTATCAAAGGGTAGTCCTGATCATTTGATAATCAGATATTTAAATACTGACTTCAGTAAAAATTAGGAAAAGCCTGCGAGAGTCCTATGCTAATTTAGTAGCTTTTGACAGGAGACTGACTAGTTTAAGAAGCCTTCAACTATTAGAATGGTATCCATTAGTTATTTACCAGTGACTTTTTTCTTTAATTTTCATGTCAGTGCTAAGTTCTGTGAGAAGTTTTCCTTTACTGATTCTTTAAAAAATGTAGAAATAAATAATTGCATTTATTAGGTACAATTATTTATATTTCTACATTTTTGAACTAGCAAAAAGAGATTGTGTTTTTTTATGCTGACTTACTGAGATGTTTGAAACTGGGTAAGGCTTTCAACTATGAACATAAACAATATGTGAGATGTAAATTTTCTAAGCCATCAATCCAAATCCTGAGTATCTTTTTCGAATTAGGACCTAGGCTTTTGGGAGAACTAACTTATATTACATAGCACAAATGGGTGTTGAAGAGATGAATTTAATCAAATTAGTTGGAACTGAGATGAGAAAGGATACAATATCCTTAACTCCTTGACCATGGTCCTGTGGTTAGTTTTCTAATATGTGAAATAGTGGGGTCAATGCAGATAATCTCAAAGGTCATATTCAAGTTGAAATTTTTTTCATCTTTAATGTAAGAATGTAAATAATGAGCTAAATTAGTTTTACCTGATATGGTAAATTCAATCAAATCAAAGATTAAAAATCTGCTCCGTGACTGTTTGATTATCTCTGTGTCTATCATGCTTTAATTTGTCCTGAGGTGGTGTGTCAACAAATAATCTCAAGGCATTCTATCTCAGACATTCCTTAGTATTCCAGCAGTTCACAGACAGAAAGGCAGAGGGAATACATGGAGTGAAATAACCAAGAAATGAAGTGACTTCCTCAAGATCACACAAACAGAAATTATAAAGTCAAGATTCAGATAAGCAACTCTGAAAGTCAGAGCTGAGATTTTCACAGTATAACACTGTCCATTATACAAGAAAATACATTCAGGTATTCTTATTTTTCAGCTATAGTAACTAAGCCTCAGGGTTGTAAAATGACTTAGCCCAGGGATAACTGCAGACTGGAGATGAGAATTCGCATTTCCTGACTTTCACTCAGGTGCTCTTTCTGCTTACCCCATCCAGATTCATAGCTAATCTTCATTTTTACTCTGTGCATTCCATTTTGAAGATAAACATTCTGGGGAAGAAAAAAAGCGAAAGTATTGGGATTTAACAATATTTTTGAACTATAAAAATTGGACTACTTTTGAATTATTTAACCTTGAGTTCTTTGTGGTTTTAATTATTCTCTTTACAAGATAACTCAGATTTCTACTGGCTTGTTGTTCCTGATTGCAAAAGGCAGGACCTAGTCTTACTGTTCCTCAGTGATTTTATGATGTTCTGAAAGGGTTAGAACTTACATATACAAGGACATTTTGTTCTTATGCAAGAATTCCTGTAGATGATAATTTATGAGAATTTACTATGTATGAGGACTTATGCTATGCTTATTGTGGGTTATTTCATTGTATCCTCACAACGACCTCATACCATGGGTACAATTAGCTCCCTCATTTGACAGGTGAAGAATGTGAACGGCAATGGGGACCAAGGTTTCAGAGCCATAAAGTGGCAAAACCAAGTTTTGAACCCAGACAGGATGACTCCAGAGCTGATGTTTTTACTGGTGAAACTCCACAGCAAGTGTACTCTTCTACAGTTCCATGTACTACATATTCCCATTTGTGGCAAAAGACGTTGTTTGAAAGAGCCTTGAAATCCCTTTTAGGGGATGCGGACTACAAGCACTTGTCAAGTTTTTGGTTCTCAGCCATAGCCAGGTTATTTTTTTATGTCTGAGAAGCCTCCTCTTCAGCTCATGACACATTTTGTGACATGAGCCCTAAAGAGAGCTGAGTATATGTATGAGTGTTTACAAAGTAAAAAGTTTCCATATTTTCTTACCCCTTATTTCTTAATATTGGAGCTTAAACCAAGCCCAAGAGGCTATAGGAGGATCAGGTCCTCCCTCCCTTTCCTTTTTCTGCTGTCTCTTTGTAGCCCTTCCTCCACAAAACCTTTTTCCCTCTCCTTGCCAAACAAAATCTCTTGTACATACTGGCATGTGTGTGTGCGTGTGTGGGTCCATATACCCAGCTTCTGAAGCCAAATTAATATCTTACAAAAATAATATTTGTTATAACAATAAATCCAACTACTAGTGAGCAATTATAATATTCTACTTATTTAACAATTTGTTATTGTCAAAGGCATACATTTTCCTTGAAAAAGCTGCATATTTGCATGAAAAAGAGAAAATTACTAATAACCTCACTGACAATTTGGAAATAACTGTTGTTAACTCATTAACATATACAAATCCAGAGTCATACTGTGGATAGTGATCTATGATGCATATTTTCATACTATTTTTTCACTTGTATTTCAGTTTTAGGAGTTTCTATTGACCTCTCTTTAAGCTCACTGATTTTTTCCTCAATCATGTAGAGTCTAGTGAGAAGCACATTGAGAGCATTCTTCATTTCTGTGAATCTTTTGATTTCTAGCATTCCCTTTCATTTTTTCTTTGAATTTCTATCTCTGTGCTTATGCTATTCATCTGTTTTTTTTTAAATATTATCTACTTTTTCCATTAGAACACATAAATATCAGTTACTTTAAATTCTCTGATTATTCCAACATCTGTGTCATATCTGATTCTAGTTCTGATGATTGTATTTTTTCTTCTAAGAAAATGCCTTGTAAATTTTTGTTGAAGTCTGAACATATTTCAGGTAATAGGAACTGAGGTAAAAGGGATTTAGTGTGAGGACTGATGTTTATCTGGCTAAGAGTTAAGCTGTGTTTAATGTTTTTGTTTAATGTTTGGTATAGCTATATTGGCTTAACATTCCTTAGTCGCCCTTGTTTTTGTCTCCTTTCTTGACTTTGGACTTTCTTAAGTACACCTACTTAAAAACAGTCTATGTCTTACAACTCCTTTAGCTGTACTACACTATTATACTGGAGACCTGTTGGTGTAATAGTAGGGTATGGGAAAGAAGTAGTGTTCTGTAACATTCTGATTAAATTTCAGGCTTTTGGTGGGCTTATGTTTTGGGACTGCCACCCTCACAAGTTGAATGCTATTGATTTTCTCTCTCCTTCCTTCTATACCCTTCCCTGGTTGCAGTGTTCTCAATCAATTTCTTTGAATCCCTGATCCCTGTTGACTATTGTTTTATTTCCCTCCTTAGTTGAGATAGGAAGCCCTGAAGGGGTTGAAATGGAGAGAAATTCCCTCTTCCTGATGGAAAAAAGATTCAGAATTGAGCTCTGGAAAAGTCCTTTACTCTAGAAAGCAAGACTTCATTATGGAGAAGGCTCTTGTCCTGTTTCTCAATGGTTATTTTCCCCCGTTCTTATGATAGAGCTGAGAGAGGATCATTATTACGTTCTTATTATAAGGACTTGGTGGAGTCCTTGAGGAAAAACTCCTGGCCCCAGGATTTTCTGACTTTCAAGCTAATTATCCCTCAACCTCTAGAAATTTATTAAAATAACTGTTTAAGTGTTTCTATCACTTTATGGCTCCAGCAGTTTTCCTTCCAGATCTATTTGCTGTATTTTTCTAGATGCATCCAAATCTCCACAATTAAGTTGCCACTGTGTCCTGTATCCTCGGTTCTCAGATGAGTTCAAGCAAAAGTTAGTTTTTCAGTTTTTTCAGCTTTTTCTCATACATATGGGAGTGACAGCTTCAAACTCTAGGTATGGTAAAGCTCTATGCTGTGCATCTTTTTTTTTTTCATTTAAAAATATATCCTGAAGATTTTCATGCTATCACACAATTTCCTACAACAATATATTTAATGATTATGTGGCATTGTGTTACACACATATATATTGTTGATTAAACTGTTGGGCATTATTCATTATTATAAATAGTACTATGATAAACATCTTTGGAGCTAACTAAATATTTTCACATTGATTGTTTCCTCAAGATAAATTACTGTAAGTAAGACATAGGTCAGAAACTATATTTTAAGTCTAGTTTTAAATATTTCAGGTTGCTCTCCAGAAGGTTTACAACTGCTTATATTCATTCTAGTCATCAAGAGACAACATGTTTTTTTACATTTCCACGTTCATGTTTCCTGTTCTTACATCAATTTGCATATCACTGATTAATAAGGAACCTAGATATTTTAAATACATTTTAATATACTTTCTACTGTTTTTTAGAAATCCTCATCTGAGGATGTTTATTGATTTTTATAAAGAGATGAAAGGGTACAGAGTGAGAGAGACAGAGGGAAAGAGTGAGAGGGAGAGAGAAACAGAGAAACAGAGAAACACAGATCAGTTGGTTCCTCTATGTGCCCCAACCAGGATCAAACCTGCAACCTAGGTATGGGCCCTGAACAGGAATCGAACCGTGACATTTTGGTATATAAAGTGGCATTCCAACCAACTGAGCCATGCTGGCCAGGGCTATTTTCTACTAGTCTTTAAATTTAAAATTGACTGTTTATTTAATTGTCCATTTATATAAGTTGCTCAAATTTTTGACCGTTCAGAATTTAAATGTATTTTCTCATTAAAATTGACCAATTATTTTCTTTTTCACTCTATTTTTGTTTCAATATATGAACATATACTTCAGATTATGAAATTAGAACAGAACACAATTGATCAACAATGAATAGAGTTTCAGGATATTTTTCTGTGAGTTATGAAGGATGCTTGTCTTGAGTCTGGCAATGATTATACTATAGACTCAGCTAAGCCTTGGCTGAGAATGGTTCTCTTCAACTTAATCCTGCAATTATCCCTTTTCCCCCATTATGTCCACATAAGGTATGAACCATTGTAGTTCTTGTGCAAGGTAGCATGCCTTTTGTTACATGGCCTCTATCTTTCAATTTTGAAAAAATAGGCTAATAAATATATGCACATTCACTGTTTGAAGGCATAAGGCCTTATACTAGTGTAATAATAACACTGAATTAAACTGTAAAAAGGTAAGGTGAAAAATCTTGGTAAGCAAATTGGTTTGATAGTGGAGATTAAACATACATGTCATGCTTCTACTATTTTGTGAACAATTTAATCTGAAACAAAGTTTTGAGTCTTCCAAAGGCATACATATAGCTACAGTGGCATAGAAAAATATGAGAAAGTGCCATGTGAAAACAATGTCAAGATGCAAAAACTAAAGCTTCTAAACAATAGGGGAGCCTGACTGTAGAGGGTTAAGTAAATTACCTGTACATGCACAACGTTCTCAATAACCCTATTGGAGAAATCATAACAAACGCAGCATATTCCAGAGATGCTGCAGCAGAATTCAGACACCTAAAATAGCTGGGTAAGCATCTTTTAAACCTTTAAAGAATTTAAACAAGATATTTAAAATCTTACCATTTTGTTTTTCTTTTTCTTTAAATTTTATTTTTTATGCTGTTACAGCTGTTCCCATTTTTTCTCCCTTTCCCCACCTCTATCAGCAGCAACCCTCCCCTCCCAAGCAAATCTCCATATTGTTGTTTGTGGCCATGGGTCATGCATAAATGTTCTTTGTTAATCCCTTTACCATCTTTCTTTTTTTTAAAATTTTATTTATTTGTTTTTAGAGAAGAGAAGAGAGGGAGAAAGAGAGGGAGAGAAACATCGGTGTGTGGTTGCTACTTGTGCACCCCCCACTGGGGACCTGACCTGCAACCCAGTCATGTGCTCTGACTGGGAATTGAACAAGTGACCCCTTGGTTGTTCACAGGCCAGCACTCAATCCACTGAGCCACACCAGTCAGGGCCTTCTACCATCTTTCATCCCATCCCATACCCTTGCCTCCTTTCTGGCAGCTGTCAGTCTGTTTTATGTGTCTAAGCTTCTGTTACTATTTTGTTCATTAGTTTATTGTGTTTATCAGATTCCACACATAGGTGAGATCATAAGTGGTATTTTTCTTTCACTGACTGGCTTACTTCCCTTAGCATAGTTTTCTGTAGGTCCATATATGTTGTTGAAAAATGTAAGAGTTTTTTGTTTTGGGTTTTTTTCACTGCTGCATAATATTCCATTTTGTAAATGTACCCCTGCTTTTTTATCCACTCATCTACATATGGACATTTAGGCTGTTTCCAAATCTTAGCCATTGTAAAGGGTGCTGCTCTAATCATAGGGGTGTATATATATTTTTTGTATTGATGTTTCATGATCCTTGATATATATTCTCAGAAATGGAATCAATGGGTCAAAAGGGAGTTCTATTTTTAATTTTTAAATGATACTCCATATTATTTTCCACAGTGTCTACACCAGACTGCAACCCCACCAACAGTGCACTAGGGTTCCCTTTTCTCCACATCCTTGCCAATACTTGTTTGTTGTTTTATTGATGATGGCCATTTTGACAGGTGTGAGGTGATATCTCATTGTGGTTTTAATTTGTATTTCTCTGATGATTAGTGATGTTGAGCATTTTTTCATATGTCTATGGGCCATCTGTATGTCCTCTTTGGAGAAGGGTCTGTTTAGTTCTTTGCCTATTTCTTAATTGGGATGTTTGATTTCCTGGCATTGAGTTTCATTAGATGGATTATATTTTGGAGATTAAACCTTTGTCTGACATATCATTGGCAAACATATTCTCCCCTATAGTGGATTTCCTATTTGTCTTGCTGATGTTTTCTTTAGCTGTACAAAACCTTTTTAATTTGATGTAGCCCCATTTGTTTATTTTCTGCCTTGTTTCCAGTGCCTTAGGAGATATATCAGCAAAAGTATTTCTATGTTGATTATCTGAGATTTTAATGCCTATATTTTCCTATGAGTTTTTATGGCATCATGCTTACATAAAAGTCTTTTATCTATTTTGAGATTATTTTTGTGTATGGTGTAACTTGGTAGTCTAGTTTCATTTTTTTTTGCATACACCTGTGCAGTTTTCCCAACACCATTTATTGAAGAGACAGACTGTCTTTGCTCCATTGTATGCTCTTGCCACCTTTGTCAAATATCAATTTCTCATGTAGGCATGGGCTTATTCCTGGGCTCTCTGTTCTGCTCCATTCTTGTGCCAGTACCAGGCTCTTTTTATTACATTGGCCTTATAGTGTAGTTTGATATCTGAAGTAGTGACACCTCCACCTTTGTTCTTCTTTTGCAAGATTTCTGAGGCTATTCGGGTCTTTTTTGATTCCATATAATTTCTGGAATATTTGTTCTAGTTCTGTGAAGTATGCCATTGGTATTTTAATATGAGTTGTATTAAATGTATAGACTGCTTTGGATAATACGGGCATTTTAATGATGTTAATTCTTCTAATCCATGAACATGGATTATGCTCCCACTTATTTGTATTTTCCTTGATTTCTTTCTTCAGTGTCCTATAGTTTTCTGAGTACAGGTCTTTTACCTCCTTGGTTAAATTTATTCTTAGGTATCTCTCTTTTTTTTGCAATAATAAATGGAATTATTTTCTTAGTTTCTCTTTCTGATAGCTCGTTACTGGTATATAAAATTGCCATCAATTTCTGGGTATTAATTTTGTATCCTGCTAATTTGCCAAATTCATTTATTAGGTCTAGTAGGTTTTTTTGTTAGAATGTTTAGCATTGTTGATGTACAATATCCTGTCATCTGCAAATAGTGACAGCTTTATTTTTTCCCTTCCAATTTGAATGCCATTTATTTATTCTTTTCTGATGGCTGTGGCTATCAGGACTTTCGTATCTATGTTGAATAAGAGTGGTGAAAGCTAACATCCTTGTTTTTGATCTTAGGAGAATGCTTTTAGTTTTTGTCCATTGCGAATGATGTTAGCTATAGGTTTTTCATATATGGTCTTAATTATGTTGAGGTATGATCTTTCTATTACCACTCTGCTAAGAATTTTTATAATAAATAGGTGCTGGATTTTATTGAATAATTTTTCTGCATCTATTAATATTATCATGTGATTTTAGTCTTTCATTTTGTTATGTGGTGGATCACATTGATTGATTTACTAATATACCATCCTTGTATCCTTCCTCAGGATCAGTCCCACTTGGTCATGGTGTATGATCTTTTTGATGTATTGGTGGATCTGGTTTGCTAATATATTTTTTGAGGATTTTAGCATGTATGTTCATCAGGGATATTGGCTTATAATTTTTTTCTTTGTTGGATTTAGGATAATACTGAACTTGTAGAAGGAGATTGGAAGTGTTCCCTCCTCTTAAATCTTTTGGAAAAATTTGAGAAAGATCAGTGATAGTTCTTATTTGAATTATTGGTAAAATTCTCTTGTGAAGCCATTTGGCCCAGGGATTTTGTGTGCCAGGAGTTTTTTGATTACTGCTTCAATTTCCTTCATTATATTACTTATTCCAAATCACCATGTATTAAACATCAAAAACACTAATTTACTAAAAAGAATTATTTCTCAGTTCTTTTAAACTTAAGAAGAACAACATTTTCCATTTTAAAAAGCTCAATTTAAGAAAGCACAATGGAGTTATTTCTAATAGTTTATTAAAAATGAAAGAAAAAGCTTTGGAGTTCCATAATTGGTTGTGATTGATGCCATGGCTTGGCCACCAGGGTAACAGACAAAGGTAATCATGAGAGGGACTGGTAATGATGATAAGAATGCAAATGGCAGATATATGGGGAAAAGGAAGCTGCATCTGACAGACTGGATTGAATATACTCATCAGTTTCAACAACACCTGCCACAGCAAATGAGAACCATCCTGTTAATGTGATGGCAGCCTTGGAAATGCCGAGTCCAGTGTCTCCACTTTGTCCAGCTGAGTTGTGCAAGTAACTTCCTCACAACTATATCTTACTTTACATGATTAATGCTGACAACAAGGTTAGAGTATACTTGCCTTTTTCCTTTTAACTCATGATATTCTCTGGGATTTTTGCTTGGGAATAGATGCTAACTGTGAAAGTCTAGTCACACAAAAATCTGAACAAACCTTGCAACAATGCTAATGGTCCACATTCTCCATAGACCACTATATTGCAAAAAAGGAAAAGCAAATCCTATTAATCATGTTAAGATTATATTTGTAGGAAATAAGTCAATAATGAGAGAAACACAATTAGGCTTTTTATTGAGGTAGTAAAAGAAAGATAATGGAGTAAACAAGGTATAAAAATACAGTTGATAAGATTGAAATAATAGGGAGAGAAACTTTTTCTCTTAAAAAGGAAATAAAACTTTATTTCAAATGTCAATGGGGAGCATGAGATAAGATTATCATTATTTGTGCTATACATGATAATATAGACAAAAAATTAAAGAATCAGTGGAAAATGTTAATTAATAAGAATGTTCAATAGAGTGACTGGATAAAAAGTGAGTACAATATAGTCAGCCCTCATTATTTATTGATTCTTTATTTGTGAGTTTCCTTACCCTACGCAAGTTTTTTAACCCCAAATTTAGTGAGTGTCATGTTTTTATAGTCATTTGTGGATATTCATAGAATGACAAAAAGTTTGAATCACTAAACATGCACATTCCCCCTGAGGTTGAACAAGCTGACACTTTATTTACATTTTTGTAGGCCCTCTTTCCCCGTGCTTTTGCTTTTCCCACTTTCAGTTAGCTGAGGTTAACCATGGCCTGAAAATATTTAATGGAATATTCTATAAGTAACTATTCATAAATATTAAGTTGCATGCTGTTTTGAGTAGTATGACGAAATCTCCCACCATCCTACCCAAGACGTGTGACATCACTTTGTCCAGTGTATTCAATGCTGTATATACTACCCAGCTGTTGTTGCTCACTTAGTAACCATTCTCATTATCAGACTAGTTATCAGAGAGAGTGAGAGAGACTACATTCACATAACTTTTAATACTCTGGATTGTTATAATTATTCAATTTTTTTAGTTATTGTTGTTAATCTATTACTGAACCTGATTTATAAGTTAAATGTTATGGAAATGCATGTGTAGGAAAAAATGTACTGTATGTAGGGCTTAGTACTATTGGTGATTTCAGGCATCCACTGGGGTCTTGGAAAGTTTGCCCCTTGGATAAGGGGAGAGTATTGTATTTAGTGCTAGATTTTGGCATTTTTGTGCTTTTCATTGGTGATTCACTGTTTAAAATGATCCTGAGGCACCATGCTGAAGTGTTGTCTTCTGTTCCTACATGCATGAAAGCTGTGAATTGTCTGATGGGGAAAACATATGTGTTAGATATATTTTGTTCAGGCATGAGCTGTATGCTATTGACTGTGAATTCAGAATTAATTAATCTCATATATATGTGTGTGTGTGCTCACATATACACATTAAATAAGGTGTCTTTAAGCAGAGACACATAAAAAGACACATAAAGTGAGGTTATGTATTGATTAATTAATGAAAATGTGACCAGAGGCTTTCAGGAATCTTAACCTATATTTTCCCTTAGAACAATGATTCAGTATTTGCTAATTCAGTGTTTGTGGCAAATTCATATGACATAACTACTGTGAATAATGACAAACACCTGTATAGAAAAACCCTCAGGGATCTTATTAAATACCATATTTAAAAGTAGAATATAAAATATTTAACTGAAGATTACAACAAAAATATACTAAATTTAAAAATGATCTTAACACATTTTGATAGTATGTTCCTTTCTTCCTTCCTCCCTTCCTTCCTCCCTCACTCCCTCCCTCCCTCACCCCCTCCCTCCATTCCTTCCTTCCTTCCTTCCTCCCTTCCTTCCATTTAAGTTGCCTAGGGACAGAGAATGTCAGATTCTTTCCTACAACCCTAGCTCTGGAATAATGTTTGGCACATCCATATAAGGAACCTGGTAATGGTTAGTATTGCCTTTTGTTGGAGTTCTTGCATGCTTCTATTTTATTTCTTTCATAAATACCGATCCCAGAATTACATAAAATCTGGTGAGATTTTAAAATTGCACCAAAAGTGGATAGTCAATAGTGACCATAGGTGAACCTTATGAGAACAACAGGAAAAAGAGTAATTAACAATATAGATGAATTAAATAAACACATATTCTGTAAGTTAACACACACAATAAAAAATTAATAGATATAGAATAGACAAAGCAGGAACTAGAAATGCATATGTCTGAAAAAGGCTAAATTTATTAATATATATAAAGCTCATATAAATAAGTGAGAAACTACAATCTCAATAAACAAATGGAAAAAGGTAGACTATTTTCACAAAGGTATAATTAAAACTCTGTTAGAGCTAATCAACACATTTAATAAAGTACTGGGATACAAAATCAACACACAAAAATCAGTTGAGTTTCTATGTACTAATATGAACTATCAGAAATACAAATTAAGAAAATAATCTCATTTAAAACTTCAAAAACAATAAAATAATGAGGAATACATTTAAGAGAAAGATCTAAACACTGAAAACTATAAGATAGATATTGATAAAAGAAATTGAAGAAGACAGAAATAAATGAAAAGATATTCAATTTTAATGGATTAGAAGAATTGTTAAAATATTGTTAATTTTAAATATTGATGAATTGTTAATATAGTTAAAATATTAACACCCAAAACAATAAAACAATATAAAACAATAGATACCACCCAAAACAATGAAAAATTCAGTGCAATTCATATCAAAATTCCAATGCCATTTTTCACAGCAATGGAAAATTTTTTAAAAGTTATGGAACCATAGAAGACCCTGAATAACCATAGCAATCTTGAGAAAGAAGAATAAAGCTGGAGGGATCATACTTCTTGATTTCAAATTATACTACAAAGCTACAGTAACCAAACAGTATGTCATTGGCATAAAAACAGGCACATAGAACAATGAAACAGAATTAAAAAGGCAGATATAAACCCAAAGTTATATGGTGAATTTATCTGTAACAAAGGGGCCAAGAATACACAACACTTGATGGATAGTCTTATCAATAAATTGTGTTGGAAAAACTGGACAGCCACATAGAGAAGAATGAAACTGGACCCCTTTTTAGACCATATACAGAAATCAACTCAAAATGGATTAAAGACTTGGACATAAGATCTGAAACGACTATCCACCTGGCTCATGATATATTCCATGAACACAGTTTGCCCACCAACCTCAAAAGAGATCAAGCTGTTCCCTACCTGAAGCCTTTACTCATGTTCTTCCATTCATGTTGAACACATTTTCTCTGCTTTCACTTGCTAGCTTGTACATATCCATCAGACCTCACCCAAAAGCCCACTCTTCAGAGAGACTTTCCCTATAATCCTTATTTAAGTAGGTCCCATTTTATTCCCCATTATAAGACCCTGCCTATTATTTTTCACATATCACATATCTACATATCACATTATGGTTTGTCCCTCCTTATTTAATTTTGCTTCAATAGAATGTAAGTTCCCTGAGAAAAAAAGATTTTCTGTCCTACTTAATCCTTCATATTCTCACTAGAAGGTGCTCTCCCAGTGGGGTCCGGCATCAAATGTAGTCAGAGAGGCAGGCAGAGCCAGAGCACAAAGTCATCTGGGGGAGGGCAAGAATGTTTTTAACTGAAAGGGAACAGAAGTCACCTAGTTCAAGTTGCATTCAAACAAAGAGGACAAGATGCAATACTTCCACTGACGAATGTCAAATATAGGCCTTGAAAACACATAAACACCATGGTCACATTGTGAGCTATTTGAAAAACAAATGATTTTTTAATTGATAGAAAACTCATGATGTTATTGACAAATTAGGGAAAAATACCAAGTTGTATCAGGTCAATTAATTGGTGGAGTTATAGGAGCAAATATTGAAAACCAAGGTCTTAGTTGACCATTACCTCATGGACCACAAAGTATCATCTCATCAACAAGTAATGAAGCTCACTTCACTGAGACTGCCATTGCCATTTCAATAGTGGCTGAAAGCAAGTGCAGATTTCCACTTTTTATCCTCATGGAATTTTATTTGTTGATTTTTTCCTCAAATATTATATATTACTTCAATTTTAAAGAACAAGTTACTGAGATATTTAAAAACAATGATCCTGATAGGCAAGTGCCTTATGAATTAGAGAAAGTTATAAATGTTAAAGCAATTTTCATTTTCATAATTACAGTAAAGTAGATTTCCAAGATTAATTTACAGACATAAATAAAGATATTAATTATGAATTTAAATTCTAGCTCTGCAGTGGCATTTTATTTCACATTCTAAAAATTCCCTCCTGTGTTTGGGCCAAAATCAGAGATAAAAATTGCCCAACAAAATCAATATAAAGGAACAACTAAGAAGAGACTAAGCAAAGCAATATTAGAGGGTGACTTTGGCTGTTAAAGAACTGTCTGGATTTATAAAGTTAAAAGCAAATAATCTAATATAACTCCAAATGCAATCATGTACTAAAGGAAGAAGTTTGAAAGATGTGGTAGGGAGGAGAGGAAAGACATGGTAAGTAACTTATAAATATTTTCCATGTTAACCCACAGAAAGAAATTTATTTTACATTGTAGTCCATACATATACAAAGTTTATATATAATATATAGTACATAAATTATAGGTATAATGATATAAGTACAAATAATGTAGGTATTTGTGCTTTAGTAAGTGTGAAGTACTCTAATATATTTTTCTTATCTGCTCCATTTGGATCAAGGGCATTTCATTTCATTTAAAATAAAGCTTATTTTGAACAATTAAATTGATCTTATATCATAACTAGTGGGTCACTAATCCAGAATTTGAAAAATTCTGCAGGAAAAAATTATCCAGGACTTGACTATGTCACAGTGTTTCAGAGAATATAAAGGACTGAAAAGTGTATAAAAAAGACAAGCTGGTGACTGTATATAATAAAGGAGCTTCGGTGACTCTTTCCCAAGAATACCAGGACACATTTGTGGAGTGCTCCTTGTCTAGAGGTCCAGGAGCCCACAGGTAGGAAGAACTGGACAGACAGCATTGGAGGCTCGGTCAGTTGCTTTCCAGGGAAATCTAAGCTAAGATAGAAATGGGTGGAGGAAAAAAATTGAAAGTCTTGACTAAAGAGCAAAGGAAAGATGAATGCCTGATTAAGGAAGAACTGAAGGAATTTATGTTGTGTCCTTAGATTTTGTGTCTGAGGTGGAGTCTGAGAAAAGAGGATATATATAACCAGTGGGAAGTAAATTTATTCTAAGGAAAGTGAATAGAACATCAATGATTAGCCGTGGATGATATGAAAAGATTTCCTAACTGTGGTTTTTTAGGAGTTCTTCATATCTAAATTTAGTCTACCTACCTAATGTTTGACATATTGTCTTATAGTAACTTCTGCTTATTAAGCCACTTTATGCAATTTTGTCACAAGACTACTTATTGAGTGAAATGCTGCAAAAGTAGATTACTTTCCATCAAACAATATTCCACCAAAATAGTTAAAATGAGTTATTTGAGATAACAGAAGATTTACCTATTTTTTTGCTATATTAGGGCTCTTGTAGGGGCATTTTTTGTGATTATGTTTGTGTGGGTCCTATTTTTCTGCCAGAGCTAAGGTGATCTTGGAGATGTGACTGTCATGTTGTTTCTTACAGGGAGAAGGGCAGTCAGGTGCCTGATGTGGTGGAAAGAACATGAATTCCCTTGAGGCGTATTTGATCTTGAGGATACCCTTGGACTATGAGGGAATACATATTGAGAGGATGCCACTGACTATACTGGAACTTCTACAGTTTAGGAAGACAGGTATTGCAGATGTCCTCTATGCTGGTCATCTATAAGATGACCTAAAATAGAGGTCAGCAAACTTATTCTGAAAAAGGCCAGATAGAAAGTACTTTTGCTGCATGGCCCATATAGTTTCCACTTCAACTTCTCACTCTTCTGTCAAAAGAAACAATTGGTTAAAGACATAGGTACAGCTGTATTCCAAAAATATTTTATTTATCATAACAGGTAGTGGGGTGGTTTGGTCTGTGGGATGTAGTTTACTCACCCTTGCCTGGAGAGATATTTGAGTGTAGGCAGATATAAAATATTTTGTAGAAAACTGTTTTTTTATTGCTGAGGAGGGATCATATTTGGTATTAAAGTATTCTTATTTAGCCCTACAAAGAGGTAGAAGCTGAAAAGAGAGAAGCAAGTAGATTTACAGGTGAGTTCACTTCATGAAGAGTTTTACATTTAACTCATCAGGCATTGCATACTGCTGGCTCAAAATAATAATGCCAGAAAACTGTCTTTGATGTGGCTTGAGAGAATATTCATAACCTCGTTTCCCTCTTTGGCACAATTCCATTTGTCCTCTAGGCCAAAGAAATACTTCCCATAGCCATTAGGTCCCCTGGTGGATTCTCCGCCTTTCAGTTTTCCAGAACCCTCTATTATTTATTATGCCTTAACAAATTAAATATTTGGAGGATAAAACTTCAGGTTGCATAATTCAAGTGAAGCTGAAGGAACAAAGCTAAATGGACACAGCTAAAACTGGCTCCTGGCCCTCCTGCCAGGCATCTTTCCATGGTACCTTACACCTTCTCCCTTAAAACTTCATTATTTCCCATGAAAAATCAAATAACCACAAATATGCTACAGTCCAACCTGTGCAAATATATAGAGCTTAATTTTACTCTTATCTTTGAAATGTTCAAGGTAGCCAGAGTCACTACGGAGAAAATAGATTTTCTAAAGCTAGTCTCCCCCTTCCTCAGATACCTGGGGAATGTGGTCCCTTAGAAAATCTCTCAGTTTCCACTTTAGTCATAGCACAGATTCTAATAACAGCTAAGAGAATTCTCTCCACCCCAATGTTCGAAGAGCAAAAATATACCTCAGTATAATATAGAAATAATCCCAGGCACAGATGTGTAAAATTGTGTATAATTTCTAGGCTTTCCTGTATATTTTAGTTGGACTTTTTCACTGGGAAAAATGCACAGGTAGAGCAGATTCATGAGCATGTGTCATATGAGAGAAGAAATTTAGTACAGTGGCTCAGAGAACAGGGTCTGAAGCATGCTGCTTGCTGAGTGCCTCCATACCCTCATCCACAAAATGGGTTAATAATATCTCAGGGGATTGTTGTGAGGATTATATGCAAAATATGTGAATAGGAGCTTCCAGTGGCAGGGTCTGGGGAAGGGGTGGCAGGTGCCATGTCTGGCGGCAAAGGCAACGAGAAGAAGCCCTTGAAACAGACCAAGAAACAGGCCAAGGAGATGGATGAGATAAGTCATTTAAGCAGAAGCAAAAGGGGGAGCAGAAGAAACTCAAGGAGCTAAAAGTGAAGGATGTGGGGAAGGCCACCTTGACCACAGGTGGAATTAAGGAATCTGGCAAAAACTGAGCTCTTCCTTGTGCCTGGAGCAATGATGATCCTTAATTCCATTCCTGTTTTAACATCTGGATTCCCTGTCATAACATCTCTTGCCACCTATAGCTAGAATGAAGTGTTGGAGCTTGTTGTACATTTAAGAATAAACTTTTGTGATGATGATGATGATGATGATGATGATGATGATGATGGTACATCTCTTTCAGTCTTCTCACTCTGCTATTTCAACGTTAGCTGTGAGGTCAGAGTAAACCCAGCCAAGAATCCCATCGAAGGGTGTTCTTCAGTCTTTGTTCTATCCTGAATTCTGTGCTGCCTGGAATTAAATCAACTCATTTGAAAATAAAATAAAATAAAAAATCAAATAAAACAATAAAATACTTGGAACAGTGTCTTACACATTATCTTCATTCAACAAATATTTAAAAAACCAAGTGTGGGATATGTATAAATGAAAAGAGAGAGGAATAAGAAACACATATTCTCCTCATGTAGATTATGCTTATTTCCCCTGTGGATTCATTAAAATTAAAAAATTCCAACTATCACTTACCTCCTCCCTGCCTTGATTTTTACTCTTCCATCGGTGTAGGAGGAAGAACCTTTGACTTGAATGAACTTCAGATCATTTGAGAAAGGCAGTGCCTATTACACTGTTTTAGGAGCTTCAGCATGTGAGTTATGACTATGAATCGCTTCTTATATAATGAAATACAAAGTGGCTTTGTCCACTGAGCCTGTCCTGCTCTCCGAGTCTCAGTTTTCTCAAATATAAACTGAGTTTTATAATATACACCTTGAGGAACTGTAGTATATATTAGTGCCAAACACAGTGGTAAGTTCTAGTAAAGCTTAGTCCATTAGGGATATATTATTTTATTATATGACATTCTCCAGTAATCTGCTTTTCATGCAAATTTTAAAGAAAGGAATTGTGGATTAAGAGATTATGATCAGAAGCCTGAATTTTGGATCCATCTCTGCCAAGAACAGTGAGGGAATTCACTGTTCTTGGCAATTCACCTCCCTTTTCTGTACATTTCTTTTCTCTTTGAGAAGATGATGAAGTTGTTTTAACACTATTACCTCAAGTGAGGTTTGCAGAGGTCTGATACAGATTAAGAGAGAGAAACTAGGCTTTTATTGTTTTGTTACTCACAGTTCCCAGGGGAAACACAGGGCCTTCAGGAGAAGTATGGGAGTGGTTAGGAGGCGGAGAAAGAGGGGAACTGTGCGCAAACACCTTTTATTGTGCTTTCTGTGAGGAAGGATACACAGGTTTAGGTCTGGCTAATCTGAATAATTTCAGTGGGCTCTGACCACAGGCTGTCTCTGGTTTTCTGGTACCTGGCCCTGGGGTGATTAGGGTGGTTGTGTAATGGCCCAGAGTGTGAGAGTCCCATAGGAAAAATTGTTGGGGGTGTGGACTTAATAATCAGTTGCTTAAGAAAGGGGATTAAATGGTCTCTAACCAGGTCTTGAAAACTGGTTCAAGACAGCACAAAAACACCTGTATCACAGATGTTAAAAGTCAACTTAATATCTTTCCAAGTTCAACCTCTGATTTGGGGGCAACGAGTTTCCTTGCTTTGTAATTCTTGGGCAATAACTGACATGTCACACAATTGTAAGCAGGGAATCCATGTTCTTCGCTTGGATGCATCAGCCAGGTACCCGTGCTTCCACTTCCAGACTTGTTGACAGGAACACTGAGGGTCCTTTCCTCTGAGAAAACATCCACTCAGGAGCATCTGGCCTAGAGACAACAGGTATTTCCAGTTCACAATGAGGTCCAGTTTCTCATCTTGTTCTGTGTCCTATGGGATTTTTTTCCAGGTAGACTTTCCACTGACTTCTAAGTAAGAATAGAAACTAGACTCAAAAACTCAAAGGACTTTATATACTGATTATAAACTAATTGATATGTCCGCTCTTTCCTGAAACTGTGGTTGCCTTTAGAGTGGAAGGTAGCAAGTAAGCAGCGCACAGCATCACAAAATAGCATCCTGGCTCACAAAATGAAGACGGCCTGACCCAATTCAAAGGTCAATAGGATGCAATTAATAGCAAATTCAATTTAGCCTGGAGTGAAAGCATATAGTTTTAGAAACAGCAGTAACTCAAGATATTTGGCCAATTTACACTGGATCTTAGTATTTTGCTAGCGTATTGTCTGCAATTTGATAAAGAGTTTGAAATATGTAACCTTGATATTTTAATGTTTTAAGTTGTAAAAATTGTCTTAATATGATATAAGAGAGTAATATTAAAACAGAACAAAGACAAAGCTCTTTTGGAACTTTCTAATTGCAGTAAATATGGGCTCCAAAACAGATTATCCTTATACTCAGGACCAGTCACACACCAACTTCCTTGCTTTACTTTTTCTGTAGTATCCTTTTTTACTTGGCTTACCAATAAACCTTTATTAAAATTCTAGGTTTAAAAAACAGCTTTATTGAGATATCTTTGGCACAAAAATCATGTACATTTAAGGTATAAAATTTAGTATAGGTATGCATTATGAAAAGATTTTTAAAGTCATAACATATTAATAGCATATGAATTTCTTGTACATAGTTGCCAGTGTGTGTGTGCATGTGTACATGGTCACATTTAAGTTCTACTCTCATTCCAAATTTCAAGTATGCAGTAACGCATTGTTAATTCTCCTCATCAGGTAGTATATTACATATCTGTAAGGTATGCATCTTGTATAACTAAACCTTTTTAATCCTTGACCATCATCACCCAGTTTCCTCTCAATCCCACCCACTGGCAACCACCATTCTCCTCTCTCCTTCTGTGAGTTTAGATATTTTAGATTCCACCAGCATGATCATGCAGTATTTCTCTTTCAGTGTCTGGCATGTTCCACATGGAATAATATCCTTCAGCTCCATCCCTGTGGCAGCAAATGGCAGGATTTCCTTCCTTTTTAAGGCTGGATAATATTTCATTGTGTGTATATATATGTATATATGTATGTATTTTTTAATTTTTTTATTCTTGTTTATTCTATTACATTTGTCCCAAATCCTCCCCCCTTTGTCCTCCTTCTTCCTGCCCCAAACCCTGCTCCCATAGCATTTGGTATTTAAGACAGCACAAAAACACCTGTATCATAGATGTTAAAAAGTCAACTTAATATCTTTCCAAGTTCAA